>NC_052018.1:8713031-9022296 GCF_015832195.1 Motacilla alba alba
AATTACCAGTGCTGCATCTTTGGCAGCCTTCCTCACAAAAGTGTCTGCAGTTCCGCTCAAGTTAAAAGGGGGTTTAAGTTCTCGGCTTTGGTTGGTTCTGTGTATTTTAGGACTGCTTTGAAGTTGTGAATGGAAACCATCCTGCAAGAGATCTGATGATCTAGTGCAATGGATCACCTTGTAAACTGTATATTCAGTCATCTAATTGTGAGGAGGAAAATAAATAAGTAAGCACACAAATGGAAATAAAACCTTCCTTAGAAACCAGGGACCACAAACTCATCAGTACCTGCTAAAAGTAAGGCAACATCAGTTTTTTCAGAACTTTTAGACAACACTTAGCAAATCCAGCTGCTTTGCACACCTCCTTTGAGAGCTAATGAAAAGACAGAAAAGAATATGCATAGCCAGGTTTCTTACTGCATTAAGAATTCCAGTGAAAAAAGGGACATAAAGTTATATGCAAACCAAAGAAGTAGAAGAACTGACTTTATTTTGCTGAATTTCAGTAGACTCTACCAGTCTTATTTTGTTCTAACAGAGGAAAGCACCTATCACACACAACAGTGAACCATCTTACTCTTGAAATAATTGCTCTGATCACAAATGCAGCTATAATATGAGGGTGCAACAAACAGGTGGATTAGAAGGTCAAGGCATGTTGTAAACAGCTGTAAGAGATGGACTAGGAAATGATCAGTGTATCAGCTCCCTACCAAGACCCCAAGGTTTGGGGGGAAAATTTTGACACATCTTTGCTCAAATTACAGTGAGCAGACATCTTTGCTCACATTACTGCCTGCCAGAGGAAAGTTCAGCTGGTAGTGTCTTTTACATAGAGGGATCTATATATGTCCAGCTGTCTATATCTCTGTCTTTCTATAGAGACATTTCTCAACTAAATACATACAGAATTTATTAAATTATTTATTAAGGAAAGAATAAGGAAGCAAACTCAGAATGCCTCTGGCTGGAAAGAAAAACAATCCTGCATCTCCCCAGTCACTAACAGATGACCCTTCTTTGCCTTACTCAGAGAGTGAATGTGCAGTATTTAACAGATTTCCTTCACAGAATTTCTTGGCAACCAGGAAAACACAATGTACTTCAGAAGAATTCATCAAAATACTTTTAAAAATCAATGAATCCACTGATCTAAATATACAAATAATAGAGAAAAATTTTCAACTGGTTTCTTACAAGGCACTCTTCAAGTGCTTCATCAATTACTTACTATAGGCAATTGGCTGAATTTCCATCATAAACAAACAGCCTTCTCTATAGAAAATGCATAAGCAAAAAGCTCTACATAGATAACACTTCAGGATGCTCTATATAGTTAAACTGTTGTCTGGTGCTAGGAAATCCATATACCTTTTAATATTTAAATCTCCTCAATTTGCACTTTTCACACTACTTTTCCTGGAAAGCTAGAATGTTCATAAGTCTTGTTTAAGATATTACACATTAGAATACCTGAAACTTTTATTTCTGTCAAGGTCTCAAAACCATATTCAGAACTCACAGCACATTCAAAAATTATTTTCACACAATATTGTTTCCTTCATGATGAGAAAAAAAATGATATCTTGGAGAATGCTGTCTTTACTTTTAGACCATCCATCCACAAATTCCAGGGTTGCCCTCTGACCAGACAGTATATGTAATATGATCTATTTTTATTTATTATGTGCCAGATATGCATGGGGCATATCTATGCACTAGATGTGCAATAGAACTCAAGGTATTTTATAATCTAGAGCCATGATTTTATCAGATTATTGAGACCGTCCTGGCTTTATCCGCTAGGTCTACTGGAGTTGTTCTTCAGTCACTAGTTTCTTTCAGTTTCCATTCTTTCATCCATTTCCATCTACCTTGTACACTGAATAAAATTGAAAACAAGTCTATGACAAATAAATCAACATCAGAGACACAAAATTCAGACTTCAGTTGTACAAACTACCTTAAAAATACAGTTTCAGATTGTTGGGGTATTTGGCTTTGTATCTTTAGCAAACCCCTAGTGCAGTGCTCTTTTATCTGTGCACATGAATGCAAATGTACAATGTATCCAAGGGCAAATAAGGCGCATCTTAGAAAAAGAGATATTTTAGGAGGTTCTGGAGAAATATTTAATTTCCCTGTGCTTTGAATGAATAGCATGCAACTTTTGAGAAGACAATGGGATTGATAAATCATATTCAAACTATCTTCTGTAGTTGGCCAATATAAATGTTGTTGTACCAGAAAAGATGTTTCATCTAAGCCTCCTGTGCACTGCCTTGTAGGATCATGATTCCATTGCTGCTCCTCTTTCTTACATTCATTTATTCCACATGACCTATTTGCAGCAAGAGTTCATACCTCTGTTTGAGATTAACTTATTCTTTTGGGAGATAGAGCCCCCAGAGGATGAGAAAGGACAAGAGTTTAGTTCTTTCATATTGTTGAATGCTTTAATCATCAGAAAATTACATGGAAGTGTCTTTGTTTGGCTGATTTTGAGTTGAACTCAGTCCTCTGTAGGAATAATAAGGATAATTTGTGCAGGATTAGGTGGTGCTTTTGAGTTTCATTACAATACAAGCACCAGTACAGCTCAAACTGGGTAAAAGGGTTGAAGATAAGATGTCCTGTGGAATATATAATCTAATATAGATGGTAGTACCACTACAGTTAGGTTGTCTCTGACAACAAGTGAGCAGAACTGTTCTCTAAAACTAATGTTCTTAAAATCCATTTAAGATTATTTTGATAGTGGAAGCTATGAAGAGAGACACAGGTGATTTGTAGGGTAAAAAACACAACAAACCATGAAAGAAGTAAAGTGCTCATTCAGACATTGAGCCATCCAGTCCAAAAGGATGGGAAAGAATATTCTAATTGAGAAAAATGAGATGAGGTGCAGTTTTGTCTTATCAGAAAAAAAAAAAAGTAAGAAGAAATTGCTTACACCTGTACTTTTATAGTACTGAATGACATACCTTTAGATCTGTGAAAAGGAGTGGGTTGCAGTCAGGCTAAACACAGGCTTCTAAGTAGTTAGTATTAGAGGAAGAAAAGAGCTAAACAAGACAAATCTGGTGGATATATTTCCTGGAAATACCAAGCAGGAAGAAGTGCTTTCCCTTGCATGAACCCACTGCAGTGTTTGTCATACCCAGCCTCATGGGAAAGGAATGCATTGTGAGAAATTAAATGCAAATTTAATTGTTTAAATGCAGATTTAATTTATCTTTCTCTGTCTCATGCATTCCCTGAGATACAAATCACTGGAGGCCAGGAGAATTTCGGGTAGGTGTTACAGCATGTGTTTTGTGGCTGCTTTGCCATCTGCTTGTGTTCCCAAGTTAATATGAACCATCTGAAATGGTGAAGTCTAAGCTACTGTCCTGGACAGTTTGCTTAAAAGGTGAATACATTCTCCAGAAGGAGATTTATCCTACCTTAGCATTTTGTCAAGGATAAAAGAGTAACTGGAACTGCCTGTCCTGTACTATTGACCTGGAAAAGAAGTAAATAGCTACTTTAGGTTGGTCATTCAACTTCCAGGTAGATAAATTCAGGCAAAGCGATTCCTGCTCTTAGTAGCTGGTGAATTTCATTCACTGATCTAGTTTTTTATCTTGCCAGAAACAAGAGAAAAAACCTAAGCACGACTCTTTCTTCTTCCTTTGACTTACAATGATCAAATTCTCATGATGGCGCCCTGCTACAAATCACTTTGCTTTTCACACCCATTGTTCATAGATAGACACTTATCTTCACTTATCTTCATCCAATACACAGGGGTTGCTTCTGTGGTTTTATCTACCCAGCGTCCTGAGGACCAGCATTGCACCTGCATTTTTTTTTCCTCCACTGTCTGCCTTCACTTAAAGAGCCTTCATGGATCTTTTAATAAAAATCACTCTCCTTTGTTCTGGGGAGTGGGATTTTTTTTTTTTTTTTTTTTAATGGCTGAGTGAAGTCTAATTAAAAACATAGTACTCTTTGGGAAGAGGAGTCTTGGCAAACCAGTATTCCTTGCTGTTATTCAGTGTAAAACTTTGCAAATTTGGATGGCAAGATTTTTACTGTTATTGGGTGAAAGATGATCTTTGTCCTTTTCATTGCAAGGAAATATTTTGGAGTTTGAAAGGAAGTATAGTAATTTTATGAGCCATATCCTTGAAAGAGTCTCTGTATTTTTAACTGGAAATAAACCAGTGAGTAAGCAATGCCATTGATTCACTTTATCAATTCAGTTAGTTCATAATATACCTAAAGAGAAGATTTCTAATGGAAATGAAGCTTTGACCTTTGTTCACCACAATGAAAGACGTCATCTTATGTATATTCTCTAAATGATTAATCAGCCTTACATCAAATTTCTTCTTTTCTCACCAGCTATGTTTTTTCAACTGTGTGTTAAAATTCAGTGAAGATCAGTCAGCTGTTATGTTTGAGTCTTAAACTGGTTGAAGAAATACAGTGACACATTTTTGTGTTTGTCTTGCAGACAGTATCTATGCTTTGTTACTGCTGTTAACAGGTAACATCTTCAATTTTGGGTGTCAGTCTCAAATATTGACTCTTCATTATGTAATAAAATGGAATACTGGGAATACTGTCATTTGCTCTGTTGCTAAAGATACTTGAATCAACATAAGGCTTGAGCAGAATGTCTACTCTGTGCTTATCACACTGTGATAAACACCAAAATGCCCTAACAAAACTGGAGATGATTTTTTAATTAGTAGCTAGCAAATAGATAATCTGCAAGGAGAATGAGAGGCAGAATACAAATATGCTTATAGGAGGTACTTAATTTGGAGAGTGACCCCTCCATCTATTTTAGTGAATTTTCTAGGAACTTTGTACATCTTTCTCAAAGCTCATAAGTACATATATTCATAGGGTCTTGGTGCTCAGAAGCAAACACACTAGAGTCCATCAACAGAGAAAGATGAAGAAAAATGGCACCAAAAAAAGACCACATTTTTCCTTCTAAAAATATGACTTTAAGTGATACTTCTTAAAAATATTGATTAAAAAATTTAGATCAAAACTTGGCTTAGGCCAGTTACCCTGGGCAGGCTGAGAGCTCAGGGTAATAGCTGATTAATGATCTGTGAGTGTCCCTTTCTTCTGTAACTTGCTTGAGATTTTAGTCAGGAATCAAAAATGAATTCAGAGGGCAAGACAATTCCAAGCCTTGCCCTCCTCCTCACAAGGCTTAACAAGCCCATCCTACCAACTTCTTGGAGGTGATATAAGTTCCTAACTATTTGTCAGCCCTGCTCAGACCCTCTCCAGTTTGTTCTCATCTTCTTGAGCTGAGAGGGCCCAAGCCAGGACTAACACTGGTGTCTTCCTTCCAGCCTTCTTCTTGATCCACAGCTCAGGCTTCCAAAACTTTCCTCCACAATCCTGGGCCCAACAGCAAGTTCAGCACTGTTAGCACTGTCATACTGTAATTGCCACTGCTGCTCTCCCCTCCTTCCTCCCTAGACATGAGTTTCAGGCATTTGGCAGAGACACGCTGCAGTTTTTGAGGAACTCTCACTGCCAGTCTTGACTTAAATGTGTTGAGTTTATTATGTCTGATTTCTGAAAGGTTTCTGGAAGTCCTCCACTGGAGCTACACTGCTGAGCAAGATTGAGATCCTGTTTTGGCACAAAAACTTTTTAGTGATATACAATAATTCTGTTGAAGAAAATTTCCCCTCTTTTGTGAAGTACAAAAGATCTGTGTTACATTGCATTTCATTAATTTATTTTTGCTACTATGGGGTTTGAATTGGTGCAGGATTGAGCAGTAGCAGTCCATCTTCTGTGTTTATCACAATAAAATTGTGCTAAGAAGGAGCCTAAACTTTTGCAGTTTCTTTATTTCCTCAACCAAAGTACTAATCATATAATCATTCCCACCAAAGCAGCCTTGGTAACTATAACTATACAATGTTAGACCAAGAAAATACTATATATCACACAACATTTTCCAGGAAATTCATTAGAAAAATTAATTTTATCGTAACTGTGTGAAATAGGTGGAGTGAGAATGTGTTTAAAAACTCATGGATACAACCTGAATGACTTTACATGACTTTGTAGTGATTTAAGACCCTCAGTACCTGACAGCCAAGAAACCGGAGATATTTGATAAGCATAAGGCATTTTTGTCTATTAAAATACCTTGACATTTCTACCTTTCTGATGTATTTTATTCCTGGTTTAAAAGTGGTAGCAGTGCTGGTACACCAAATCTGCCATCTCTTCAGGTTCAGTCTGAAATGCACCTGAATTGGCCTCATATATACCAGACTTCTTCAGACCATCTTGGTGTATATGTTAAAATTGTATGTACAAATATGCTGAAAATTTCCAAAAATTAATTTTTCCTGCGATTAAAAATATGCAGTCTGATCCAAGATAAAAGGATATTGGCAAGAATATTTGTTAACAAACAACTAAAAGGGAGTATTATGGTGCTTTTGGAAATACAGCTGCTAATAGACAGGTTTCCCATGGGTTGTGCTGTTTTCTACAAAGATGACAATAATCTTCATCTTCATTCCAGAAACATATTTCTGAAAAACATAAATAGAATTTTATATTAATGTTAATTTATAATTAGTCAATGATTGCAGTATTTCAATGAAGTTAAAGGCATATTAATCTGGCAATGTATTGGTTTTGCCAAACAAAATTTTGCCAGCATAGGGGTACAGGGATGCCCTCTGTGAACTGCTGATGGAAGCTTCCCCATGTCCAAGGGAGGCTGTCCCAGGTGGCTCCAAGAGGGACTTGCCACTGGCAAAGGCCAAGAGCTTCAGCAGTGGTGGTGGTGCCTCTGGAATGACAGATTTGAGAAGAGAAAACAGATTTTGTGCAGGAGCAATTGCAGCCAGAAGAGAGAGAAGTATGAATGAGTGGAAGAAACAGCCCTGCAGACACCCAGGTCAGTGAAGCTGCTCCAATCCCAGGATCTGAGATTCCCTTGCAGCCCCTGGTGCAGCCCTTGGTGGGGCAGCTGTGCCCCTGCAGCCCATGGAGGCCCGTGGAGGAGCAGAGATCCACTGGCTGCCATGGACGACCCCACAACAAAGCAGGTGGATGCCTGAAGGAGGCTGTCACCCCATGAGAATACTGTGCTGGAACAGTTTTGCTGTCAGGACCTGTGACCCTGTGGGGTACCCATGCTGGAGCAGCCTGCTCCTGCAGAATTGCACCCTATGGAAGTGTCCCAAGCTGGAGCAGTATGTGAAGAACTGCATCCTGTGGAAAGGACCTGTCTGGAATTACTGGAGGAATCTGTAGAGAACTTTCTTCCACAGGATGGACCCACACTGGAGCAGGGGAAGAGTGTGAGGAGTTGTCCTCCTGAGGAGGAAGCAAAGACAAGGTGTGATGAACCAACCACAGCCCCCATTCTCCTCCCTCTGGGCTGCTGAGGGGGAGGACATAAAGACAATGGGGAGTGAAGTTGAGCCTTGAAAGAAGGGAGGGGTGGGAAGGTGCTTTGATTTGGTTTTATTTCTCACTATCCTACACTAATTTCATTGAATAAGTTAAATTAATGTCCCCAAGTTGAGTCAGTTTTGCCTGTGACAGTCACTGGTGTGTGATCTCTCCTTGCCCTTATCTCAACTCACGAGCTTTTTGTTGGATTTTCTCTGCCTGTCCAGCTAAAGAGGGGAGTGATGAAGTGGCTTTGGTGGGCACCTGGTGTCCATCCAGGGTCAGCCTGACACAGGCAGCTAGAGGAAAAAAGATCTGTATAAATGTATTCAGGCTGTCTTTAAATTAGCAATGTCTTTGTTATGCGTATGCTGAGTATATCTGTCATTAATTTAAACAAATTTATCTGGAACAGAACCCAATTTAATCAGAATACTCTGGTTTCTCATTTTTCAATATCTCTTTTGTTAATAGTTGCTGAGATTAATCATTGGTATAGTATTATCATAAATTACATAATCAAATATTCTAACAAGACTGGCAATGTTTATGAGCGTGTTAATAAGTTGCATTGTGTGTCAAGTCTGACCTACCTGGATATACTACTTTTTGTTTAACTTTTTATAAAGTGTATCACTTTACATTCATATTTTACATTTTTATAAAGGTTTTAAATTTTAATGAAATATAACAACAAGAAATGGGCCAAATATGATCCTTAAGGTGACTCAGTTGTCTTGAGATAAATTTATTTTGGCTTCATGTATTTGTTCTTATTAATGTACCTTGTATTTACAATTTAGCTCTCTTGTTTACCAAGGATTTTTTTTCTGTTTCCTGAGTTCCTGCTGTTGTCAGGGGATTGATCTCACCAACAGATAAAATTTTCTATTTTAATGATAAATAGATGTGACATTTTACTTTGTAAGAGGCCTGGAACATTTTAAAGCTTTTGAACTCGTTTAGGTTGCTGAAAGCTCTCAGCCACCAATCAATGGGAGGTGAGAGTGACTAGCTGAAAGCAAAAGGCTTGTGGAAGAGTATTTGTCCTGCTAGTCCATATGTATAAGTGGCTTAGTTTGTGTCCTGTATCTCAGTCACCTAGTGAACAACTGGAGATTAATTGCAGGCGTCAAGGTCTTCAGTGAGAAATAGCTGATACAATCTCATTGTTTTCAGTCAAGTAGAACTGTGCCTATTCAGTGGTACCTTTCCCTATGCATTCCTTCCCCTTTTCAGAATACCCTTGTGTCTTATCACTATCTATCATGTTTTCTACAGCTACAGCAGTAGTTTCAAAACTTCTCCACTGCCCAAGGACCACCTGGAAAAAACTCAAGAGAGCCTGTAGCAAAAAGTTTTGCTAGAAGGGAAAATAACCCAGCACTGTGAAATATCAGCATGCAGGCAGGCAACTGGAAAAATGAATATGCATGGTGGAGCAAATGCAGCTTTGCATGCCTTCCTTAGTGATCCATACTGAGTCATCTGAATGTTGACTCCCAATCCTAGAAACAACCTGGGTAGGAGTGGACATAAGCAAAGCACAAGGTCCTGCCTTTCAAGACCCTTTCCAAAAATAAAGATCACTACCTATCTGTATTTGCTGTGTTCTAGCCTTTATGATAATACTTTTGAAAGTACTACCTTAAGACTTTTAAACTGAGTGCTTTTGACACGTCATCAATGTTCCCATAAAATAAAACTTGTGGGAGTAACTTAGTGACACTTTATATCATGTGTATGTGTGGAGAGACTGATGTCTTTTAACTCTGAGTGCTCAACAAACTTGGAATCATAGAATCATTTGTATTGAAAAAGAACTTTAAGATCAAGTCCAACATTAAACCTAACATTGCCAAGTCTACCCCAAAAACTTGACCCTAAATACCATATCTACACATCTGCCTAACACCATCAGGGCTGGTGATTCCCCTTCCCTGATCCTTATGCTGGCACCTGATGGCAATTGAGACACTCAGAGATCCTCTGCTTGATTTCCAGTTGCGGTTCTACTAGTCTCCTTCAAGTCCTGTATCCTGTCTGCCAGCTCCATATAGATGTCTCAGACACTGCTGAAGGATTCAAATGTCTTTGAATGTCCTTATTTAAACAAGTGAATTGAACTCTGCATGAACACTTGCTCTTCTACCCTGGACTTTATAGTTTTGCTCTTTCAATGAATAATGGACAGGAATAGTGTACTTGTGAGGTAATTTTCTCATGTCATCCTGAGAGGAGTCCAAAATAGGGAGGATTAATATCTGAAGGTATTTCTCTTTAGTGGTGGTAGGTGACAGACTTACACTCATAGTCACCTCAGCTCCAGCCATCTTCAGTACCCAACATGTTCATCTGGGCTGGTCACTCCAGGGTTCATAAATCACCACTAAAGAGAAAGGGGCACTTTTGAGAAGGAATTGGTTTTACCTACTTTTTATTGTCTAGATGACATGAAGCAATAAATCCCACCGTAGATCCTTAACTTTTCGAAACCTTGAAACTTACGTGAAATTAATCCTAGATATGCTCTCAAGAGAAAAACTTTCCTTCATTTGCACATACATCTCCAACTGGTTGAGCTCAGTACAGAAAAAATGCAGATACAAGACCTCAGATTACAATGACTACAGAATATTCACATAATGACAGGTTAATAATACAATTATTGAATATAAATTCTGAAGATATAAATAGGACGTTTGTGTTGTATGGTCTGTGTTCCAGCTCTGTCTACAGGGGTGAATTTCACCTTGTGGATGAAATCTTGATTATACAGCTCCACATAGCTGTGGGATGAGAATTATATAATTAACGGTGAGTGCTCAAATCCCAACATGTAGCCATGGATGCACACCTGCCATGCAGTAATGGGAGTGAATTTCCTTTTAACATGCACGTATGGGCTAATGTGGACCACACTGTGATTTTTTCCTCTTTCCACTGGCAATGTGAAAAGAGGAGTGAATAAAAGTGAAGTCGTTATTACTATTTTTGCTAGCACTACTCTTCATCTGCCTTCTTAATTAATCCTGCCGTGTGGTTGAGACTCCACATAGGCTGTCATGCCACAGGGTAGACCTATATATTATAATATAGCAATTATATTATTTAACCTCACAGTTTCCTGCATGAGTGGCTGATTCCATCTCTAATGCTGCAAGCATTTGTATCTGGCAGATACATGACTGCTGTTTTTTAGTGACTGAAACGTACTTGTTTTGGTAGGGTTGGTCCACTCTCTTATCCAGTCTCTCCAGCCATGAGTGGAATGAAAAATGTGAAAGAGGAGCAGCCAATGAGACAAATATTTTTATATCTTTTTTTACACCATATACTTTTAAGATTCAAGGTCCTGGTGGGTGGAGAAATTATTACAAAATATAATTGACCTTTAGAACTTGAGGCTTTATTTCAAAAATTCAGAAGTTCCTGCCAGGATTATTTGGCATGTTTTTTGGGCTATGTCCTTTGTGCTCTGTCACTTCCAGTGGTCTCAAATATGCATGAGATAGCTAAACATTAATTATTGTTATTTCTGATTTTCATCTACTGCATTTTTTGCACTGAAATTACTAATTTATGGGTCAGCTTTTGCCATAAAGAGCAGAGGTTTTGCTTTTCCTCTGGCATGTTTTTTTACATAGTGTCAGACTTATAGTGTCTCATACTCATGGTCTGGATGCTGAGCAAACCTCTGCAATGAACTTTGGTATTCAGCTTTTGACAGCATGAGAGGATCTTCATGATTGAGTAGACTGTAAACAGCCACTAAAGAATTATGCACATCAAGAATTCATAAAGCCATGCAATAAAGTTTATCAGAAACTCACGGTTAACACTTTTTATCAAAACTGACTATATAAAGGTTTCAATGTGAGCAATATTCTTAGGGGATCAGTGAAGTGTTTAACTGATTTCAGAAAGTCAGGTTCAGTCTGGCTGACTGTCACTCACATGTATCCATGTATGTTAGCACAGGATTTGTGTTTTTATTTTAAATTACTTTTCCCCTCACTAATAGAAAGTAGGATATCATGTTTCATCTCCCTAAAACCCAAAGCGAGGGAAGACAGCAAGCACCAGTCCATAAACGTAGAAGCCATGCACTGAGAGCATCTGCTTCAGAGTATTATATGTTTCTGTCGTTTTTCATTTCTCTAAAAACTATTCATTAATTTTCTGATTCTCCAGATTCCTTGGGATTACGTGTGAAGCTCTGTTTTATTGCATCTGTAACAGTGTACTGCAAAAGGGTGAAGGTTGTCAATTCAATGTTAAAAAGCATCTTGGGTTACAAATATTCTTTCCTCATTCAGCTCCCAAATCTGAGCTTTCCTCTGTGCCTTTCAAGCTATTCAAGTTACACTGCTCTTTTATTTGGATGCATGCTCAACATGCCATCCTTCTGCAAGAAACGAGATACTAATGTGACATAAATAGGAGATATTATCATATCAGAGATATATACACAAGTCTAAACTGCTAAATTGTGTTCTTATCATGTCATTGTATAGGTCTGATGCGTTGTCCATCTTTAGGTGTAAGAATGCATTGACTAATTTTTAAAATGAAGAAAGTAAATTTAAATACTATTGAAATACTGCTGTCTACTTATAGAAGTATAATTCAACATCAAACTTCACTGAACTTAGTTTAAATACCATTTTAAGGGAGAGAATGTGACTTTTAATAGCATTTAAATACTTGCCATTATACCCTCACCTTTCTCAAATATTCTAAATAAGATGTCTAATTTTGTTTGGTTTACTGTCTTTGGCATAAATAGTTTATTTAACTTAATCTTTCAATTTAGAATGTTCTTTAAAAATAAGTCTTTCATTTTAATATTAAAACAAGCTAAATTGGTTTGCTCCAAACTGATCTCATATTAATGTTTCAGTTCATGTAAAATTTCAAACTTTTGGCTTGATTCTGAATAAAAATGACAGTTTTTCCACTTTGAAAAAGTATATTGATGCTGGAAATTTATTTTTTCATCCCACTGCTTTTTTTTTTGTGTGTTGTGATTAAAGGATTGCCATGTGTTCAGTGTTCATACTGTTTCCTACTATCAAGCAGTCCAGAATGACTGGCAGGTATTAAGCATATATCTACTGGGTATTTGAAATCATGTGAGGTGAAATTCATCCCATCCCTGTAGGAACTGGAAAATGTCAAGTCTCCTACTTGGAGATGAATCTCCTTCTTCGGAGGTGAGGAAGAAACCTGTGGTGTGACAGAGCTGAGTGTAGCCAGGGAATTTGGTTTCTGTTCACTCTTAGAAAGAATTCATGGTTTTGATGTGGAATCTACCCAGCTTTTCTAGGCAGAGGCAATCTGAGAACGCAATTCATCTGAAGGATCCTGAGAAGGCAAAAGGAATTGTTGTGGATCCAGGACAGTCAATGACAGGCAGAAAGGGGCTGTGTAAAGTTACAGAGCAGTGTGGTATCCTCAGCAAGGAATCCTCTGAAAAGTTACCAAAGTACATCTGTTTTTGTGACCTTGTGCTAAATCACAGGGTCTTAGACTCTTGACACAGACACTGACAGATATTAGTAGGGAATTCAGAGCCATGTGGATGATTCAATTGCAGCCCTTTACACCAGGTGAGTGTTTTATCCACCAGACATCCATGCAATATGTTTGGTGACTCATTCCCTCATTTGATCCACAAAGTAGACAGACAAATCCTCTTCCATTCCTTCAGTGTCTCCACCTGAGCAGCATCTTTCAGGCACCTGCATTTAAAGGTGAAAATCACTTGAAAGGATCTGTATTTTGCATCTTTATCACTTCAATGTGCTTTTTCCAAAGAAAGGAATGAACTCCTTTGTATGGATCATAAGGATGAAAAACACACAGTGTTTTTGTGTGCATATGTGTGTGCGTGGGTAGCTACATAGGACTGAATAGTAAATGAATATGTATGCAACACTAGGGTGACATCTGATTGAAATCAATTCCAAGTGAGCAGTGCACTGTTCCATATCACGGGTTACTGATGCACACGCTCGTCCATGGGCAGAACATTTTGTTTATACAAGTCCCATTTGCTGTGTGTATCTATCAGCTGATCATCCAGCAGAGACTGCTATATAAATTGCTGATTTCTTTTGCTGGCCAGTGGGCCTTAACCGCCTCAGGACAGAGGACCTAGAAAGTGCTCTGTATTTTTTGCTGTAATTTTAAATACAGGAGCTCCATGTTAACAGGAATCATTTCACTTCCTCTCTGTAAGATGACATGCAGTTAGCACTGGCACCAAAAAACAAACTAAAAAACCAAAAACCAAAAAACAAAAACCAAACAAAACCAAAAAAAACCCCACAAAAAAACCAACAAAAAAACAAAAACAAAAACAAACCCCCAAAAAAAACCCAAAAAAACAAACAAACCAAAAAAACCCAAAAAACCAAACCAAAAAAAAACCCAAACAAAAAAATTGCTTCAGGAGCCTGATCCTGAAAATGTGAACTTTTCCTGGGATGAATTCAGTGCTTGTGATTCCACTTTAGCTCCAGCACTTCTAAAAGTCAGCTGTAGTGCTGTGAGGAACACTGAGCTTTATTTTCCAAATCTGAAAAGGACAGACTTATTTACCAGATCCCTAGCAATGGATGATAATGCTTTATGTGATATCCATTCCAACTGCTAAGAAAATTTAGGTAGGCATAAGGCATTTTCTCAAATTAGAATTTGGCCAGGACACTGGGAATATACTGTTGTTACTGTTGACTTTTTTAATCCCACCCAAAGAAAGCAGTCCTTTGTAATTGCTACTCACATACGATTTTTTTCAAAAACCTTTTTGAAAACACCTCTTAATAGTGTCCCAGTTAAAAAAAAAAAAACAAACCAAAAAAAAAAAACAAAAAAACAAACCCAAAAAACCACAAGATCAAAATGAAAGACAAAACCTGCCACCCAAACATTGGAGACTTATAATTTGTCATCTTAGTCCTTCCATAGTGCTCAGCTGGTGTTGTGTTCCCTACCCTATTGTGAGAGAGTATTTATGCCGTGGTTTTAAACATGGAATTTCATTTGTGAGAAATCATGATGTTTCCATGTTTTCTCTTCTGAAACAAAATAAGACAACATATAGAGCCTTCTAATGGAATGAGAAACTTAGAGTAAAAAGTTTCCCAGGCATCTGGATGAAGGCAAAAAAACATGATGCTTTGAATCAAAAGTAACATTTTGGTTTCTTGATAAAAATGGAATATTTTGTTCAGACTGTTCTCTGTGTCTGCCTGAACCTGCTGAGCCTTTTGAGAATACAAAACGAGTTGCTCGTACTTCCATTTTTTGCCCAGGTTCTGTGTTAGTGTTGAGCAACATTTCTGAGAATAATTTTCATTTTTGCCTGTTGGCACAAGAGATTTAACTTGGGTTGGCTTAGCCACAGCCTATGAGCTCCAGTTCTCTCCTCTCCATCCTGTCGTGGTTCCTGTTTTACTGTAGGAGAAGAAAAGAATTCCTCTTTCCACAATGATTTTTTTAATAATTGTAACACTTCCATCCTTTCTTTCATGGTATTTTTGGACACAGAGAGCACACTGGAGCCTTTTCAGAGTACAAGGAATTGGTCAGCCACCTATATTGGTAGAACAAAGATAAAAAAAGACTGAATACATTAACGTTCTTCAATGTTTCAGTATTCAATATATTGATGTCCCCTTAAAAAGGGATGTGAGCCAAAAAAACCCATACCCAACTATAATGAATTTCAGTTCTAGCTGAAAAAACAATTGGACAGCTATGATGAATCATCTCCTATAAAAAGAGAAAAATACTGTAACTTTTTATTGTTTCCAGATCAGACACAGCTCTGCTACTCTGAAAAATCTTTGAGCTGGAGAGGTATTTTGGGGGGTAACTGACATGTAAATAAATCTACTGAATATTTTCCTCTGCCCTGGACTTCCCAGCATTGGAATTGCCACGCAAAAGAGCTCTTCAAGCAGGAAAAATAAATAATCCCCCCCACACTGGTATGTTTCAAGCTGCAGAGTTTATTCAGGATGAAGCCAGGTCTAAGGAGACCAAGCCCTGCAGCCTTGTGTCCGACACCCACCAGCCTGAAGAGAACAATCTGAGCGTCCTTTATTCTATGAAAGCTGCCTCATTAGTGCTCTCGGCAAAGCCTGCAGCTGGAATTGTTCTGCAGTGTCCCAGGTTTGAGTACAGCACAGATCTGAAGGGCTGTAGGGATATGAGGAGAGATCTGACTGATATCTTGGGTCTACCTCTGCTGTCCTTGGATCTTGTTGATGCTGCTGTGGAAGTGGGATAATGCTGGATAAGCTAATCAGCAGAAAGTCACAGAGTGGGAAGGCATGTGGGTAACCCTTAGATATTCTTTTTTGTGTGTCTGGACACGGGGGGCTGATGATGGGACAATAAATCTCAGTTTAGTCTCCCAATAATTCTTAACCTCTTCTGAGAGGACAAGATTGATTTTTATTGCTGTTTCAGATGCATGAAATTCAGAAGCAACTCCAGTAAAGCCAAACACATAAGCTTTCAGGCACTGAAGTCAGTATAAAACTGGTTAAAGGAAGAAAATATAAAATCTGTAACTCTATACTGTGCTTACAAGTCATACATACACAGATTTACTACTTTTTGACAAGGTAATACTAATGCAAAGAGATGATATTGAAGTTTTAAGCTAAATTTCACTTTTGTGTAAGCAGTTAACTTATATAAGCTTATCAACCTGACTTCTTCTGGACTGCTTGAACAGCGGAATTAACTTCTGTAAAATTTTTTGATATTAGTTACTATAGTGAACACACTTGAAAAAAATCAAACTGTTAAAAATTTACTGAGAAAAAAAAGTTTAACATACTTTCTGATTTGAAATCTTCAGGTGACAAAGTTAGTATTTTTACCAGATTGAATTTGTATTACAATGGACTTTTTAAAAAGTTATACATTGTCCCAAAAGGAAAATAGAAGAATATTACTTAGTCTTGTAGGAATAATATATTTTTGTATCTCATAATCAGGTGGGGAAAAAAAAAGCTTTGGTTTCTGAAACTCACAATTCTCCAGCATTTTTATGAGTACGCATTTTAATAATGCTGGAGAGATCCATGTATTGGTTGGAAGCTCAGTGTAGATACACAGTGATGCTCCTATGACAGCTTAGCACCCTAAAACACATATCAATACTAAGTACTAAACCATCCAATTACTCTGTTTAAAGTATCTCAGTAAATGTGGAAACCCAGGGCACCAGGAATATCCCTCTGTCTGCTCTGGAGTGCCCTGACCTCCAGGGTAGCACTGGCTTTGACCCTCATTCATGGAGAAAGTTTTCTAGACTTCAAGATAGACTAGAATCCACAAAAGTGTGAAATAGATTGTAGAGAGTACTGTAGGTGTATCACTTGGTGAGAAATTTAGGTTTTGGGATTTTTAGTATGTTGTGGATGGAAGCAAGATGGACGGCACAGGGTGTCATCCTGGGTTTCTTCTTCATGCTTCTTCTTCCTTCTTCATGGGTTTGGGTGGCATTTTGTAATTGGACAGAAAAGCCCACATTGCAGGCTCTGTGGGATCAGTTATTAGGTTAAAAGGGAAAATTATCTAGGTGTCAATTCTTAATTGGATAGTTTAGCCTTAAAAGACCTTGTAACAAGAGATTGTTAGCCATTTTGTGCCTTCTACTGAAAAGCTGCCGAACTCACAGTAGTGAGATGGTTTTACTGATAAGAAATAATAAACACGTGAGTCCAGATGTGAATTACTGTCTCAAGTGCTTTCAATCCAGACCCAGAGAAACTGACAACTGGGACCCCCACAAGTAAACAAATGGGAATTCTGGAGTTAGAAACTCTAGAAATACTAGTTCCCAATGTTTTTGCATGCTTTGTATGTGTGTGTGTATGCAGACATGAATGTAAGTTTCTACACTGATGATAGCTAAAAGATACAGGTGCATGAATCAAAGAGCAGAAAAAAATGTCACAGGTGGAGCATCACCAAAGAGATTATTAAATATCTTGGCAAACAAAGACAGATGAATTTTTTTGGATCCTGATTATTTGGAAAGAGGGGTGATAAACAGGGAGTTGAAATGGAAGTGGAAGGTACTTCTGAGGGCTCAGAAATTAGTACTTCTGAGGGCTCAGAAAAATAGTACTCTAAACAACTTAATTCCCAAATTTCTGTGTCACTTGCTAACATTTTGAAATTGTGAACTAACCACAGAAACAGAAAAAAAAAGTGAACAAGCAGTATTCATTCCTCCTACTACTCACTTCTGAACCACAGAGCTACCCTTGAATTTGATATGGAACAATGGATGGATGAACAAATACATTTTTAGGACTAAAGGGACCCATTTTCCTCCATAGTTGTCATATAGAGCTTATTCTATATACTTTTGTTCTGAGATTCACTAAGAATTCAGTTATTCAAGAAATATTTAAAATTAAATTAAATATTCATTTATTTGGAATTCTAGCCAAACAAGTGGATATCTACACGCTGTATTTGGTACCTAGCAATGCATGCAGTAAATAAATATAAGAAAATCAGTTAAATCCTGGTAAAATAATTTTTTTCTAGTGTCTTCTGCTTATAGAGTAAGCCAGTTTTTTAAAGGTTTAAAAGAATCTATTTTGCTATTGAGATCACCTACTCAATAGAGACCTTGATTTTTCTTTGGAATAGTAGCAAATCAAAATGACTGTAAAATACTAGAAATTACTTAAGACTGAACATCATTTTTGTCTTTGAATACTCATCATGAGATCGGCCTCTCTTCTACTGTTCAGCATGTTCCCTGAAGGTTTATTTGGAATTATATCTTCACTGAAAAATCTTGTCTTGTTGACACAGCAGTACTTCCTATAATGAAGATCAAGCTATTTTCAATGTATTTTCTCAGGATACTTTTAGTGGTGAAAAATACCTCTCTTCAGGTGAGAAAAAGTTACTCTGCAAGGTAATAAAGAGAATAAAAATGTATACTGATAAGTCCTTGTGTGGGTAATAGGGTACAAAAATGCCCAGGTATTGCTCCTGTGAGTGAAAAAGAACCTGCACTTAGCAACCTGCTCAAGTCAGGAGACTTATTGAGTGTTGCACTAAGTTATGATTTGGAAAGGCATTGATCAGACTCAGTGCTAATTCTTTCACCGTGCTTTATGGGAGTGGGATAAGTTCTCTTCCCATTGAGCTGATGGTAGCTCTGCCATTGATTTCATTTGGAGTAATAGCATCAGTCCAAGTGTCTGTTGCAGGACAATAAAGTACAGTTTATTTAAGTGCATGAGAGGATTTTATGAGACAGCAAAGCACACGGGCTACAGAGAGTAGAAGCAGCAAATAAACCAGACAAGTAAGACAAACATTCCAGGCTTTGTTCTTCATAATCCACCAGTTTTCTCTATCTGTTGTTTACAAATCCCAGTTTTTTCATCTCTTCAGTTGTTAACTGCCCACGTTTTTTTTTGTTCAGTCCACATTCCTTGTCTAAACACCACTTTTCTTCCTTAATAAATTTGTTTTGTTTTTACTCCTCAGAAGTTTGATATTTTCTTTCTTTCCTTTTTCTTTTTTTCCTATTGGGTTGTTCTACTTTCTACCTTATCAGGTCATACTACCTGAGTTTTTGAATAAGGGCTCTCTCATGTCAGAGTTCCTTCTGAGCTCATCATCATTTTTGAAAAGGGAAAAAAGGAAGACCAGGAAGACCTTGGGAGATACTGGAAGGTCTTCCTCCCCAAGATCTTGCCCAAGAAGGTCATTAAGATCATCCTCTAATTTATGTTAAGGCACTGAATTTTCTTCAACAGGGTTAAAGTACTGGCACATAAGGAAAGAGCAAATGACATTACCTACCTCAGCTATGTCAAATACCTTTGAAATTTTCCCCACCCCCACCAGTTTTCAGACAATGCTGGAAAAATAGAAACAAAAAAATAATCAATAAAAAGCCAGTAACAATAATTAAATAAAAACCCATTCTGCAGAACTTTCAGTTGAAAGGAAACAAAGTACAGTACAGCAGATGTTGAGTTCTCTGATGGTATCATAGATATTAGAAAAGAATACTGACATGTAAGAAATGTGTTTTACTTTTGCCCCCAACATGTTTGGATCACCAAAATCTCTAATGAGCATTTGAGTGTTTCCTCGTCTTTGCAAAATTCTGACAAACAATTGTAGTAACCCAAAATATTTTCTTGCTCTTGATGAGATAATGATCCATTTCCTAGGGAAGTTGGATTTTTCATGGTCACTATCAACAAGAAGAGAAAGGAATATTTGTTATAGAGAGTAAATTTCCCCTTTGTTTTTTCCTAGTTTTAATTCATATTATATCCTTTCCTGCAGCCTTCTGGGGCTTGGTTTGGTTGCTAGTTTTCTTTAATTATTGTACTTATTGTGATTAATTCAGGCAATTCTTTAGAATTTATATTCCTAATCTAGTTATGCATTTTAATTCATTTACCATTCTTGTTTTAATTTATACCCACCTAATCTCTTTTTCAAATATGCGTTTTGTTTTGTTCTGAAAAATGTCTGCATGATGATTTTTTTGCACTTATGAAAAACCATAAAATGTCACTCCAATTAAAAATGAACAGAAACTCCTGAAAATCCAGGAAAGGGTCAATGTTGACATTAATTTATTTTTAAAGGATTTTTATATATTTCCCCATAAATATTTTCCACAGTGATAGGACAGAATAGTAAGACAGAAAGAAAATAAAAGCCTCACTTTATTTCATGGCGAGCTTTCAGTGTCAGATAGAAAGTGATAGAAACATAATGGGAACAATACTTGGTGGCATTGGTGGAAATATGAATGGATATGGATAATTAATTGTATTAGCAGCAACAAAATTACTGTCAGCCTACTTAGTTATTGCAAAAATGGCCCAACATTTATGTTTTTCTCTCTTCCCGAAAACTTTAAATTATATTCAGTAGAAGATATTAAGAAAGTTATAGATCATTAAGCTGTTTTGCCTTTGCTGATGTTGAGATCGCAGCAGAGCTCACTCTGAAAATATTTGAGTCAAAATTATGAAATAATTTAATGACATCATGCGGGTTACTTTGAATCCCAGAAGTAGAGAACTGTGCCTAAAATTATGGTACTATTACAATACCTTAATTTTCATATGTCTCATTTATATATCAGTGGTAGGAATTTTAAGAGAAAAGTTCTGAGGGGGTACATGTATTAGTTTTAAGGAGAGGCATTTGAACTAGAACATCCGTACTACATTAAATCAGTCCTCTGCTTCCGAAATCATCACCAGCTACAAATGGTTTTCCCAAAACAATTTTTTTTTACTCTACCCAAGATTTTGGACAAAGACTTTGACAACATCACAGCTCCATCTTGTTCTGTCTTAATAAGGTATCAATGAGTACTTCTGTGAGGCTGCTTGCAGCAATTTAGGAGAACTTCCCTGAAGAGCCCTGGGACAACGGTCCTCACACAGGTACATGGCCAGTGATACCTTTGAGCACATTTCTCCCTGGGACATTATTAACATATAGAGGAAGCTGGTGAATCGAACAAAGTGTGCTGACACAAATCAGTGTGTTCTAATCTTCCTTGCAGAGTAACAAAGAGGGCCATGAGCAATTCTACCTCAGTGTCTTGATGAGTTCATTAAGTTCTTTTTCTATAGCTGTAAAAATTATTAGAAGGAACCATGCAATATCATCACCACAGAAGAAAATAGTTTGAATGCATGCAGTGATGGATACTGCTTATGTTATGTGCCAATGAAACTATTTGCCTCTTGTAATAGAGAGCCTGTTTGAAGCATCTGCCCAAAGATGAATCAAGGTAAGGCAGAAATGAAATTAGTGTGAAGGACAAAATATTGCAAAGTATTTAAAAAAATGACAATATGCTTCAATACAGGGAGTTTTGTTTTTTTTTTTCCAAAACCACTCTTAACCTTGAGGCCATCCTTTTTTGTTTCTGGTTTCTGTTGTCTTTGCTTTATTTAGCATCCAGCCAAATGGCTTTGCCTCAGCTACAGTAATTATTAGAGAATTGCAGCTCTGGTAGTTGTGCAAAGGGTGATGATATTGAGAATTGCAGATAGATTGAGATGTGGCAGTCCTGCTAAGGAGAAGCAGAAGGAGAACAAGAGCATGTCAAGCAGCTACTTAATTCTAGCCAGTGACTTGGTACTTAATCTCAATCAAGATCAACTCCAAAGGTTTCAGAACAGGATCTTCCATGTACCTGTAAAATAAAAATAGTAGAAGAAAAGGTAAGTTTTCCTAACTTTTAAACTACTAATGAACAATAATATCCAAGACTGTAATATGGCAGGAAGGTTATGTGGCAATTCTTGGTCTGAAATTTAAACAGCCCATCATTTGAAAATCCTTGCATGTAATGCTTCCATACTGGGACTGATTTAAAACAAACTTGACACTAACAGTGTTGAAGCTACGGCTGAGTTGGTTTCAATAGATTTTAAAAATAATTTCTTAGATTATGCTCATGCAAAAATACATTAAATTTTCTCCATGGATCATTCTGCTAGTTTAAAACTAAAAGAACTTGTCAATATTTATGATATTCATACATATAATGAGGAATTCTTTTAACTGTTATTGTCCATTCTGAAAATAAAAACAAAATCAAGTCTAGAAATACTGCAAATTGTTTTTCTTATTATGTGACTTCTTCTCTTCAATATATTCTAGTTCTTTCTTTATTATATTTAAGGCAGAAGCAATAAAAAGCAATTGTTTTTGTGAAAGATGTGACTTATATACATTTCTTCAGAACTGTATTCATGAGAACAATGCCCAGGAGATGGTTTAAAAGCTACATAATTTCAAGAAACACACACCTTCAGTTTGTCTTCAATTCTGTAAATTTTGCAGACATTTACTTGATTTAACTTCACTGCTAATACACTTAAATGCGATGTCTGTATGTGTGTGCATGTGTGTGTGAGTGTAACATTTGCTGCTAATGAACAGGGATTTTTCTACCGCAGCACTTGATTATAGAGAGCAATTACACAAAGAACATGTCAAATATTTTATACTTTTAGTGTGAAGATACAGTAAATCAAAAAGAAAACATATTCCCCATGTTGGGTTCCGAACAGATATTTTGAGAGATTCCCAAAATAGATAAATGGAGCAATTATGAAGAAAGAAGTGGAAAATGAGATTTGAAGGTAAGAATGTTATCGATTTGTATATGGGACAAGGCATTACCTTTTCTCCAGATAGATCAGCAGTACCTTACAAGCTATGAGCCTTTTGAAGAATCTATGGATTCAGACAGATCTGATATAATTTTAAAAATCTTGTAAATATTTGACTCCCACTGATTTGAGCTGGAGCAGATGCCTGAATTTCTTTTGAGAATTCTGCACATTGCATAGCAGAGTTTTAAATGATTTTTCTTCAAATAAGAAAAATTATGTTAGTTGGTCATATATATGCATACATGTATAGATGTATACATGTGTGTATATAAACCTACACATTCATCTTTTCAGAGCTGGGGGGCAAAAGTTTAATGTATAGTACATTTAACTAAGTGAAAAAACATGCAATTTGCATTGAAATTTGATATATGCACATTTGACCCATAGTTCTTAGTAGAAGACTTGAGAGATTTTCTCTGTACATTACTTTATTAGTCGATCAGACAGAAAATAAACTGAAAAAAACATATTTTTTATCTAATAAATACAAGTTTTAACACACATTATGAAAAATTAGTTGAAATGTCATAACATTTTATTATAAATACTTAGAAAGTCTTTAGTTCTGGCCAGATCCTATTTGGTCAAGTTTGGAAATAATTAGCATTAAGAATTGAATTTATCTCAGTATATGCAAACACCTACATTATTGACAACTGTGCTTGGGTGAGTGTCCATATGCTGCTTTTGAGAAATATGGACAAAACCTCTTACTAGAACTGAAGACATAATTAATTTAATCCTTAGTGGACATATAAAAAAGACTGCAGAATATTTCTGCCTATGTCTCTCCACTGATTAAAAAAGGACATTGATATGACGAGGGTAGAAAAAGGGTTAGGAAAGGTAACTGACAGCATCCCCTGACAGGAGTGTGCTACATTTCCTTAAAATCAATCTGACATGCCTAATTAGCAATGCTTCATGGAAGCTCCCATTTTACCATTTCTTTGCCTGCTTGGTATGTGCCACTTCCATAATAAAGCTGGACTGGACTGTTTGATTTTCAGTAATTTGCATATAGAAATCCCTTGGAAGAAAGTTTCTGGTAATGTGAGGCAGAATTCAGTTTATTAACTTTAATTTTTTTAGGAATCTAGGAGAATTTAGGAATTAGGAGAATTAATTATGGTATTGTATTTCAGAGATTTCTTTTATAAAAACAGATACCATTATTTAGGCCTAAAGTATTGTCTTTGGTATTTTCTCTATTAACTTAAAAGATACCTTTGCCAGGCAAGAAAAATCCCTCACTTCCAGATGCCAGTCAATTGCTTGAAGAACTGCTGGAGAGTTTCACTTCTGAAGAATTAACTTTTTGGCTCTCAAAAGTGACAAATTGCCTAGCATGTAACTTGAAAGATCATGTAGGAAAGTGAAATTTAGCACTATTTAAGATATCCTGCCTGGAAAGAATTGATTTTTTCGTTGCTGTAGAAGCTGAACTGAACACCAGGTTCATGTTCCAGGTTGAGCATTCGCCATATACTCCGTTATTTGCTCTAAGAGTAGCATCAGACAGTCCCACTGGAGCTTGAAGATCCTGTTGTGCAGGGATTAGCTCTGCATTTCCATTCTACAAACATTCCAGAATTAGGTTCTAGATAAGTAAAAGATAGCTTTTTTATACAATTCCGCTGGAGTTATGAAGGGAAATGAATTTGACTTCATGTTCATCAGAGCAGACCAAGATCCTCTCAGGTTTTTGCAGGCACTTCCTATAGTGCCTGCTATTCCAAAAATGGCTATTCCAAAGCCAATCACAGTAGTAACCAAGAAATCAAAATAATAAATATCTTCTTTAGCGAATCACAAAATATGCTAGCATAAATGTTGTCTACAAGGTAAAAAGTTAATGCTGAACCTTGGAAAAGCAATTCAAGCACTTAAAAAAGATCTCAGAATACACAAATTGGCAATTCAACTTAAAAATGTCCATTTGACATATTTTTGACCATACAACAGCACTCTCTGAAACATGAACATTATAGATTGACTAGTTTCATCTGTTATCTCCCACCAATATGTGACACACTATGTTCAGAAACAGACTTGATGATGGTGATGGTGATAGGTTGGGATTTGGAAATAATTTTATTGAATGCTCTCTGAAAAAAAATGACCTTATTTTGTACATACTGTTGGCATTTTCATAGATGAAACAAACACCTGCATGCACAAACAGTCCTAGCCCACAGAAATGCAAAGTTTATGAGTTTGGACATCTGTGTTTGCTAACAGTTGTCACCATAATTTAGAGAGTCTTGGAAAGTGAAGGGTTATGAAATTAATCTTGACAGATATTTCTGAAGGTGAGTTTTTTTCTGTAGCCTGTCTGCTGTATGTCAGTGAATGAGTATATATTTTATTAAAATGTGCAATATATTAAGGTATAAACTATTATAATTTAAACATGGGCATTATTTTCTATTTGTGCTGGTCTATTCAGGAAGACATTTAAATATTTATCTATCATGCTTTCAATTATTTCCCTTGCTGCATGGTAAATAATTTTCCAAAGCAAGAAAACTTTTTCTGTCTCAGGATCAGAAAGACAGCCACTAGCTCTGCAGTTATTTCTTTCTATCAGTTGATACAATAAAGAATGCATATTTCTTCAAATTCACACAAATATTATTCTATAAAATCCAGTGATTTCATTGGCAGGTTAATTGATTTCCAGAGGAGAATTAAGAAATGACCAACTCATTAAGTAGCAGAGCTTAACAGCCAGAATCCACTGGTTTGGGCAGAGGAACAGAAAAAGTCACAGATGGAAAAATACAAAAAAAAAGTAAATAGTAAATATTGCAGCCAACAGTTCCAGTCATTGTTCAGTTTTCCCCAAGTTTTACTTTAAGGCCTTAAAGAAGGATTTTTAATCTCATCCCTTTTCATTTACAGTAGCGGGTAAAGCAAATATATAAAATGTTACATTGGTATGAGAGCAGGTTGTTTTGTTTATTAAGTCAAAGTGAAATGTTGATTTACACTAAGAACATAAAAGCAAAGGGGAGATGATTACAGGTTTACTTTGGCTGCTCAGTTTCTAATAATCTTCTACATGTAATGAGACTGGGGAATGGAGAAACCTTTTCCTGACAATGCTGGCAGCAGAATAACTTCTACATGCTATTGATTTTTCTTCATTGATTGTAATCTTCCTCTTCCTGAGCATCTGTCTTTGCTTCTCTGACATATTGAGCATTGAATAGTCCCTGAGTAATTCTTGAACAGTTTGGGATCATTTTTATTTTCACAGGACAGTTGAGACCAATGGAGTGATTTATGTGTACTTTGGAAGGCAAAACAAAACAGTACTTCTTTGTGAATATCTACGGACACAAAGATTATGGCTTTTTTTAAACATCCCACTCTTCCCTCCTGTCCAACCCCCCTTTACTTCCACACTCCAATAATTTCATAAGTATCTGCCAGATCATGTAGAGGAGAACACTAAAGCATAAACAGCTCTCACAGCTGTGATTTCAGCCATGATTGATGATGAAATACCGCTGGAGAGATAGTGGGAAAATGAATATTTATTAATGATATAAAGTGCCGCTGGTTTAAAATCCAGCAAGATCCATCATTTTATATCCATGGGATGTATGCATTGAAAGCAGAATGTTCAATAAAAAGAGCCAAATACCTTAGTCAAAACATAAGTAATTCCAGTGGGCTGCTGATTGAATTCCTGTCTTAAAGTGAGCTAACCATAGTGGTTTTCATAAAGATTTTATTCCCACTTTAGCTGCCATTAAGATTACATGAATAGTAGATCATGTAGGCCTAGCCTAGAAAAAATTGCAGTAGCAATAGTTTTAGCATATTATAAAAACACATAGCTATCCACAACTATCATCCACATACTAACATGCAATTTACAATCATTTTCTGCAAAGGCTCTGCAATTGTTTGATGTGTAACAGTTGGCTATTTCTGCCATGACTTCATTAGCTTTCATTTTATGAAGCTGATAGGTCAGATAACCTGTACCACACCGCTACAGGCAGCTTTGCATATTTATTTTTTTATTCACAGCTGAATTTTGCTCTGAATGATCCCAGTCTTTCAGAAGTTAAATAAGGCAATTTCTGGCTTATCTGATATGCAAAAGAGATTTTTTTTTTTAAATTTTGTTTTGCAAAAGAAAAAAAGCAATACAAAGCAATCCTTGTGTCTTTCTCTTTTTAATGTGGGCACGATTAGGAAGTATTGTCCTGTGTTGATTCTTTTTTCCCTCTGATGTTTTTGCAGTCTGTTATATGGGATGAGCCTGTTCAGACAGTAAAAAATGTAGCTGATGTGTTGACAGCAAAGGAGAAATTGACTGATGGAATTCAGCTGCATAATTTAACATACAGCTTTCAAGTCAGGCTAGAAGTTCCAGAATGTTAAACTTTGGCTAATGGATAGTGCTGAGAAAGACAGGGTTCAGAGAAAGTCTAAAAATAGATCAAAACCATACTCATGGCTAAAAATGCAAGAAAAAAAATGTTTATTTACTTTGTTTGGGGGAAAGAAAAAGAAAATAAAGTAAGCACATAATTGTTTCTGTTGGCACATGGACAGTCAGAAACAATGCACACACTCTACACACAAGAGGAGGATCATTATGCTGAAAAAAATTAACAGCAAACATTGGAGAGCAAGTTATCTCTTCCCTTGGGTCACCACTGGCCTCATAACAAAGCTTCACCAGATCATTGTTCAGGTATTCAGGTTCATTGTTGTTTCACATGTTCACAGCCCTCAGTGGAAAGCCACCTGCCTTTGCATTTATTATTGTGTTACCTGGGCTGTACAGTTGCCTGAGTAAGGAGCCTGAAGAACAAAGGCAGGGACTGGGGCAAGAAGGTGGGAAAAGGGGAAAGAGCTTTGGTGGCTAAATCCCTGGACACCAGATGATGTGTCTTGTGCTCAGTGTAAGGATTAGCAGCTCCCACTGCTAAGACTTGCAAAGAAAGGTCTGGTGCACCTTCCTGGATCACAGGTGGAGAAAGAATGTGAAAGTCACATTTTTTTAAAAATAGACCTGCTATTTGTTGACCTTTTTGCCATATAGTCTCATTAAAAAAAGAAACAAACCAAACCAACAAAAAAAAAAAAGGAGTTAAAAGAATAAATTGTTGTAGCACAAAGAATTATTATAAAAGCAAATGAACCACACAAAGCTTTACTTGATCCTGAGTGCTGAGCAAGCATTTTGCCATTGCTGCTTTCCCAAGGTATTCCCAGTAGCTACAGTGTGAAGGAAAGGTTAGAAGTATCTTTTCTGAAAAACACCCACTCCTATGTGAGATACAGAATTAAGGTAGCTCTCATTTGGGGAAGAATAATGATGGTGATTTGTTTTCACGTAAGGAGATCAGAACATTTCCTTCAGGCAAGTAAACATATATTGCAGGTGAACTGAAAGACAAAAATTAACCAATACTCATAATGACAAGCTTTCTGATTAATTTTGTCTAATGCTGCTGTTGAGATTCGGATTGTTCTTCAAACACCTGAGTCCCACTCTGCTTATATGGATATCGGCTGCCATGTGAAATGCCCTGGAGTATACTTTCTGTTTTCCCACTGCTTGTCTGGATGGATATATATCCTTAAGCTGCTCTACTGGTTCTGGGTGCCCAGGTGGGGCAAAGGTAGATTCATGAGGTAGCCCCAGGGGAATCCTCCTTCCTGGGCTGGTAGTTGCAAGGTTTCTACAATTCTATGCCGCCAGGTCAGGTAAGTGGAGGGGTACATGTACACACACATGCACACCCCAAATATAAACAGGACTGGCCACACACCTGCACCAGCTCAGAGAGGAAAGAGAACATCTGCCACACGCATAATGACACTCAGCACTTTTGGTCCTTCACCTGTATGTTACATATTAAGTTTTGAAGCCCCAACATAGGTTTTTAAAGCATACCGTGACAATTTCTTTTCAGACCAAAAGTCCACTTCTCTTGCCTCCCATACTTAGTCCTATAGAAAATCATGTCCCTTAGTATTTAAAATCCTCTTGGGAGAATTGCAAAGCCTATTCCAGCTATGAAAGACTTCGGCACATATCTGAATATTCCATCAGTTTAAATCAAATTCAGCTTGCATCATTCAGCAGCTGTCTAACCCTGGAAGTACTTACAGACACAAATGAGTCTTTCTGGTCAGCCAGAATTTCCTTCACTTTTATTTTTGAATTGTAATTTGGAAAATGTGTCCCACTACAATTTGCATCTCAGCTGAGGAACTTGGGGAGCTTTTACAAAATGATTAAACTTGAAACAAGGAAACAGTTCTGAGTCTCATTTTATAGTCATGTGTCTCAGGCTCTTTTTTATTAGGTGAGACATTGGTCTGGATCCTTGTGCATTTACAGATAAATGTGTAAGGAAGTGTAAATTCCTCAAATTCTTCTAACTGTCTACCCAGAATGAATAGACTAATTTGGTGCCCAGGCAGGATAAGAAGAGATCCATTGTACTCTCAGGGACAGAAAATTATTTCCTGTCCACATATCCTTATGAGAGCAGATTTTTTTTTTTTTTTTTTTTTTTTTTTTTAGAAAAAGGGGACAAGAAGGGTATAGACACTTTTCCAGGTTGTACTCCTGCAGGAGGCTGAAATACACTTGCAGAGAGGCTGAAACTACTTACTGACATAGATGGTCAGAGAGGTAACTGCTCAAGGCGTTTCAGCATTTCCAGAAATATAACAGAAAAAGAGATGGGCAGTTGACTGTAAGGGAAATGGATACTCTAGAGGCTAAAGACCTGCAGTGGGAAAGCTGAGTGCTAAAATATTTCTCAGCCTGAGCAAAAGGTGTCTAGCTAACTTGGGACAATTCACTTTTCTATGCCTGTATTTTCCCACCTACTAAGGCAACTATAGTAAAAGTCAGAGAAAGAGAAGTATAAAGCAATTCCAGTAGGATGCAAAGTCTAAAGGTATTAATGCTTTCAAAGCCCTAATAATGAAAATCTGGCAGATTTATTCCTTATGCTTACATATAGCTTTGAAATATCAGATTCCAGTACTGAACTGGTTAATAATATCAAAAATAAAGCAATGGAGAAGTGGAAATAATGAACCTGGTTAAGATTCTGTTGCTTCTCACAGGGGAAAAAAGGGCTTTATTGTGATTCAAGCAGAGCAGCCAGATTTCAAGCATTTGATACTAGCAGGTAATGGGAAATTACCCAGGTTTTTCCTCTATTTCTGCTCCAGCATCTTAAATTGAGCACCCTACATCATTCCATTTCATGGGCTCTGATACTTGGTAAATGGGTTTAAAACTTTAAAAAGAAGGAAAAAAACCCCATAAATTCCTTTTGTTTTGAACTATTATAATCATAATTTTCTGAAAACAGTATCTGTATCCTGGGTTGAAGGTTTGTTACAATGGCATGTCACATCTGGATAGATCAACCATATAATATCGTTTGACTGGCAGCAGCATTGCCAATTTGAGGAAAGGCACCTCTAACTGAGGCAGCAATTCCAAACACATTTCTTCTCCCAGTGTATTACATGTGCACCTCTGCCTCTTGGGCTCTGTATTGCTCCTTTGGCTGGTGGGTTCATAAAAATCAGGCTTCAGTAAGGGAATATCCATACTGCTGCCAAGGTCTCCAGGAACAAAGCCTTTATAGAGGTAGCTTATCTATCTTTAATCTAGATTTCTTGGGTAAAATCCCTGGACTGAATGTATTAAAATAGTCAGGTTTGGGCAGACAGTATTAAAACCATCAGTAAAGTTGTGAAAACTCCCCAAACCAAAGCATGCTTGTGGGGAGCTGTAGAATCTTCCCTTCATTCAGTGCATGAGGGTTAAATATTTACACTTCACCAGAAAAACAGTCTGATCTAATCGGTGCAGCTGCCTGTATTTACCATGACCCTTTCCTCTAGCATGTTTCTTGCTGCACACTGGCTACCAGCATTTGATTTGAAGGCAGGTAGGGACCATTTATGAGAACCATTCCTGAAAGGAACCAGACAAACATTTTTATAAATTGTGGAGGCCACAACTACCTTTTAAGGTGCAAGCTTTAAGCTGGTTTGACTTTTACTTGAGGAGTTCACACAGCACATTAATTCGCCACTTAGCCAAAACAACAGTCCTGACGCCATGAAAAGCTTATTGAAAACAAAAATAAAAATACCCACAATCTCTTGCTAAAGACACATTTAAACAATAATTTAAGTATTTCAAATTATTAATCTGCAAGATAATAATATAGCCTTAAAATTTAGGAAGTATATTCTGTGTTATTCCTTCATGTGCAAAACTGTTCAATCAGTTCTTCAATCCGGGGAGCAGAATGAAACAATAGAATTTAAGTGACGGAGACAAATTGCTAAGAGTAAACAGTCATGTTGAAAAGTCCTCACTAATCCAGATGATGACAGATAAGCCAGACCACTTGGTGTATGATGAATAAAGTCTGCATTCCAGCTCTTAATTAACACAGTGAAAATGCAGGAAAGGTTGACATCCACTTGGGGTAAGATTCATCTCATCTGACTTTAGACACCTACAAAGCAGACATCTCCATCTAAATGGCTGTCTAGACTCCTTCTTTAGCTGATGGAGAGGAATAAGAGGAATAGACACTTCCAGAGTTTTTAATTTTTTTTTTCCCTGTCATTTTGTCTCCTTTCCAACATAAAGATGAAATTAGCTGAGCTCTAGATGTGGCAATTTTTCTCAATCAGGTATGAAAGGAGTATATTCTCTGGCATCATTGATGCAAATGTCTGCACGGCAGGCATTTGTATTTAGCCAGATGAATCATACTGACAGTCTGTATGATCTTAACTCTTCTCCATCCTTTCTGATATAAAATTATTTTTACTTACATTGACATAAAATGAGAGAATTCCATTTCAGAAATGATTATGCATGGCTGTACACAAGGACCAAGGCAAGAAGCAGTCAAAATGGGATGAACCTGTAGTATTCCATGTTACACAGTCATTTCTGCTTTGGAGATATCAAAAAAAAAAAAAAAAAAAGAAATTGCTATATTTTTTACCCTTCAGCTCTCCTAATCTATACTACTAACAAATCAGATAGTTGCAGTAAGACAGAAATAAAATGTATGTACAACATATTCCCAATCAAATTTGGAAATCTTGACATTTAAGGAAATTACATTTCATTTCCGTGCCACCGTTTTAAAAGTGCAGGTAAAATTTCTCAGTTTTATTTTTAAATCAGAAAGCAAGACCTTACAAATATGTTTCAAACAACGCTAGTTTTGCATTTAAATAATAAAACTGATGAGTTAAGACAGCAAAAATAGAGGGATTCAGGGGTAAGCCTTCAAAATTAGTAAATGTGTGTGCTATAATTTCTAGATAAATCCTATTTTGGCCAACATATATGTGCACCATAATAGCATCTTTATTAATATCAGCATAATTTTTACTTTGTTTTTTTTTCAGTTTTTCATTCATTCTCCTTCATTCATTTAAATTATGGATTTTGTGTTTCAAAGACATTGATAAATCTGCAATTTGCTAATTTTAATGATCTGCCTGGGAAATTTTAAGTAAGTATGTTCATAATTAATTAACATTTTCTGTAAATTTTTATATAAAGATTTGATGTCCAGGACCCTCAAGTTTTTCCTAATGGCAGTGAGGCAGCATATACTCATCCCACTCTCTGCAGAGCTCCCACCATGTACCCCTGTGCCTCAAGGAGCTGTCTGTAGTCATCAGAACAGCCCAGCTCAGAATGCACATTTTGATATCTGACAGGATTCTCAGATTTAAATTTTTGACTGAAAGCATGGAATTTCAGGGACTTCACTTCTGGGTGATGTTTGTGGCAGAGACTTATTTCTGCTCAGAAACTGTGATGAGTCTCCCCCTGTCCCTCAGAGGAGCAGGGCCAACCAGAATGGTGCAGCTTTCTTCTCCCTGTGTGATACGTACAGGTGGCTAATAGGAAGATGACAATTATAGCTGCCTTATGGACAGATATTTTATTTTAATGCTTGCAATGTGGTCAGATGCCATGGTATAAATAACAGCACGAACAAACAGCTAAAACAGCACTAATGACCTTGTGAGACAGTTTGCAAATTGAAAGGAATTTCAGCTTGCTTCTCATTCAGTCTTTTGAAGAAACTGCACTTACCTTCCGTCTGTGAGAGAAAGGAGACAGCAAGTGTGCTCTTTATAGGCACCAAGACCCTCATGGGATGTAGAAAATTATGCATAATGGAGCTGTCAAGAATCTTTCATATTTAGACAAGAAGTTGACATGTCTTTGGCTTTTTGCCATATCTTAGGAATGCTATCATTTAGAAGGTGAAAAGTATGTGGGTTTTTTTTCTTCATATCCAATGGATTTCCTTCTTTTGGCTGACCATAACCCTTTGAATATTAAATCATCTGGGAAAAAATATTCCAACACAGGTAGGGCCAAAACATCCAGCAATTTTTTTTAGACAGCATCTAGCAAAACTGTATGCTCTGTTCTCCAAGCCAAATTTGAGAGCCACAGCAGAAAAAAAAAATGTGTCATGCTCTTTTTTTTTCACCAATATGCTGCAGAAATGATTAATTTTTTCAGACTGTTTAACTCTCACCCATCTACTTCAGTTTTAAAGAAAAATATTGCCAGCACTTTTCATATTGAGGGGATGCAGGACAGCTCTGGGTCACCTTGCAGCCATATTGCTGAAGGTTGATATTAATTTTCAGTCTGTTACCATGCTTGTGTTGCTCAGAGATGTCTGATGGCTGGAACTTCATCATGCAAATAGAACTAGTAAAGAAATATCTTGATAAGGACAGGATATGATGTTTCCTTATGAGGCCTGAAAATTCAAGGCATTTTCCTTGTGAGGGTGCAACAGCCAGCCTGTCATTATGACCTGATTGCGTTCACAGAACATTTCTGCCCTTGTCTCATTACTGGAGAACACTTTCGTGGCTCCACACAGTTCTCTTCCCATGGCTAGCACATTCCTCCTTCAACGAGATCCAAATCTGGTGCAGGTACTCTAAAGCAGTCTGAAATTCTCTTATCCTCCTTTCCACTCTGTGTTAGTCTGTGGGGACAGCAGTTTGCTGTGGTCCAGTAGTTCTGGACTGTGCTAGAAGACAGGGCTTGTTCTCTGCCTGTAATAAAGGAAATAAAGGAAAAGCCCTGTAATCCTTGTTCCCTTCTCAAATATATTGTTCAGGTTTCAGCCAGCAGCTCTGCCTCATGGCTGTTATCTAAAGAAAACAGATTTGGGATGGGCCTTACATGAACCTCTTCTATTTTCAAACCAGATGCAAAGAAAGCCCTTGGTTTGGATCATTGCATGTTTATAATCACCACACACAGAGCTCACGGTAGCAACTGCTGAAGGACATTACTATACTTTAATTGATTATCTTTGTGTGAATCACATCTACCTATTACTAACTCAGCTTCAAACCAGTATTTGTTTTCGACAAAAAGAAAGGAAGATGTCATGCCACACAATTACCCCTAAGATAAAACCTAGACTTATGGTCCCATTTCTTTCATCATTTCCTATTGAGCTGTCCAGTTCTGCACAACTGGAAGCAGAAAATAAGACAGTCAAATAGGACATAATATTATCTAAAATAATAAAAAAAAAATATTACGGTCAGTGTGCTTCAAGATTTTGCTCAAGCTATTTAGGTTTTCCAGTAGGATATTTATGGGTTTGAACCTTTTGCTATTTATATAACAGTTTATGGTAGAGGGATTTCCCTATCAGTAAAATGATATAATATTTTCTCTATTTAATCCAAAAGAGTAAATTTACAGTACTTCACTTAGTTTAACTCCTTGAATGATCCTGTGATGATGGGATGTGTTGTGCTACTGGTTAATGTACTGTAGCTGAAGTGAGACCATTCCTGATATAGCTGAAAGGCTTGGTATGGACAAAAGGGAAATTAGGACCCCATATTACTACTGCCACTGCTCACATCAGCAACTGAAAGAACACAATAGAAGAACAAATTTGGAAGCTATTGCTTTAAGGTATCTGGAAATATTCCTCAAATGTGTTCTTTTCTGATGCTTCATTATACACAGGCAATTTAAATTGCTGCTATTCATATTTTCTATACAATGTTATTCTCTGATCCTTGTCTTCCTTCTGCAGTTGCTATCCTTCCTGTGATAAGGAGGTATGTGTTATAATTCTGTTTAATATATTTGCATTCTTTATAGTTCATGATTGGTAATTATACTTTTCCTATTAATAGAGTTCTTTAGTCTTTCAAATATTATCTCATTGGATTCCAGTGAAACCTTTTAGGCATACTGCAACTTTTAGGCTTCTGTTACCTAATCTGTCTTCCTGGCTAGTTTTAAAGTACATTTTTTTTCCCTTAATTTTTTTTTCTTTTCTGTATTTCTGGAGTAGTAAGGTATTTGAGATTGCACTTCCCCTAGGTAAGATACCATATCTAGCTATCGACTTTTGCTTAATGATTTGAGTATTCTACGTGCACAGCTTGTCAATATCTCATAGCTACAATTTCATATCACAGTTTTTCATGTGAATGTCCCTCTTCTGTATAACTAAGAAGCCAAAGAAATATGGGCAACTGGGAGTAAGTGTGTGAACTGTTTCAGGCTTTTCTGAAGGGCTGTATGCACTGGTTGGATTCATTCACGTGGTGCGCAGCTGCATGATCTTGTGAGTTGAGACTATAGCAAGGCCTTCTGGAAATAGCTGCCACAAATAGACTGTTGGTACAACAAACTGAACACACCTACTGTTGGTCTGAGAGAAATACCCATTACAATTGGTGCTTTCTGGTCTGTAAGCCTCTGGGAGTCAAGGACTTTCTTCCCAAAAGAATTCTCTAACTGTTACACCTGGGGGCTGTGTGTATGTCATGACATAAAACACAGTCTGAATTAATTATTTAGTATGGTGCAGCCCACTTTGACTTATAAGCTATAAAAAGCCCGCCTGAGAGAGAATAAATTATTGCTGGAAATAACATATAATTACAATGTTGCAGGGAAAAGATAAGAATTAATGTGCCAGGTGTAAGTAGATTAGACCAGCTTGACAGAAATGAGCAACTAAAAAAGAATTTATAGATGAAAGCTTACAGCCTTGCATCCATAGTGACTGGAAAGCATTACCATGTGATGACTGCTTAGTGGCTTATGTGAAATGAGATATTGGCTTTAGACTCATTGCTCAGAGACAGGTCTCTATGTCACAAATCTGACAACAAAATGGAGTGAATTGAACATCTCATCAGAGAAACGAGGACAGAAAAAGCTCAGAGGCTAAATTAAACTTATTTGCCTTCTTGAAATTATCTCCTTGGGCAGGAGTTGAGGAGTCGTGGCAGAGAAGGGCTTTGTGAGGATACACATTTCTCTCTGTGTTTCTGTCCTGACTAATGGCTTACCAATTTTCTTCTTAAGAAGGAACATTTATAACCTGCTCTTCGACACCTAGGAGGAGTGTTAGGCCTTCTTTGAAGGCAAGTTTGTGAGAAGTGATCTTTGCCCACTGTGTGGAGTCTGATCAGAAGCACCAATACCCTGAATGAACATGGAAGACAATTGTACTGACTGCTTTCTTCTACCTGGGGTTACAAAATAGCTTCACTAATTCACTACAGATAAGTCAGAACTACATAACATCAAAATGTTGAAGAATTTAAAGAACTGTTGGAAAAGACAAAAGAAGAGTGTCTCAATATAAACAGAATATTATGAAAGAAATCTATATCTCATCAGAAGGGGACAAACATCCCTCTAAGTACACTCTATTTCATCTGATAGGCACAGGAATTTTGCAGAATTGTACATAATTTGGGTTCTTAAATTGTTCAACTCTTGGCAAAAAGTCAGTAGGCTGTGCACCTGGGTCCATCCCCAGGATTAAAAAAATTGGAGAACTTTTAAAGGTTCTTTCCTCTTTTTCTACCCTAACTTACATGCAAACATGATTTTTTTTTCTTTTGGTGTGATGGTGTGATATTAGGCACATGATTACCTCAGCAGCTGGTCACAGTGGTTCCAACTTGCCTGCCACTTGCCATCTTTTGCTGTATTAGCAATTAGGTCTGGGGATTATTTCAGCTTCTCTAAGCAATCATAGTTTTGTAGAAACTGCACTAAAGTTACCAAATGTCAGGAATTTTTTTTACTGTTGCTAATAATGTGTAGATAAATTTGAAGCCTAATCTTCATTTTTCAATAGAATTCTTTGAACAAAATTGTTAAGAGTATTTCCAGAACTGACTAACTCACACCAAAAACCAAAAAAAAACCTCCACCAAAATGTTATATAAAACATCCATGTATCCATGTCACTGTTGATAGTCATTTGTTCCCCTTACTTCAAAATGGATTATTAGTTGTTCAGATGGAGTAGCATCACTCCATTCCATTTACAAAATTTGTCTTTTATTTCATTTATTTGTAGCTAAAACTAAGAATTTCAGGAACATGGTTTAGTAGACTAAATGTACTGGGTTTTTTCTTTTTGTTTTTGGTTTTTGGTTTTTAGTTTAAATGAAAACACTGTCTGGCCTTGTGCTTTTGAGTATAATTCCTAGGAGTTTTGGGGATATAACTCTAAAATCAGTTGGCCTGCTGATGTGAACCTATGTGAAGAGGACCTCTGGAGGTTTGCTAGCTATTGCTTAATACTTAAATAAATAAAACACTAATATACAGATCTAATTTTTGGTTGATTGCCTCACAGAGATTGCTAGAAGTAAAACACTTTACAGCATGAATCGATCCATTGTTTTGATTTCAATTATATTGGGCCATGCATAATTATGATTGACTCTTGTGATTCACAAATTCACATAATGAAGAGTTTAGTATAGCAATAAAATCAATAGAGAGTAAAGCTTTGTCAATGTTATGAAAGACTTTACAATTAAGATCACAAAATATCTCAGAGAAGTTAATGTTTCAGTGCCCACATTAACATTCCCCAATTGCTGTTTCATTGACATTCATTTTATAACAGAAAGAGACAAGAATATAAATTAGGAGAAAACCAATATACGTTCATGCTTACACCCACGTGGTAAGTGTTCTAATTGTCACTCATATAGAGATGATGAGTTAGTTTTAAAGTTTGCAACAACCCTGTTTCTCAGGCTTGAAAGGGAAAATACCTGGAAACAAGCACAGAGAATCCATATGGAAGATCATGGCTCGTCTGTGCTGCTTGAGCAGCTAAAATGGTGCTGGTACTCATTGTCTTTCTTGGATGACTGGGACACAACTGGGTGTATTCCTGTCATTTGCACTGTGTGTGGTTTGCAATGACTTACTGAATAGGCTGTATCAGTATTGTGTCCAATGGTCAAGCCCTGGAATTTGACTTTGTGTAGTATTGAAAGATTGCAGTATTCTCTGACATGTTTTGATTTGTGCAACCTGCCTTTTCCCAAACATTTCCAATTCACAGTGCAAGAGTCAGGGAAGGACAGGGATGAGCCTCACTGGGTTTCTTCCAGAGGTTCTTATATTTGGTAGGTTATAGGAATTCATTAATATGGATGTGGGTCATTCAATGCTCTGTTGCTGCAGTGCCATAAACAGGCTGCTTTATTACGATAGCTGTAGAACGTCTAAATCCCAGCCAGTTTGGCTTTCCCATCTTTATTCCTTGCCTCCTTTGGGTGTGAATTTTGCCTCTTTATATGTTTTGCAATGCAGGATATTTTGTTTTCTCAGTATTGTTTGGTTCAAAAACAGGCATTTAAAACCAAAGGAAAAAAAAAAAGCAACCAACCAAAAAAACAAACAAAAAAGTAGAAAAAGCCCTGTGTTTAAACATGCTTCACTAAAATAAGAACACACCAGTGGAAGCTTTCTGATCATCAGTTCCAGCCCCTGCTGCCACTGGCACAGACACACAATCCCTCCCATAAACTGATCAAGCTTCAATTATTGCAGTTTGTCTCTGAAGTCCTCAGCCCATTGAGTCGAACAGGTCGGCTCCCTGTCTCGTCACTGTCAATATGTGACAAGTCTGTTTTCTGAAAGTTCTCAAAATAAAAAAAGTAGAGGCGGAGGGAAGGTAAAAGCACATTTTAAAATGGAAGATTGATTTTGCAGATTAGCACAATTCTGGGAAGTCACAGGAAGGTTTCTTCCATAACCACAATTGTTTTTTTCCTAATCATATAGGAGTATTGGGGGATGTATTTTTAATATATACTTTGGTTAATAATATTATGTTATTTTCACATAAATTGTCTAAGCAGAATGTTAAAAATTATCAGCTACTATAAAACATATATTATTTTGAATTTTTTAATAATTGTCAAATGTATGTAGGACTAATCTTCAAAATCTGTGAGCTTCAAATTCTTATTGGGAAATGATATAGGTGTGTACCTATGACTTGCATTTATATAGTTAATTACAGATATATTTAAAATGGAGTTGTGATCTCAACAATACTGAGTATCATATTAATTCCATTTTTACCCTGTTTTTACATTTCCCTTGAATCTGCTCATGGCCACTATGAGAGATGAGATATTGGGCTGTACAGATCTTGGATTTGTCCAAGTGAGACTATTCTTATATTCTTCCCTACTTTCATTTAATTCTTCTAAAAATATAATCACATTCTCACTGCACAGTGACATTTTCTCATTTATTACCTAATTTGAAACTCCTTCTACCTTTCAAAAAACATTTATTTCTACTCCTAATCTCTAAATGAAGTTGATAGGGTGTTTGCTTCAGTTTAAGATTAAGAAATCTAAATTTTTTTATCTAGCACAGATGTCAACTGTTGCACTAGTTGTCTATGATCCTGTTGCAATCAATGAAGAACTTGTCAATACAAATCATAGAGTCTCTCCAGCTCCCTGGTCTTTATAGATTGCATTGATTGCATCTCCATTAATGATAATGGGAGCTTATATAATGATCTTGATTCAGTTTCCTAAACATAGATGCCTAATACCTTTTGAAAAGCTATACTGTATCCCCTGGCATCTTTCTGCTGCTTCAAAAGGATGCAAATCCCCTCCAGCAGGTTCCTTGTCAGATCTATGAACCCATTTGTGGGTCTCTTGAATAAACTGGAGAGTTTGGAAAGGCCAGTGTAGAGGCATCAGAATGGAGCCTGTTGTACACAGGTGGATACCTGAATTTGGTATGATAATGAGAGTCTCATCTCAGGTTTCATTGCCTATAGGTTGGTATTGCTGCTCACAATTCAATAGAATTCCTTAATGTAAAATGAAAAATATATCATCTCCTCTTGGGTGCTGAATGAAATCTGAGATTTCATTTTCTCAGTTCTTTGAGTGTCTTCAGTTCTGTCACAGTAGCAAAGTGATAATGAAGATAACTGAAAAATGAAGACTAAGAAGGGCTTGGTGCATATGTTGCCTTGATGCTTCATTTAACTGTTTCCTTTTTCATGTAGTATGTTAGCCTGGGGGTTTTAACTGGCAGGATAAGCAACCGTTCTCTCTAAATGTTTTTACATTTTCCCCAAACACTGGACCCAGAAACCTTTTGAGTAAATAATTTCAGTATGTATTCAAAACCATAATAATTTAAATATCATCCTTCAATTGAAGACCACCTAAAGCACTGTGTTGGCAACAAGCCCAATATTCAAATATAAGAGAAAATCCAATCTCACTATTCTGGAAATGAGAATCAGGATCCCTGGAATTGTGTACCACTGCTGGTTTCTATAGGAATGCAGGATTTACATTAAGAAAAGGCAACTGCTGTGAATATTACATTAAATTTGCAGGCTCTTGTGACACGTCTGGTTGCCCAGCTCTGTCCTGGGGAATACAAATGAGTATTCATTCCATCTGAAGTCCCTATGGCTGACTTCAGTGGTCCAGCTGAGGAATTTCTATATTTAATCATACTATATGCCATACATTTTGATTCTCAAGTGACAAATGTAGAGACTGTGACAAAGACTTCCCCTATGAAGCCAAGGAACTCCATGTGAATACAACCCCTCTTACTGAGTGGGACTGTGAGGCCAGAAGCTGAAGCATTAACAAATAGAACTAGTTTTGCTTTTTCTTGTCATTTTTTAAGTACTTATTTTTTAGAGAGTGTCTAGCAGAGTCTGAAAAAGCCATCTGAAAAGTTTTTGAGAGCATTTAAGCCCAGAGAATTTCCCCTGAAGGCTGGGAGAGTTGATGGTTAGGGAGGTGGGTTGTATTTCCAATTCCACCATGTTACTGAATGGAGGGGGAAAACCAAGATATCTTCTAAACAGCAATGGCCTTTAATCCTTGAGATAAGAAGTCAAGCATTAAGAACAGCAGTTTTAGAAAGGATATAGGATTAGTTACCTGAAAAGTAAAAGTAATTCTGTCAATGTGCAAAAGCTGGGGGAGTTTGCTGCTCTCACAGCAGACAAGTAGAATTTTTTCTTTCTTTTATTCTGAAAATTGACCTTTAAGTCCAAATAAAAAAGTGGAAAATGTCCACATCAAGGCCTATTTCCATAATAGGTGTCTATATCTTCATAACCTGTTTAAAATGAAAATTCTTCCTTAACAAAACCTAAAAGACAACAGAAGCCGCACTAGATACCTCTAGGATTGATCCTGTGGTAATGAGACAGATGAGTCAGGTACATATTCAGACCAGCAAGTTTAGTCTTTATAATAATCTTCCTCTTTCTTTGGATCATTACAGTTTTTCAGATTAACCCCTATCCTGCCAAGTGAGAACAAATCTACTTTTCAATTATGAAATAAAAACATAGATAAGTTCAGCAACCTCTGACTCTGGCAATATCTAGTGCCAACTGTTTCCACCAAGAAGCCAGGATACAGACAAAAGACTACTAGACATCAATTTTCCTCAGGACACATTTCTACTTAGCTTATGGTAGCCCAAGACTGTGAACAATTGAATTAGGATTTAAACGACTAGGAAAACTTACATTTATGGTCTTAATAACTTATAAGAAAAATCCAAGTTAGAGTAGGAAAGCAAATGTTACATATTTTTTCTGCCCTTCCACGCAGAAGGGTTAAAGCTTTGCTCCAAGCTGACACAGAGAATTACATTTAATAAGTCCAGTCAGAAGCAGGTAGTCAGTCCTTAAGATCTGGGAAACGAATCTACCTTGTCACATCATTTTCTTGTACCAGTGAGGACTGGTACACCCTGAACATCCTGGTCTGCTGTACTGACAAGTGTGGGACAGACTATTGATTGTAACTCTGACCATTCTTATTTTCTAGATGAAATGTCCATTCCTGCTAAGCTCTTAATCTCAATGTGGATATGGCCAGTTTAGCAGTGTAATTGTAAAGAAGCAACAGTGGTATAGACAGGAGAATGTGATGTCTTAATCAACAGTACACATAATATTTCTGGGAACTGCTGATCAATGTGGGTTAGTGGTGGAAAACATATTGAGAGGACTGCAGAAAATAATGTCTACAGACCCTCTCATGGCCTTAGAAGCACAGACCAAGAAGAGTTTTAATAGAAACAGAGGTATGATCAGAACAGATATGAAATAAGGCAGCTGCTCCCTTCAGAAACTTCTTAATTTATTTTACTATCTCAGAAAAAAAAAGGAATGTAGTGTTGCAAAATGCCCCTTTTGTAAATAGCAAAACAAACAGCACCAACAAACAACAATTTAAATGTCCTTAACCAGCTGCAGTGTCAGTTATATTTCCAAAGAGGTAGCTGAGGGGGGTCACTCTGAAACCCATATACTGATGGCTGAATCTCCTACTTCCAGGACTTCACAGATCCTTACTGATCTTTGCTGGCTGAAACAGGCTGACTCTCAGGAGAAGGGAAGCTGTGACAAACAGCCTTTGCTTTGTCCTGGAAGGATATCTTCTCTAGCACTGAACAGAGATTACGCTGTGGAATGAGTCCTGGTTCAAACTGGAACTGTCTCTGTTGAGTTTGAAGACAGATATGTTTTTATGGAAATGCTGTATATAACAACACATAAGTTCATTTCTACAGATAAAGGAGGAAGAAGCAGTTAATTACTTAGCTAGTGGTTATAAATATATCATAAGTCAATCAAAAGGAAAAATTGGAAAGTTTTGTCCCTATGGCTCTTATTTAATCATTGGGTCACACATGTTTTTCCTTACCTGGATGTTTATCTGACCTTGTCTTCAGCTGAGTATTTCAGCATTTGTCTTGAATGTGCTGTGAATTTTGCAGAAGAGCATGCATATTATGCACAGAGAGGAGCACTGTCTGCTCATTGCCAAGATTTTGCCCACAAAGAGGAAACATGGAGGGAGCATTTGACAAGTTTTCCCCATGGTGCCAATATCTTTTAGCTATACACTTTTGTGTGAGATCACTTTGTGAGCAAGAGATGGAGAGAAGCAATTCTGAAAAGCAGTAAACTATGGTGTGATAATGACAGGAGAAAGAAGAGTGGGTGGAGGAGACTCTTTCACTCTTCAGACTTTAGAGGTCTCCTTTAAGGCATGTACTACTGGTGGATAAAGAGACAAACTTGCAGTGATGTGTTTGTCAGCATTGCTTAGCAGTGAAGAAGCATGATAGAAAGGAATTGCACAACAGTCTATTACTGTTGCTTTCTAGGTAGGCTGTAGAAGAGAAAGAGTGCAAAGGGAGAGCTGCAGTTTACAGTCACAGTTTGGCATCTATTCCCATCCCGCCTTTACATATTTAAAATTCATTTTACTGCAAGCATATGAAGGATCACTCTCTCCCTCTTGCCACGGTGACAGCTCCTTTAAGGGGGCAAAGAAAAAAAAGTGAATAAATGATGTGCTCTGCTCTGTATCCATTTAAAAAGCTGTGTGATCTCACATTCTTTTAAAATTTTTATTATTATTATTAAGAGAAAAATGGAGGAATCACTTTATAAACTCAGACTATGTTCCTGTTAACAACTGGCTCCTTCCTGTTTACTCATTATCCCGGCCCTTCATCCACCTGTTTCCATCTCTGTCAATAATGAGTACACCCCTTTGAGTTCCTTAGAAGGTTAGATCCTGTGAAGCTATAAATTGCAGCCCTTCAGGACAGATGACCATCTACATAAGAGTGAAGCTTTATGTATAAGACTAATTTTTACTGCCTTATGAGTTTTTGTCTATACTGTAGCTGTAAAAGAGGCAACTTCTGGTGTTTAAATTGGGACACAGAGGCCAAGGCTCTCCTGATTCCCAGATTTCCCACTGTTGTTGGAGGAGAGGCTGCCTATCCTCAGCTCCATGGCTCTCCAGGAAGGCCACAAAGGATTAGAGATCATGTCATTTGTCAGTTTGAATAGATGGGGGCTGCAAAGAGGAAATAATCTTTGGTCATTCTGTCTTGTTCTTTTGCTCATCACTGTCTGCTGCCATCAAGCCTTTGGAGCGCTTTGTGGAATTTCATTGTTGTGTCCAGTAGGAGCTCAGTAGTATTTCATTAAGACACTGATAAATGGAAAGACATATTTTGCTTTATTTTTGTTGTTCAAATGACATATAAAATAATTTAATAGAATTAAAGTATTTTAATGATTTTTAATGAATGTAAAGAATTTAAGCAGTTTTATGCTTACAGCAGGTATAAAATGTTGAGGGTTTATTGTGTTTTGAGTAGTTTTTTTTTTTTACATTAAATTTAGAAGAAAGATTCAGGTTTTTTTGGAGGGAATGAATTTTAAATTCTCATATTTGACACTCAAAAGAATGGAGAAGAAATTTAAATCTAGCTAATAGAGTCTTACCTAAATAAACATTACACAGCAGGGGTGAGGTGAGTTGACTGGTAAACAATATGTGGGTGATATTATGATTCAATAACTTCCCTTTTTTGGCTTGATCTCATGCTTTCCTCATCTGACTCTCACTACGGGATACTTGGCAAACAGATCAACTTCTGGTTCAGTGAGCTGCTGTGAAGAAGTTGTACATTTGCACCAGCTGGATATGCAGCTGATGTCAGCAAAATAATACCAAACAGCCAGAAATTTTTTTCTACAATGGCAAAGATATGGTATTCAGGCCTCTTCTATCCAAACATTTGTATGAGAAGTTGGGAGCCTTGCTAGAAGCTAAGAAATGACCTGTGCAGTTAAACCATAAGGCTTTCCAGATTAACATCCAGGTACAAAGTGTGTGTGAGCAGCAAGTAGCTGGTAGCTCTAAAAATCAAGGCATTTAGTTGTGTTCAGAAAGGGGCAAACTGGAAAGTGAATATTGCCTAATATTGCTGGAAATGTAGTGCTCTTCTCTGTCCTGGAAGGAGATGGCCGCTGTTCTTGATTCTGGGTAGTGGTTGGTCACAGGATCACAGCATCATTCATGTTGAAAGGGCCTCTTTGGAGCACCTGCTCCAGTGTAATTGTTTCAGAGTAACTTGAAATGTTTTCAAGTGAAATGAATGAGGAAAATGTGCCAGGGCCAAACACCCCATTTTTAATTCAGTTTTCCCATGAATTCTTAAAAAGACAATACACAGAAATTTCAGGTCTTGACAGAATAGCTGGTCATAATAAAATATACTTTTTTTTTTTTTTTGTCATCACCTAATTTCATGACTTTCTGAGTAAATTTCACACTTACTCAGAAAGTCCTGAAATTCAGTACTTGTGAGTAAAGATGATTTGTGATTCAGGGTGAACTGGTGAGTTTTGTTTAAATAATATTTTAGGACAGGCTAAGAGAACGAGGATATCACAGTACAGCTTTCTTCTACTCCAAATAGTAATTAGTTTCTTCCCCTCTTCAACCATTGGTCAGTAATTGCAATTTATGAACCTGTCCTTCATGTTTTGAAAGTGTAAGATATGTGTCCACTCACTCCCATCCCTCCTCTGGTGTACTATCACACAGGTCAAATACCAGTCTCTGATACAGCAATTGCCTGTCTGGACTGTTATGTAGACACATGTCAAAAAGCCCCAGAGTGCAATGAACCCTAGCGGGAGGAAGAATCCAAATGCTGAAAGTTAATTTAAAACATGGCCTGCTTTCTGCCTCAAAAGAGACAGCAATTCTTCCATCAATTTATCATAATATTTAAAGAGCCTCTAATACTCCAGTAGTTGATTACTTCACTGCTTAAGAAGTTATAAACAAAACTTTTTTTTAAGACAGAAAACATTATTATCACCATTTTTTAGGTAAGATATCCTGACACAGACTAAATGAAGAGAACTAAGCAGTTAGAAGGAGTTGGGCACATATGAGAAGAGATCAGGTGTCAAGCTGAATATTTAGAACAGCTAAGTAATACCAAAATCCTATCAGGAGCCTACTGTCATCATTAAATGCCTAAATCCCTCTAAAATTCTGTTGTGTAGCCACTGTTCCTCTTGCCAACATTCTACAAGCAAGAAGGTATCCCTGTAGAGAAGGCAGCTTTCATGAATTGATCTGATACCTCCACTTCAAAATAGGAACAAATTAGTTTACCTGTTTTTTACTCCCTCTCAGACCCCTCTCTAAACACTTTTAATGTCACTATTTCCTCAGGAACTGAAGGTGTGCCGAACAGCATGTCCTGCACAGAAATATGATAATCTCTCTTCAATGTTTGGCAACTAGTATCTATTAATTAAGAATCCATCATTTTTACTCTGTAATTATATTTATTATACCCTAACTCATATCCTAACTATAATTAGTTCCTGCTAATTAATTTTATCAAATCCCTCTAGATTCATATCTAAAGTAAATATTGAGTAGCCCTACACTAATTATTTCAATCAATGTGGAATGCCTTTCAAATGACTGTGAATAGTTTCTATTAATTAAATTTAGTATAAAATAAATGTTCAATACCATATGTTTGTAAATGTTAAGATTTTAAGATAAAAGGGAATAAAAGACTGGTATAATGTGAAATACTGTTTTGCATATTAGACCAAATTAAATAAGACAATTCTTAATTTTTAATGGGAAAACAAAGAATTTTTTGTATGTGAAGTATATGAAGAATTATGGCTGAGTACTGTAATGATTTACCTTAAAAAGCTTCTTCATATCCTTTGAAGTAGATGGGACTCCCTATGTTTAAAAAAAAGAATTAATTTTTTTAAAATTATGAAAAATTCAATAATATTTATGTAGCTAATTTTTCTACCAAAGAGAAAGCTGACAGTGAAACACTTTTGAATGAGGTGTCACATTTTTATCAGAATGGACTGGGGGAATCATCCTTATCTACCAGCACTGAGAGACAACGTGCTTGAGTCATAGAATCCATGAATAACCTGATTTTGAAGGGAACTGCAAAGATCATTGCCTCCAGCTCCTGGTTCCCTTGCTATTGATAACTCAACTTGGTCTATACAGCAAATGAAACTATGGCGTCAGTTTGAGTTCCTTAAAGCAAAGTGATTGAAAATGAGGTAGTAACAAGAAGTTAGCATTCTGATCACAGCTGTTTTGGACTCCATGGGTTTTTCTTGACCTTTAGGTGGAAGGATCCTGTAGACACTGTCTTGGGTCTTCCATGCATCTACAGATGTCTCAGATATCCCAAGGTATCTAAAATCGTCCTTCACTTAAGCTGCTGCACTCTGCTGAAAGTTTCTAGGCTGCTACTCAAGCTACCCGCTGGAGTTAAAATACTAAAGATTTTTGTCAGTGCTTTAATCCAAGTAAATGGTATGTCAAATCTCCATTTATACACAATGGTTAGAAAACTCCTAAAATACTCAGAACTCTGCTGTTCCAGAGAGGGGCAGAGGGGGTAAACATCCCTCCTAATATTAGAAATCCATGCTGTACTTTCCATTCTTGTCTTCCCCTAAATGAAACAGGCAATTTCATCTGCCCTATTACAGAGAAAAACTACAAACCAGGAAGACTCTCATCCTTAAAGTGTTTGTTTCTTTCTGCTCTCACTATGAGGAGGTGTGGTGACCAGCGCAGACAGAACCATTTCTAATGCAGATACCTTTGATAACATGGCTCCTGCCTGCTGAGACTGTGGAGGCTTTGAACAATGCTGAGTAAACAAGACTGGAAATAACTCTCGTTTTTGTGTTGGTTTTCTCAACTGTTTTGGCTTTCTGGAATTACACCTTTCACAAGATTTAGTGACTGGTGAGAAGAGCCTGTATTATTTTTGAAGGATGACAGTTTGCTGTCATGGGCAGTTACAGAAATTATAGCATTTGGTGGTGAAGGGAAAACAGATTTCAGCTCTCTATCTGCCATGGGTTAGTCTTGATTTCAACTAATGTAACACAGGTCAATTGTGCAAAGTAGCTTCCATCTGTGGATATTTGATTTTAATTAACAAAGAATACAAACTAGCAGAAGTGAAATCCTAATCCAAGCAAGAATATGTGTTAATATATATCAGATGTATTATGCTATACAATTTTAATCTTTCTCTAATAATTTGCAGTATCACTAACTATTTGGCACCGTGACAGTAATTTTGCCACAGAGATCATGACAACACTGATATTTCTTTTTTTTTTTAAGTTTATAGAGAACCACAAATATGTCTTTAATTTTAAAATCTAATTTAAACATGCATGTACACACACATAAAGGAAATTTAAATATTATGGTGTGTTTCATATCACTGTGCATATTGGTAACAATTATTTGTTTTTCATGTGCCATTTGACACCCATTCATCACTCCAAATATGATCCCGGGAAAGCTTTACAGATTTCTAGGATAAAGAAACCATTACTACAACTCTTGTGATGACGTGTATTTTCACAGACTTCAGATTTCCTGCAGCTGCTTCTGTTTTAAGCTCAGTAACATGTGGTTGTGTAAAATATTTATTTTCCAGAGAGATATACAACCTTATTTTTGATAGTATCAGCAGATGGTGAGGCAATAGTTTATTCCAGTGGTTTATCATTTATACCATATGTTTAAAATTAATGCCACATTTCCCATCTGATTTTGTCTGACTTCAATAAGGCTACATTAATTTCCTTCAGTTGTTTACCCATCTTCAGGCCTTTTGGGTTATTCAGGGAGAATCCAGATTATCTTTCACACTTGAAGGATCCTCAGGTGTGCCTTGTTGCCTGAAACCATCTTCTGCTCCAGCAAGCAACACTAGTCAGCCCAGTATCAGTTAAAAACTCTGTTTTTAAATGTTTCAGTATTTTGTGTTTAACTTAATTGGTTTCTTCTCCTGGATATTTTATTAGGTATTTGTCTGTCCTTCAGTTGCTTCTGTCCTCCAAAAGATCATATTTATACTGTTTCTGTTGCTTCATTCATCTATCTCATGGAGGATCTGTTTCTCCCACCTTCTTTTTTTTTTGCTCCAATCAAGCTATATTGTAGAGGTCTTAATTTCTTTCTCTTAGCATTGCATTCAATGCACAATGGAAAAAAGTAAGGCTGCACAAAATTACCTGAGGGATACTGCCTCTTACTAATTCCTTTCCCTCTACCTCACTGCTATTTCTACCTTCTTATTTGCATTTTTTCCTCCCATTCATTTAGCTATGAATTCTCTGGATCTGTTTATTTGCCAGTTGAAGAATTTGGTCAATTTGTGACTATTAGGGAAAAAGCCCTCAATGATCAAAACCAGATTAAGCCATAGTCATTTAATTTTCCTTGGGTGGTGACAAGCATTCAGTCTCTAGGCTGAAAACTTTTGTTTTTCTTAATGATTGATCAAAACAGTTAGGCTTTCTTCAGACATTTGGTCCTTTTTCTTTCACTTATGGTAAATCTGGAAGCCCAGAGTTTCTGTCCTGAAGAAGAGGAGGTAAAGGAGGAAGATTGTGATCTGTATGAAAGGAAGTGTGAAGAAACGACAGCGATCTTGCTGGCACAGCTTCTGGTCAGCAGTTCTTTCATACTCAGAGATTTTTTCAGCTTTTTCAGAGCATTTTTTAAAATTAACACTCTCATGTTGAGTGCACACAGAAATTTTTCCTTCTTTGCTAGCTATCCATGACACATTGCTGGCAACGCTGCCCATTGGCTGCAGCACCATTTTAGGTCAATCTAACTTCATAAGTAAGAAAGTAAAAGAATTTTGGGGAACATGCAGTCAGAAATTACTCTTAAATTAGTCTTTTTTTTTACTGTGTCTTCAGTGGTGGTTGATAACTTTGTTATAAAAGTGTCATCAACCACTTTGAATAAGTGTGGTTTGCAATGCTTTTTCTGTGTTATAACATCTTCCCTTCAACAACACCAATTATCAGTATGAAACAAGCATTTCTTTCCTTAGTAGATTCAGGACAGTGTTATTTTTCTACTGTTATTTTTCTACTGTTATTGATCCATCATTTTTTTTCGGGAATGAGATTATAAAGTGTTGGCTTTATATGTTAACAAATTGTTTAAGTTATAGCAAATGATTAGCTAAAGTATTACTAGTGAAGGAGGGAAGTCTATTGAATGTCATTTCACATGCACAGCACAGGTTCTGGAATTCCCTCTGGTTTGACATACTTGAGAAAACTACCAGAATGCTACTGAATTTTACACAGATCCTCTTATTGTCTAAGACTTGAGAAATGAGTGGGCTGTGCTAAAGATATGTGCAGAAAAGTGCTGAATTTGCATAGATGGTATTTGCATATTTCTAAGGAGGGTGATGCATGTGCTGTTCAGGAATAATTCAAAAGTATTTCTGCACTTCTGGAACACAGTGCCTTCTCCATCTATGTGTAAATGCAGGTATGGATGTTTTTGTTTCAGGACCATTTCAAAGTATGGTGAACTAGATGCTTTCCTTCTTTCTTTAAGAAAATTAGATTTTTGTAAAAGGATAGTAAAAGGAACCATGCCTGAGGGTCAAGAGCTCTGCTTGTTGATGGCTGAAGTGAAGATTGCAATGGGAAAACTTGTTGCTTGAAGACTTGTCCATTTATTTTTGCAGCCTGCTGGGTTACACATACGTTGGAATGTCTAAGGATAAAACTGAACAAACCTATTCCATGTCCTCACTCCATCAGAGACAGAATTTCAGCGGTGCATTACTATTTGAACAGATATGGTATAATCCATTACTCCTCAAAAGGAGAAAAATACATTATTAGTTAACACATGGAACAGAAGCTCTGACTAATATTATATTTAGCTTGCTGCTTGTCTCTTAATTATGATTACTGTTCAGCACATTTCCTTAACAGTCCTTGGGTCATTGGGTATGCAATGCAGCCCTTCTTGTAGCATCTGCCCATATCACAGGAAGTTCTGTCTCCTTCTGTACTCTTACCTTTTAAATAATAATGGGGCTGCAATAAGTAAAAAGGATTAGTGAAGCATTTCCTGCCTGACAGTGAGCCTCTTCCTGACCTACTGCTCACAGACTTGTTTGCATCCTTGTCCCTCCTGATGCTCTGCTCATGGTAGTGTGCATACTGCGCAGATGTTTCTGTCATGCTATTACATGGCTATTTTCAACCTGTTTCTCGGAACAGATGTTCCCACATTGTGCTCTCCCCCCTTTCTCTGCTGACACACTCTCTGTATAAACAGCAGTGAGCATTTCCATAGTCCTGGATTGTGGAGAGAATGAAAATCAAAACTAGTGATTTCTAGGCTGCTCTGTAACAGGGCATGTTAGCCTGGTCTTCTTCTAGTCTTTCACTAAGATACTTGAACTCTTGATTTGTCTGATTTAATCTCATTTTAGGTATTTCATGGGACAGTATTTAGAAATATCATGTATTTTGCCATGTAAAAACGATCTCCTTCAATGTGCTGTCTAGTGGTTGTTCCTTCTCTTTAACCACAAATGGCAGGGTAATTTCAACAGTATGTATTCTGGGATTTAATCTAAAAAGAGAAACATCGCAGTAATAAAATCTCATCTCCTGCCATCTGTCTCCTGCATATTTCTTTACAGTCCAAGTGCATTATATTTGAGCCCAAATGCTTCACTGTTGGCAACAGTGACTGGTTATGGTAAGAAATCCCTCATGACTTGAAATGCAGAAAGAAGGTGACATATGGACAAAATACACCAGGGATGGTAAGGGCTGGATTTTTAATCCTAATGCACTGGAAGTAGTTAAGACTCCTAAACAATGGCATTGCTGGTTAATAGCAGCATTGATGTATTTTGCACATTGCCTTGATACTGTAGCCCTAAAGCTAAGAACAAGTTGGGAAAATGTAAGGAAGGGAAAGAAAACCAAGCCTCAAACTGGATTATGTTCCAGATCCTCCCGAGAACAATTAATTAGGAGCGGACACAGACAAATTGATTTTCTTTCACTGAGGAGGGATAGAGGACATTCACTTTCAAATCAGGCTTGTTGTTCCTGAAATGGTGACAGTGAGCAATGTATCACTTAGAAATGACATGACTGTACTTTCCATCTTGCTCGCTTATTTGGAAGATACTGCTTTTCTCTGTTGGGATATATGCTTTCTGACATGTAAAGAGGTTTAGAAACTATAGATTGGTCAGTCTTTGGCCATGTCAAGTCTTAGAATGTCCCAACATTCAACCATATGATGTAGCTGCTAGGGATAATTAAAATTATAAATTCAACACACATTAATTACTCAACTAATTATTATCTGTATTATTTGGGCAAGATCTACCAAGAATAAACATACTAATTCTAGTATTTAAAGCATTTTTTTGCTGAAAGCAAGCTGATGGTTGGTATAAACAAAAAAAGAAGTACATCAGATCAGCAGTGGACTTTTTTGCTGCCAAATAGTCAACTTGCTCCTATCAAAAAAAATGCACTGGGAAAAAAGATTGTAACAGTACTAACAGGGTATTAGTTTATCTATAAACATACATTGTGGAAATATATAGTGTACATAAGATAAGACACTGCAGGGAAGTCACAAGAGGGAGGACTTGTTAGCTCTACTTCATATAAGTAAAAAGGAGAAATGCAACTATGTTGCCCAATGCTTTCCTTAGTAAATAGACACAAGGAAATCAGCCATCAGACCTTGGGATGATTAAGGCATTCCTTTATCTCTGATGGCAAGAAGAAATAAATTACATTATATATCCTTCTTTCTTTTTGTGGGTTCAGTTGAGTGACAAACTTGGTCAACTGGGCCAAAATTTCAAAAATTGTCAAACCACATGCGAATAAATTTTTTTCTCTTATACTTTTTAAAAGTTTAGCTTCAAAGTTTGTCTCTTAGACAGTCAGAGGAGAAAGAGAAGTTTGTCCAGAGGGCATGTCAGTCTATATTGATGTTAGGTGACATGAATTTTCTTTAGAAAATTAATATCAGGGCTGCAGAGACAGGCTTTTTTTTTTTTTCTTAACAGAAAAGTCTAATCTTTAGATGACCAAAAATAGCTGAGATGAATCTTACCCTGTGTGGTTTCATTAATTATTGTTAGCTGCAGAGCCGATTTCTGTGGTGGTAAAGTGACATGGCAGGACACTTTAGAGTCTATTTGAGAACCAGTGGGAGATGACTCGCAGTGTATAAATAGCCTCTGCAGCCATACTGAAGTTCTTATAAGAACAGAGACCTATTGTAAAGGTTGTTTTCTAGGGACTCGGCTGATTTATGGGATTCTGACAGCAGGTGCCCCTGCCCAATTGGAAGAGAACAAGAGGAAAAGAGGATTCAGCTAACTGCAGATTAAAGGGAGATTGTTCAGCTCTTTTTTTTCCTCTGCTTCAAGAAGCTGGCATTCCTTGTGGACAATTTGGAAGCTGATCCATTGAGACTGGGAAAACTAAATCCTATAAAAAAGAGCTTTGAGACAGTTCATGGAAGTGTTTTAGCACCATGACTGCTGCATTTGAGATAGTGCAAACACTTAACACTAAATCCTTGAAAAAAGAAGGAAGCAGGACAGGAGAAATATTATCTTAGCATTACCACTATAACATGTGGTTTCTGTGTTTAGATCTGTACTCCGGTTTGAAAGCAAAACCTGTGAGAGACTCCAAGTCGTAAATACAATTTATTAGGAAAAGGGAAAAAAAAAAACCAAAAACAAATTCATGAAATGATGCAAAAGAAAAAAAAAAAAAAGAAAACAAAACACTGACAGAGTCAGAATACAACCTGACACCCTGCTAGTTAGGGTGGTGGTAGCAGTCCAGATGAAATGGTCTTGTTGAAGTGGTGATCCTGTAGAAACTATCTGGTAGCTCTTGTCCTCTGGAAAACCAGCAGATAAGGACAGCCATTTTTCTGGGAATCCAGTGGAAAGACTGCTAGTTGTGTCCCAAAACCCCAGATTATATCCAGGTGCAGATGTTTAACTCCTCCCCCCAGGCAGAGCATTTCACAAAGGGCTGTTATCATTCTCTGAGTCATGTTGGGGCTCCATTAAACAGAAATGGCTCCTGGAGGGAGTTATCTCTGAGTCATGCAAAAAGGCATTGATGGGAGCCATTAACAGGAGATAAGGAAAAGAAATGCCCCTCCTGGTTTCAACAGCTCTTGAGGATGGGAATAGAATACATCTTTATGTTGTAACCTAGGACAATCTGTAAGGAACATTTGCAAGTACAATGTTGTACATTGTACAATGTACAACATTGCAAGTGCATTTTAAAATCAGTGCACAGTTTTCAAGATATTTTCATGCCTCTTTTGTCCATGCTTAGGAGTCCAGTGTAATTTGCAATAAACTGGACTATGCCAGGCATTATATCAGGGCTGGCTGGTATCGCACAGGACTTGTGGGAAACCTTGAGCTCTCCTGGCATGGAGGAATAGTTCTGTGCATTGCTGAATTAACCTTCTAGCAACCAAATATGTTTCTAATGTTCTGCATCTATCCCAATGCTGTTATTCCCCCTCAAAAATAGCATCTGCAAACAATTAAGGCTCTTAGAATCATAGGATGGTTTGGGTTGGAAGAGAACTTGAAAGATCATTAAGCTCTAACACCTCTGCCATGGGCAGGGATGTCATTTACTGGACCAGGTTGCTTCGAGCTCCACCTAGCCTGGCCTTGAACACTTCCAGGCATGGGGCATCCACAGCTTCTTTGGGCAGTCTTTGCCAGGACCTCACCATCCTCACAGTGAAGAGTTTCTTCCCAACGTCTAATCTAAGCCTTTTCTCTTTCAATTTAAAACCATTAACCCTTGTCCTGTCACTGTCTGCCTGTATCAAAAGTCCCTCTCCCTCCCTTTTATAAACCCCTGTAAGGTACTGAAAGGCTGCAATGAAATCTCCCCAAAGCCTTCTCTTTTCCATGCTGAAGAACCTGTTTCATCAGCATGTCTTCATAGGAGAGGTGCTTCATCCCTTGTGGCCATCCTGTTGTGATAGAGCCCTCTTTTTGTGTTGGAATCATTGTAAATTGATGTGACCTCTTCTGTGCAAATAGAAAAACCATTCTGTTGAAGGGTGCTAAGAGCTTCCTGCTCAGGGGTCTCAGATTCACAGACAATCACAGACATTGCTAAAGGCTGTTGACATGTCAAACATTCTGTTTTGAACACAAAGTGCTATATAGCCGCTTTGGACAGCAAAACCCAGCTGTAGGCAGCAAGAGTGAACACCTGGAGAAACAAACTGATTCAGACAGCAGAACAGCCCAGGTAACTCAGGCTGACAGTGTGCAAGCCATACTTGTTTGCAAATGCACTGGTAAAGGTAACAGAGTTTTAGAAGGGAAAGCCAGGAGAAGGAGGGGAAAGCTAAGTTTTGTGGTATTTGTCTCCAAAGTTTATGATTAGAACTGATGAAACCACACTTTTTTTTTAACCTTTGGACTTGCATCTACAATAGGATTGAGACACCCTCATGCTGTGCTGAACCTGAGCTGGCAATCCTGCCTGCTCACAGGGTTTGTTAATTCAATGAAAGATATTCAGTAACTGCTCAATTCATTGATTTTGAGTTAGAAAAGAAGCATTGCTCAGTATACTCTGGCATTGCCATGAAAGAGAAAAAAACCAACTATCTATTGCTTTGCGCTTGTGTCTTGTATGAATTAGGTTTTCCTCAAAATCCTTTATGGACAGGCAAGACAATGCAATGTCCAATCTTTGTTGTTTCTGCTGTGGTAGAAGTGCAAAAGAGACCAATATAAATGGGAAGATTTCAGGTATGACCAAAAAATGATTTTACAATCAATTCCCTGATCAAATGGTGTCAATTTTCTGCATGGGATTTACCAAGCATAAATATGCACATTTGGAATAAACAGAGGGTTTGCACTCTACACTCTCACTGAACTGACCGTCTTGCAGACATTGCAAGTCTGACAGGTTCTTAAGGCTTCAGATTTGCTGAATTTTAGGAGCAGAACTCAGGAGCAGAATTTAGGAGCAGGGAGGCCAAAGGCTCCCTCTCTGCATCTGTTCTCTAAATTTGCAGTGTGCCTGCACAAGACAGGCTGTGAGAGTCTGCACATTCCTGGAGCTGGTGCTGTAACCAAGCTGACAGAAGTCAGGAAATCATGGAGGAAATTTAATCCAAATTCCTTGAATTCCAGTCATGTAAAAAATTTAGGGAGAGAAACAGGAAAGACCAAGGGTCTACTAATACTGCCTTGACTCCAAAAATTTGATTTTTCTTAACCTGATTTTTAGTTTGCACGAGGTTATACTCTGTTCTACTTCAGCTTTCTTGCTGAGCAAAAATTTAAGTGCCACAGATGTGACCATGTAGGTACAGTTACAATAACTATGAGCTGGGAACTCTGCCCTCACAAACAAAATGTGATTTTCATATTTGTTTGTCTAGGGATGGTATTCTTTTGATTATAAAGTGTTAGATATTTTGAAATAATAAAAGAAAATTAACCTCTCAGAAGCTAGAAAATGCATATTAGATTATCTAATGAAAGGATAACTTGCATTGTTTGACCTATGCAGCAGAGGGACAGTAACATAGGACATAGTGGGAGCAGTAACAGCAGAAGCAGAAGTAGTAATGCCAGCAGCTGATGGGGTGGTAGCAGGAATAGCTTCACTGACAGCAGAAGAGAAAGAAAAGCTGTTTTCTAAACCTGAAAGTGTGAGGCTATATGTTTACCTGCTTGATTTACAACTGACACAATGTATAGATGCTAGACTATTTACATTTTGTAATGTGATAAAGATGTTTGAGGGCAAACCTCTAGTAAGGATGGATATTTTCAAGCATTGTTTTTATAAATGTTACATATGTGCTTGCATGTTGGACTTGTTGGAATAATAATATGTGCCAGGTTTAGACAGCAAGTTAAGTTAATCTTAAGAGAGAGAAAAAGCACTTACAATTATTTTGCATACACATGGTTTTTGAAAACCAAACAAACACCCTTTCAGTCATATGCTATGTAGCAGACACACAGAAAAATCAGATGGTTCAATTCTGCAAGCTGCTGAATGCTCTCAGCACTCTGATACTAAAACAGCATTGTATTAAACAGGTTTATGCTCAGGAAATGCAGATCAACTTGAAAATAGGCATATAATGGGAAATTAATATTTGTCTCTGAAGTTTCTCCTGTCTCTGTGAGTGGCTCTTGTCTTCCCACATCTCATCCATTTGAAGACTGGCCCTAGTGGTGCCTCCCAAAATGTCCAGTTTTGCATCCATGAGTTCCACTGATATTAATGAGGATTACAGATGAATGCCGAAGGCAGAACAGCCTTTCAAGTGTCAGAGAGCAATGCTGTTCAGCACTGCTTTAAACCTGAGCAATCCACAGCAAAGTGCTGGGAGAAAAAAGTAAAATTCTCAAGTAAAAGGAAAATTCCAGGTGGCTTCCATGCTGGAAATTCTTTGGGATTTTTCAGGACTGCAGATATGATTGCCAGGCTTTGGAACGTTCACTCTTCAGGGTCAGACATATATGCTTGCAGCATGGAGGAAAACCAGCTGCTTTTATATGGTACAAACAGAGGTTTCTTTCCTTCTTCCTGGTCTTCTGGGAGAACTGGCACCATGAATTCCTCTCCAGACTAATATTTGGGTAATTTTCATGCAATACATTGTTCATTGTTAAAAGATGATACAGCCCTGAAAGAAATTTGAGATATGTTTAATTCTGTAAGGCAAGACTATACCTTGGACAGTAAAGGTCATGTTAATCATAAAAAATAATAGATCTCTACAGCTTAGATATTTATATATGAAATAATAGAGTTTCTTGTCCCTTTGAAGAAACAAGCACTTTGCTAAAATTCATCTCATCTCAGGGTGGATCACTAAACAGCCCAGATGACTCATGCTCAAGAAACACTAATTTCTCTCCACTGGCTATAAAGTGAACCTGGGCCATATGAAAGTTGAGGTGGTTTCCATCCACATCCTTAAAGCCTTTCAGGACAATAGGAAATAAGCATTTTTATCTCAGTGGAATGCTGTGGCACAAAGAGCTCCAGTAATTTCTAGACTGTGAGTAGGAGCAATTCCATACGGGATGTGCTCAGAGATGTACCTTGTACAAACCTTACTGGGGCTGGAGTATAGCTCTGGCTTTGTACTCCAAGAAAAGGCCTCAATCAGTTGATGAAACATATTTGCCTTGTACTGCTTGAGATGTCTTAGGATGTCAAAGAGATCCAAACACAGCTGATGCAGGATGCTAGTGGTCTCTTGACTGCCTAGGATGGCAGCTGGAGGCCAATGAAGATACCCTAGAATGTCTTAAGTGGCAATAAATACCAGTGAGCTATTGATTTGAGACCCTATTCAATAGTAATTAATCTAAGCAGTGATTCATCTCACCCCTTTTCAATTAACTTTTTCTTTAAGTACTGTTGACTACCTTCACCAGATTGTTATTGATTTTAAATGGAGTTTAAATATATATGTGAAATACATGCACACATGTAAGATGTGTTTTACATGTGTGTGTGAGATTATGAAATGAAGTTGAATAAGTTTGGAACTTGTGGAATAATTCTTTTGCCTTAACTTTAATGTCTATTGCCATTTATTGTGCTCTAGGATAATGTACCTGGATGGTAATTTCCTGTCAGAAGGGCCACATGTCTTTTGAAAGTCCTCTTCCTGCAGTGTCTTATGTCTTAGATGTCTGTAAATATCACAAATACTGCTAGATATTTATAAAAATGAGTCAAGTCATGTATATTTAGCTGGAGATGAATCCTGCTCTGTCCTCTACTTTAAAAAGGATATTGAAAAATTGCAGAGATGGCAGAAACAGCTGAATTAGAGAAAAATACAAAAGAATATTTTTTTCCAATCTATTTAGTTTATCGGAACCATGACCAAAGACAGATGTAATTACAGAGTAGAAATATTTTCAATAGATAGAAAGTACATTGTGCTTAAAGTAACTTTAAAAATGGAAGAAGAATGAACAAAGTGAAAGCAAAGACTTCAAAATTTCAGTTTAGATGATAGGTGGTAAATGTCTCTTATTAACTAATGACAAAAATCACCAAGGGAATTGATGAAGTCTATGCTCCTTGAAGCCTTCACATTAAGACAGGATACCTTCCTGAAGTTATAGTTTGCCAAAAGCAAGATTGTGAACTCAGTACAAGGGTAACTGAGTGAAGTTAGCTGGCATGTGGTAGGCTGGAGATTAGACTCAATGGCCTACTGATCTACTCTGGCACTAGGCACCATAAAATGTGCCAAAATAAGAAGAGTATGACATGAATTCAGCTGTGTTTGCTGCAAATCAGTTATTTTTCTCTCACCAGAAACTGGCAAGTAGGATTCACTTGGATAATCTTTATATCACTTCCCTCCTCCCTCTTTCCATTAATTATAAGAAAATTGCAGAATTCTCAAAGGTGTTTGTTGTTTGCAGTTGTTTGAATACTACATAGTCACATCTGTATTTGTTGTTAACATTCTTTCAAACCCTTCTTGTTGCCTTCTTTACCTTTTTCTTTGTTTATTCACCTGTTACACATTATCCAACACTCAGATTTGTGACTCTCTGGATAAATACTGCCTTCATGCTAGTTCTTTACGTCTAATTCAGTGAGGAATTGATTTTTTTTTTTTTTTTTGGTAACTGAACTTTCATTAATAATATTAATTCGATTCTTTTCTTTCAAAGTAATTCTTCAGCAAATTGGAGAGTGAGTATGAAGATTATTCACAAACAATTGATTGATGATGAAATCCTCTATGTGTCATTCAGCTGTGTTAATGAGTGCAGAAAAAGAACCTCCATTAGCAGATGAAATATGCAGCTTTGTCTCTGTTCTCAGACTGTTAATTTCTTATTCAGTGATGCTAGTGGGAAATTATGTTACATCCCCCTAAAATGTTTATCTCACTCACAAGATTTTTTTATGTAGGTGCCTCAGCCTGTGTTTATCACCACAGCAGTATAAGAAACTGCAAGGTCCCCCTTATGTGTGATACCAAGGGTGAATTCATATTGCCTTTTTGGTACAATCATTTATTCTCACATGAGTCCCCACTGCTCACTTTGCTTTGTGCTGAGGTGCAGCAGCTGGTTGCCTTGTTAAAGAAACTCAAGTACGAGTTTAGGTGTTTGCACTGAAGATGTACAAAGATCTATCTAGAAAATTTCATGGTAGTTATACTCCTAAAGGTATCATCAGGCGTCATGTGAGATTTTCAGGAACATCAAGGGTTCTGGATCCAATGAAATAAATATGGAATATGAAACCTGCTCTCTAGGGGCAGAATGAACAATTTCCTCATTTATCTTTTACACATCCCCCTACAGTATTTAAGCATTCTGAAAATGTTAACTGTTCTTGATATTCCTATGGGGAAAGAGATGGTACTATTCGCATTCTACTGCCAGTCAGGAAGATGCACCACAGAATAGTTTTTGAAAGCCATTTTAAAAACTTCTGATTGATTTAATTTCAAGAAATTTTGCATTTTACTGTACATTTCTGTTTCAGTTAAGCAAAATGAATCGTAGCATCCCTAACTAACTTTTGAGTGATCAGTTCTGCAGTAGTACTTTGTCACCTTCTTCAGGAGATATTTGCTTTTAAACTACAACCCAGCAGCATCCTGACCTCTCCCCACATACCTATTCCGTGTTTTATGTCTTGCCCGGGTCAGTTTAACTTTTTTTTCTCTCTCAACTCAACTTCAATCTCTCTTTATCCTTTCTTTTACTTTTATATCACATTCTCTGGTCTTGTATGCTATCTCCACTGTTGCTATATCTGTCTTCCTCTTATCAAGGCTGAATCCTCTAATCATAGTGTCCCCAGACTGATTCTTTGTCTCAGTCTACTCTTTTTGCCTTATTGTACTTTTGCTGTGGTTTTGCTGTTTCCTCAGTGTTTTCTAGTTTGTGCAGCTGAAGAATCATTGAAGACTCATAGGACACAATAACCCTGCAGCCATTTCCTCTGGATGACTTTAGAGGGAAAATTGCCATAATTTCAGTGAATCCTTCACTCCCTCAATGTGCACAGAGCCATCAGAGTTATTTGTAGGGAAGCTTCAGTATGTCTGTGGCAAACACTCATTTACCCACCCCAGGGTGATTGCTGACTTGTAGATTTCGGTTGTGGTGGTAGAATATGCAGTTCTAGTCTCACAATCACTGCAAAACCAGTAAGTGGTGGATGGAAAACACTAGACTAGCAGAGAATCTTGTTTTGTGGGTTTTTTGGGGGGGAGGTTGGGTTTTGTTTTTGTTTTTTGGTCTTTTTTTTTTGTGTGTGTGTGTGTTTTTGGGTCTTTTTTAGGATTTTTTTTGGTTTTTTTAATAACTAAAAAGATTACAAACTTTCTTTGCAAATAAACAGCAAAGAATATCTCATATCTACTCTTATTCTGGCTTAATTTCAGAGCAAACAAATACATTAATGTCACTTAAAGTAGTGAAATTTTGTCAACTAAATATATTCACTTCATTTAAACTCGTTAAATTTTGGCAAAGTTTTCAGCCAGATTCTGTAAACAAAATCTTTAGATGGAAACTCCTAAGGAACCTTACTAATAGTCATTGTCAGCAGTCCTGTCTATAACTTAGTGTGTGTAGAAAATCTGCATGACTTGCACCTAAACCTGTAAAGCTCTTTGGAGACAATAGCCATAACCATTATCTGGCATTTAGCATAGTGGGAGATATCCTGAGTGAAATATTTTCACAGATCTTTAAATATGAAAGACTAAAAGTTATTGAGGTTGAATAGTTGGAAATGAAAAAAAAATATCAGCAAGTGATAGAATAAGAAAACATTACATGTCCCTACCCACCCTGCATTGGATGTGGACCAAAATGACTTTTTCTGACCACAATACAGGGAAATTAAAAAAACACATGCTCTGTGCTTCAGACCTACTTGCTGAGTTGTGCTGTGCAGAATGGATTGTTAGAATCATCTTTTAAAACCCTTGAAAGCAATGGATTCTTTGTGAGGAAAACCTATATACCTGGCATTATTGGTAAGTCCTTTTATACTTAGCGTGCTGCAAATATCACCATCTGCTTTGCCTCACCTGAATAAGCAGCATTTCTGATACCTGGGACTTTTCCTGTGAGTCCATACAATTAGGTAAGAAGATGATTTCTGTGTCACGCATTTAATATGGGTCCTATGTAGCCATCTTCTTTGTTCTTAAGGTAAGCTAGAAGTGAAATCTCCTTCACAGTGGGTGTGAAAGATACACATTACATCTCTTTTGCCAAAACCAAATCTAAACTTAGTAAAAAACCCCTATAAAATGAAACTAAAGATTCCATATGTAACTGTATTGCATAGTTTTTGTACATACCAAGTTTAAACTCGAATCTTTCAATTTATAATAATAGAAATAAGTGAGCATGAGGTGATGATGATGGCTACCTTACAGTCTCCTCCCTGTTTCAGGAGCACCTAGTCTCCTTCCCTTTACATGCATACCATTCAAACATGCATAGGTGTTTGAAAAAAGGTGTAAGATGTAGAAACCTATCTTCAAGAGCCAGTGTGAGGCCAGTGTTTGCCATTAAACTTGATACCATTAAACTTAGGAGCTCAGTTTGAAGCCAAAGCCACAACATGCAAATAGCCACATGTGGCTCCTAATTTTTTTTGAAGCCAGTAGCTCTGAGTCATAGGCCTGGAGATGGTAGTGACAAAACAGGTACTGAAGGAGAGCTAAATGTTTCTGGAAGGTAGCTGGAGGTCAGGACACCAAAAAGAACTTCCAGAAAGTCTTCAACTCTTTTGAGTGTGTTGATCCAACGTATTCCTTATCTGCTGAGTGGTGCATCTGTCAATCTATGTCTCTCCCTTTAGTAACAAGGGTGTTGTGTGGGACAGTGGACAACTACAACCATTTCCAATGTCCTATGGTGTCTCTAGCTGTCTCCAGAAAGCATGTGTTTCATGTAGACTATGCAGTATATTTACCCACCAAATGGCTTTCAGGAATCTGATGGTCCCTAAAGTGCTGTTAGATGATCCTGCTAAATATTTTAAATAGAAATAAAGCATAGACAAAATGCATTCAGTTATCTCTTGATATGACTTGTCTCTTTTTTTTTTGTCAAGAATTAGCATGACCCTCACCAGTAACTGCGACCAAAAGGTATTAATTCAAACTGTGATTTAGAAATATTGTATATTTTTCAATATATCTATGATGATGTTTGCACAAAAGGTAGTCCATAAATAACTAGTCAGAGACCCACAGTGTATTTCAGAAATAAAGATGCCAGGGAAGGGGCTTACAGCATTTAAAGATGTACTAGACCTCCTAGTTCCATCAGTGGATTAGCCAAGTAGGGATGCCTGTAACATTTTAGTCTGCTGCTCTTAGAGAAAGCTGCTGCATCTGAGGTGAATGAAAGGGGCACAGTATCAGACCACTTGTTCCCAAAAGATACAATGGAAAGAATTATCAACAGATTTCTCTTCATCCTTCAGCAGTCCCTGTATCATCCTTGAGTATGTTGGAACACGAGCAATATTGGGGGAAGACTAAGTGTGTCTGCACAGCTTTTTATTTGCTCTATAAACTGCTTCTTCCTTTTACTGGTACTCCTCAGCTTCTCTCACCCCACTCTTTCTCCCTTCATTTGTCTTTGTGACATCACACACTGCAAACACAGAACAAGGAAATAAAATGGAGACTGCTACATTCATGATGCCTTCAGGAAGCTTAAGAGAGGACATACAGCATTCACATTCACAGCAAGAAGGCAAAGAAAATGTGAGAAAAATGTTTACACCTGATGAGAGTTTCCTGAAATAGTTCTGTCCTGTGCTGACAGAAGAGGGGCCACAGTCCAGCACCCTTGCTATTCCTCTGGCTGCTGTGGGAATAGGTATTTGCATGTTCATCTTCAGCATGGGCAAACATATCACACTCTGTGAGTCACTCCTTGTAGTGTCCCCCACGGAGCTCCTGTTTTGTGAAAAAACAGGCTTGTTTTTCCTGCAAGTCAAAATGTATTACAAATAAATAAGATGAAGAAAGAAACAAACCCAAGAACAGCAATAACAGCTAAAAAACCCCAAGCCAAAACATTAATCTCTTTGTATTTTTAGTTCAGCCAAACTGGAGACTCATCAGATAAATTATAATTTGTCCCTCAAAAGGTTTGATCTTTCAGACTTCTTTTACAAAGCCTTTTCCATTATCCCCTTCTCCAACAGCTGGCATCTCATTCTACTGTTAACAGTTCCAATTAGGGTAATCACTCAAAAACTGTAGCAGAAAAAGACACACTGAAAACAACTGCTTTATCTCTTTCAGGTATTTCTTCTTTTGCATAAATACTTAAGCAATTTAATTTTGCCTGAGTGCTTTCTCAAAGGAGAGTTCTGTTGAATGAGGACAACCATAAATCAATATAACCCAGCTTTTTTTTTGGTCGCCTCTTCTTTTTAGTGATCACAATAATGAGATATAGCTGAATTGAGTTAACAGTGATTTTTATTATTATACTCCCCTCTAAAGCATCTGTTGGCATGGTAGATGGTCATTCTACAAAGTTAAAAATAAGTCAGCAAAAACCTATGAAGAAGAGTCCTCTCTTCTCTCTCTTGTTGTCTCCAGTTCATCATTTTATACTGTTCAGAAAACACTGGATGTATGAAGTGATGTGCTGAGTAAACTATTACATGGTTTATTACAAAAAAACCAAAAAAAAAATCCCTCCAAAACACTAAGAAAGGAAAATAATAGCAGTGTAATAATAATAATAGTGTATTGTGGTCTGCAAATACAAAACCTGAGCTTCAGGCATATAAATGCCATTGTAGTGGCCCTTCCTGGGAGAAGATATGATTACTGACTCATACGTAAAATTAAACATGAGCCTCTCCAGGCAAAATTTGTTGTGTCAGAAGCAACTAAAGCAGCAAGAGAGCCTAGCCAAAATGTTTTAGTCTCCTCTGTCATGAAGCTGTTAATTCAGAAACGAATGTGTAAAAAGCCCATTTCTTTGCTGCTCAGAATAGACCAGGAGATAAAGGCACTGTGGTCTTCAGGGCAGCCAGGACAAGGGGTGAAGGGAAGGAGAAATTTTGACTCCATGTTTCAGAAGGCTGGTTTATTATATTATGATGTATATTATATTAAAAAGACCACACTAAAACTATATTAAAAGAACAGAGAAAAAGATGCATCAGAAGGCAAGACAGGAATAGAAAGGAATGAATAACAAAGTTCTGTGACTCCCAGAGCGTCTGAGAGCTGCTGCCTCCTTGATTGGTCACCAAGTAGAAACATCCAACATGGACCAATCAAGGAAGCACCTGCTGCTTTCCACAGTAGCAGATAACAATTTGTTTACATTTGTTCCTGAGGCCCTCTCATCTTCTCAAGAGAAGAAAATCCTAGCAAAAGGATTTTCATAAAATATCATGGCTACAGCTGGTTTATTATATTATGATATATATTATATAAAAATGCCACACTAAAACTATACTAAAAGAACAGAGAGAAAGATGCATCAGAAGGCAAGACAGGAATAGAAAGGAATGAATAACAAAGGCTTGTGACTCCCAGAGAGTCTGATCCACTTGCATCCTTGATTGGTTATTAAGTAGAAACATCCAACATGGACCAATCAAGAAAGCACCTGTTGCATTCCACAGCAGCAGACAGTAATTTGTTTACATTTGTTCCTGAGGCCCTCTCAGCTTCTCAGGAGAAGAAAATCCAGACAAAAGGATTTTCATAAAATATCATGGCTACAAGATACCAGAAATCTAGACATTAGCAAGCACAGGCCATGCTTTTTTTTTTTTTTTTTTTTTTTTTTTAATATATTGAGGAGTTAAAAAGAAGGAACGTTTATCTAGGTCTAGCAAGCCCAGAAAGGCTTCCATCCAGTAGTAAAATCAGTAAAACCTGATTTTACACAATAGTGTGGGACCATACGAACTGATTTATTCTCTACCCTTTAGCCCAAAGCATCATTACTTATTGCATTTTTACAGAATCTTGTGGTTTAGCTCTGTGTATCACCACAAACATGATGAAAAGCTAAAAGAAGTGTGGAAGTCATGTTTACGTATCACCTATTACAACCCTGTTCTCAGAAACAGGTTTTGTTATACTTGAGCAAACCCTGGAAATATAGGCTAGACAATCTCACCTCCACACCCATCAAGATCATGGAGCAGGATCATGGAACACATCCTCCTGGAAACCTTGCCAAGGCATGTGTGAAATAAGGCAGTGACTGATGACAGCCAACAAGGCCTCAATGAGGACAAGTCATGCCTGACTAATATGGTGGCCTTTTGTGAGGGGATTACAGCACTGATGGCTAAGCCAAGGACTTGATGCCATGTACCTGAACTCGTGCAAAGCATTTGACACTGTCCCACACAAGATCCTTGTCTCCAAACTGAAGAAAGTTGGATTTGACAGAAGAACCTCATGGTGAATGAGGAATTGGCTGGATGGTGGCACCTAAAGAGTTGTGGTCAATGGCTCAATGTCCAGGTGCAGACCAGTGAGGAGTGTCATCCCCAGGGGTCTGCACTGGGACCAGTGCTATTCAACATCCTTGTCAGGCACATGGAGAGAGGGACTGAGGCAGCCTCAGCAGGTTTGCTGGTGACACTGAGCTGTGTGGTGCAGGTGACACGCTGGAGGGAAGGGATGCCATCCTGAGAGGCCTGGACAGGCTTGAGAGGTGGGACTGTGGGAACCTCCTGAAGCTCAGCAAGGCCAAGCACAAGATCCTGGGTCAGGATCCTCTGCCCAGGCACAAAACTAGTCTGGGCAGAGAACGGATTGAGAGCAGCCCTGAGGAGAAGGATTTGGGTGTAGATGGTCAACATGGCCTGGCAATGTCTACTTGCAGCCCAGAAAGCCAGCTGTGTCCTGGGCTGCATTAAAAGCTGTGTGGCCAACAGGCTGAGGGGGGTGATTCTGCCCCTCTGCTCTGCTCTCATGAGACCCCACCAGCAGTGCTGCGTCCAGCTCTGGAGCACACAACCTAAGAAGGAGCTAGAAGATGATCATAGGGCCAGAGCATTTCTCCTCAGAAGATGGGCTGAGAGAATTGCGGCTGTTCAGCCTTGAGAGAAGAATTTGAGCAAACTGGTCAGATTGAAGTTGCTCATACTCATGGCAAAAGAGTGGAACTAGATGACCATTATTTCCAACCCAAACAGTTCTATGATTCTTTGATTCTGTGATTTTCCATTCCCAATATATTTGTGTGTAATCTGTTTCTGAAAACCTCTATCAATAAATATAAAGGACTGAAATGAATATTCAAGGCAAACCCTCCCAGAAGGTTGAAGTACATTTTTAGAGCTCACCACTATTAAACAACCTTGACTCAGATCCCACAGCTAAAGAGCTCTTGCTAACAGGTTTGCCACTTGCCAATCAGTCAGCAGATTGAAATTAGTGTCAGAGGAGCAGCAGACAGAAGGGGGTCACATGGCTCTCCTCCCCTGCTCTACCAGTTATAAACACAAAGAGTTTCCTATTTCAGAACATTTAACAGGATTTTAAGACACTGTTGCTGACACATATAGCTGCTGCTTCACTCTCACCGCATCTGGAAGAGATGATGTGTCAGAAAAATATGGAAGAGTAAGGGGAATTTCAGAGTATTATGAGTAGTCACTGTCCTAATTTATGTCTTATTTTGCCCTTGTGCTCATTTCAAACCCTCTCCTTCTAATAAAAACATGCACAAATTAGACATTATAAAGTCAAATGAGTCCTTTAAATGCTGCTTTGTGACAAACACTCTGAACCACTCTGAAGCAATTCTAAGGGTTTACAGAAAAAGTTCTCTAGGGATGCAAAAGCATTGTAGCAGTTATCCATGTGCTGTGTAAACTTTTCAGGTCCCATAGAGCACTACACCTCCAAAAGTACTCATCAGTTATTAAACAATGGGCAGAGAAGCAACTATCAGTAGAAAATGAATTATCTTTTTTTATTTCATTTCGAATTTTGGAAAATATGGAAAGAAAAAACAGTAACAATAAATGGACCTTAAAAGAGCAATGATTAAAGTCTCTGTGGTTCTGACATTTGAGATTAATAAATTAAAATAATTTCTGATCTTTTTCTTGTTAGACTCTCCTATCCCTCTCCACAGACATAGAGAAATCTTCTTTCTACAGCAATATGCAGCAGCACAGGCATTGCTAAGTCAATCACAGGTTCCCCAATTACTAGAACCTGTCAAGTCTAGCAGACATCAGTTGATGCTTGAAGACATCAGTGCTGTTATTTATATCACTGCTCACTAGACTTGTATAATTTGGTTATGCTAAAGACTGGAATCTGCATTTTTTTCCTAAGTACAATAGAGCAACAGTACTAATAGAATTCATGAACAAGCTTCTAATTGTTGTGAACATAAAAAATTTATATACACCTTACAGGTCTACCCCAGAGGCTATAATTAAAAAGGGCAAATTTTACTTGGAATATTTGGTGAGTTTTATTCAGGTCAACATTCTTACTCACAAAATAGTCTTTTGAATAGGTGTGTGTTGCTGGGTAGCATTTGAATTCTAACAATTCAAATGTTAGAACAAACCTACATAAGGCCAAACAAATGAACAAATGCAGAAAAGTTACTAGGAAAACAAGTCAATACAAGGAAAAGAGAATATATAATCTGACATATCTGGACTGCCTTGATCTTATGCCTTGATACTTTGAAATAACAATGGGGAAAGGGATCTGTTGAACCAGGTAGCCCGTAAGCTAATGCCCACTAATGTGTAGTGCTCAGAAAGTCATCAGGGAACAGCCACATGCTGGCTGCTTTGTTCTAAATAAATCTGCACCTAGTTCAACTCCCAGCGGGAGACTCCTTCTGAGATCAAGGATATATTGATCAGGCATCTTGGTGATAAATCTAAATTTCAGAAGCTGGCTTTTTGCCTATCCTATGGAGTCTTTGAGAAAAAAAAATGGGGGAAAAACATACAGAAGCCTTGGTTATGTCTCCATGAATTGTCTGAAAGTGTTTATTTCCACCATTCTTCAAAATAATGAACAGCAACAGTATGAAGAACCATAAAGCCAAAATCCAGGTGAAAGCAAACAACCCTCCCCTGCCCAAAAAATTACATTAAAAATACCTTTGTATATACACAACATATGTTAAAATATTCAGTTTTTTTAATAATAACAAATAATTATTTAACAAATAATAATTATTTAACAAATTATTATTATTATTATTTAACAAATAATTATTTTAAGCGCTTATCCCAGGACCTTATTTTTTCCATCTTCAAAGTCTGAAACAATATCCACAAAAATGATCATCTGAAGAAACTATTTTCATATATACCCCAGCCTGAACTAAACACGCTGTCGTATGTCCCTTACACAATATCAGTGACCAGCTACAAATGATAAAGCAGTCTTGGGACCTCTGAAAACCCTTCGACTCTGACCTAATTAGAAAAGACATGCTTTATACCTCCACCCAAATAGCTGCTTTTCTGTTCACAGCTTGTGAACACTGTTCTCTCTACACTTTTCTAGACGCTGGCTTGGCACACAGGTGTTGACATTGCTGTCCTGTACTGCCTGAAGAAGATTGCGTTCCTCACATCTTCCTCACATGTTCCTCACCAAACATCCTCACACTCAGGGGCAAGAGCAATGCATGAGCATTAAAACAACCTCACTTTCAACATCACAGAGGATGTGGGATGGTTATGGTGGTTTATGAGCAAATCAGGTACCAGATTCACTCCTACAGAAGCATATGCATAATATGATATATTATGATTTTTAGTGACTATTTCCATAGAGATAATTGATGTTGATCTTGTACATGATAGAAGGAATTGTTTGCATTAGAACGTATGCTGTAGAATTTCAAGGAATTGCTGAACTCTTTCAGCCTTGAAAAAAAATCATACAATGCCATCTACAACTTCACTACCTCGCAGATGTTGTAAACATGAGACTTGTGAAGTGCTGAGATATTAAACCTCAAGCCCTGTGGTTAACTTAGGACAGAAAGTACAATAAATATGCTTTTCTATGCCCTCCTTTCAGAAGAGGAAAATAACAGAGATACTGCAAATAGTTCAAGCTACTCAAAAAAACAAGTCAAATAACAGTACAGGTATTTTTTTTCTTCAGCAAGTTTTGAACAAGAAAGGTTATTACAAAGAAGATTGGCAGAAGTAGCCTTTCTAATACCACATTATTATTTTGCAGAGTTTGCCCCTTCAAACCACTCCAGACTGGCTGTCAGTGCTCTGAGGGAAAAAAAAGGATAAATTTATTAGCAATATCATACGAAGTACAATTGGTCTTCTGAAAGAGGGTTTCCAGCTTTTGGTAGGACTTCAGACATATCATCCTTCAGCTGTGATGTGTTTTTATTACTTGATAAAATGGATGCATGTGTGAAATTTATTGCATATGTTTAAGAGTGCCTTGAGATTGGTAGTTGTAAATAAATACAGTGTGATGAATTAAAATTCTTTGGAATTTTAAGGACCATAATTACTTTATACATATGGATAAGAACCTTCACCGCCACTACAATCTACCCCCTCCCAAAATGAACTCAAATTCTTCAGAAAGCACAAGTAATTTTCAAATAAACTAGAAATATTCAATAGTCCTTGAAAAGAAAGACTAGGATTTACTGGGTGTTTCAAAGAATTTGTCTCCACATGTGCTTGTCATCTCCCTTCAGAGAACCTATACAAGATATAATGGAAACAGTATTGAGGGTGATGAAAATGCCAGAGCATCTGTCAGTGGATCACCTTATGACAGCAAGTGATAAGCCTCCTAACGCTGAAGTGATGAATGTGCCTGCATGTGGATGCTATGCTTGTGTGAGACAGCTGAAAAACACAAATATGAACAACTAGACATGAGGACATGCCTCTGGGGAGACCCCACTGGTTTTTGTAGTACTTGACTGATTCTAGAAAGCAGGACATTTTTACCATCAAGAAAGATAAGTGTGTCTTAGCAATACAGCTCCATGGCTCAGAAGAGAAGCAGCTGGGATGCAGGGAAGCATCAATCCTAAGTATCAAATGTGACCTTTTGTATATGTTCTCCTTGCAAATGATCTTTCTGTACCTTCAAAGTTTTCATAATGTATTTGGAGTGCTTTATAACTGAGCAGTAATATAATTGCAAGTTGCCATAGGCTTTTTTGAACAAAAATTGTATACATTGAAGTCAATAAAATTGCCAAAGTACAGATTACTTCACTTGGAGAAAGGAAGCACAGGCCTCCTGCTCGTAGTCACAAACTAAACACAGTGTACAAGTAGGGTATGATTTACAAAGTGTTTTACAAAGTGATTTACATCTATGTGATTTACAAAGTCTAATGCAGATAAACAAGTTTACATAGGAAACTAGAAATCTATAGGGGAGGAAATCCGTTTTTGATTTATAGTGAAAGGGGCAATATTGATGGCAAATATGAAAATATATTTCCCAAGCTTACTGAGTCAAAAATCCATAATATATCTTCCTTCTGAATGTTTTTAAAAACATTTTAAGAGCCTTAAACACTGGTTTTATTAAGCTATTTCACAGGATATACCCACAAAATTATGAATCAAAATTATTCCACAATTTTAATGACAGTAAATATGATAAGGAAAAAAATACCAGTTGAACTCTCACAAGAATAAATATTAGTAATTGAAGATGGATGCAGAAATCTATATTACAAATGGATATAAATAAATTCATTTGTATTTCTTTGAGCAACATGCTAAAGAAGGGAGCAATCCATATTATTGACCTGACTTTAATAATTTTTGCTTTAGATTAGCCCAGTAAAACCACATATCTCAGCAGCATGTCACAATAAGCATTCTAACTTTTGGCTAAATATTCTGATCGATAGCTTCTTATACACTAAACAAACAAACCCACCACCTGCAGTAGTCAGGTCTCAAAAGGTAACAGGCATTTTCTCAGTTTCTAATAAATGAATAGGGTGGTATTGACTGTTTGGTCATTAGCGTGTTTGAGCAGACAAAGCTTATTCTTTGTTTACTGCTGCATCTTATTGCACACAAAAAGGCTACAGCAAGGAGGGGGGCCGGGTGCCAGAAATGGGCAATGCTGAGGAGGCACCTATGGAGGATTGTCTCTTCTCTCAGGGAGATGGAGCAGAAATCAGGGCCCTTTTCCAGCTAATTTTGGACAGAACTGAACAGGAGAGGAAAGAGAGAACTGAGCCTGAGATTGTGTCTGCACTGGTAGGTGAACAGAATGGTTCATCTAAAGTAAAGATGAAAGAGGCATCTGTCTAATCAATAGAGACAATCTTCTGCTCTTCTGCCAGGACACAAGCAAGTGGTGTTTCCAGCTGTTGCAGGAGCAGCATAAGGAATGAGAGGCCAACTGTGGGAATAGCAAAGGTGCATGCTGTGTCTGCAGGGTTAGAGAAAGGAGAGGTCATACAGGGAAGGAGGACAAACCTCTGGGATGATGGAGGGCCTGGACAGGATCTGATACAGCACCGTTCTCCTTTCTTAGTTTGTGCTAAAGCTGCTGACAAAATACCTCCATCATGTCAGTACACAAATCATGGCTGAGATCCCGACTGTCTCTAGGACAACCTCAGCTGTCTCCTAGAGACTGTCCATCAGATAATCTTCATGGACCTAGGGAAGAAGGCTCTTTCCCTAAATTCATTTCTAGCTAAATGCATCCCTGCATGAATGGCACCTCAGCATCTGGCAAAGACTGTGTGAGCCTTGCTAGATGTGTGTTTTCCATCACATGCCTGATCAGAGCTCCCTTTGGAAACCCACCCTATCTTCAGGGGAGGCAGACATCAGGCAAGTTTCTAACCCAGGCAGCAGCTCAGCACTCTTAGCCAGGGCTATGCCCAAAATTTACCACTGAAATATCAGAAACAGAACTACCCAATCTCAAGATCACCTTTCTCTGTGCATAGACATGAGGGGTTATTTTTGCAAGTCTGATCTTGAGGGCAGACAGAGTAAAAATGGGCCTTGTTTTGCCCCATTCAGCCTGGGACCACTTCTCCTGCTCACTGCACACCGCAGACTATTGCTCAGATATCTCCAAGAGTGAAAATCCACTGTAGAAAGACTGAAAATGGCATGCCAAGAGCATTTGGGGGGGAAAAACCCTCAAAATTTAGAAAGAACTTCACCAGTGTAGTCACCATTCTTCCCTTCTTCAGGCCCAGTATTGTCCCTAATCCATTTAGAGCTTCCCAAGTCATTCTCTGCACTCAGGGAGACAGGTTTCTCATCTGCTTGAACCACATTTTTCACCTTCTTGATACTGATACACACCAGCTGCTCAATCTCTGCTCTCATATGCACTGAAGGCAATTAATCAAAAGTAAAATTTAAAAATCACTTCCCCCTTTTTGCTCATTATCTTAAAAAAAAGTGTCTCACTGAGAATAACTATGAACAATTTCAGCTTGAAAAGTAACCCTTTTACAAAGTTATAAGCCAATTCTGAACGTGACCTTTCAAATGGAAAGCTATGCAACTTTAACCAGGCTTCATGCTGGGTCCATAGAATATTTCAAAGACATTTCTTTCAGTCTAGCCCATTTTTCCACCAGTCTGTGCCATGGTAAGTTTGATTTCATATTTCTTTGATCCATGCAGCAAATACTTTACATAGTTTAAAAATAGATCCATGAAGCTCCATCTATACTCTTTAGCACTGAAAGGAAAGCGAGTTAATAACCAATGTAACAGTCTAACAGTAGTGTACTCCTTGTGATGCTCTCATTGGAACAAATTCATTCCCACTGTAACTCCACTGACATTAACAGAGCTACCAGCTGAGATGAATTTGCCACATTTTTGTAAAGTGCTTTAGAATTTGATGTCATAATACTCTAAAGACACCCTAGGAAAGATGTCTCTTTGCCTTTCTCGGGGTGTGTTCATGCACATGCCAGCTTTCCCAGCTCCTTGTGTTCCTTACATTTCTTTTCACACTGTCTCCCCACACTCTTCGAAACTCTCCTTTTGAGCAGATATAATGCACCACATACTCTTTGAAAATAGGTGCCTTGAGGTAACGATAACTCTGTTTCTGTTTTTCATATATGAAGGTGAATTTAGCAGTAGAGACTGAAGACTTGAAACCAGTTTCAAAGACCCTCATAAAAAAATGTCTATTTTAAAAATGGTTGTGTCCTGTTGCTCAAAATAGGTATTGTGACACAGACTGGACTATGAAACTATTTTTCAAAATGTTCTTTGTTAAAATAATGATAATTTGAAATGAAAATATGGTATTACAGATCAGAAAACAACTGAAGCAGGTTAGACAATTTTTGACAATATTTATTTGCTAGAAAGGGCTGATTTTCTGGAACTGAGTACATTTGCAGAAAAGTGGTTAGACTTAAATTCTTTAAAAAGCCTTCTACAGTCTTTCAAAATCTCCAAGTTTGTGATTTCAATTCACCTTCTGGATTTTCCCTTTGAGGTAAATGAAGTACTTTAAAAGTTATTAGAACTAAGTAAACCATTTCAATCAAAGTAAAGATTACAATTTATGCTTTTAATTTTTTTTTTATTCCTGCATTATATTCTGATTTGGGAAAGGAAAGAAAGATAAAAGCAAAACTAAGATAAAGAAACTGTTTCTGCATAGATTTTTTTTTTTTTCAATACAGGTTAGTGTTTAATCTTGTTGCTATCTGTGATTAGAAGCCACAGATTTTTGTTGCCTTTCTGACTGGCTCCCATCATGTGGCTGTGCTTGCAGCAATAGAATGTCTCCTCAAACAACTGCAAAGGTCAGTAGTTTTTGAAATGCCACTTATTGCATGTTTTGTTTATTGCTTTTTTTCTTATTAATTAGACCATTTGATGTGTAGCTGTGAAAACTATTTTGAACACGTAGTGCTCCTGCTAAATCACTAAATAATCATTTAGACTACTAGAAAGAGCTCCTTTTTAGCCTCAGAGGATTGTACAGTAGTTCCCTTAAACAACATGGCTGAAAACAGGCTATATATTTCATATACTGCAGGCTTGGAGCAAATATTTTCTGACACTATACAATAAATCATGTTTTCTTCAACAGCAAATAATAGAACTGTACAGTACATTATATCTGCAGCAGCAACAAACAATTCATCATCTCTGACCTTTCCATAATGACAACAATTTGAAGAATAGAGACTAATTTAAATTTTTATATAATGTTTAAAATTTAAGGACTAAATCTCCTTTATGCTAGATCCCTTCACACTGCTCAGGTAATAAAAAGCCTCCTTAAAGTGAACAAAAATGCAAATTTTTTTCTTTTTTTCTCTTCAAGCTCTTACAAATCAACAGAGCAGAGGTTTCACAGAGGGCTTGGACCTAAATGCAGCTCAGGTGGATGCACCCAAGCTAATTTTTAAATGACAAAACAGCAAAAAAAAAGCATAGCCTGCAGGACCTGAGAACTTATGGTTTTGTGTTCTGCAGTTGGCTGTGCTGTTTCAGTCACAAATCTGTGATAAAAAAATACCACCATGCAGATAATGGGCTCCTTTTATCTCCTCACACATAATCTAAGTGTTTCTTTCAATATTCCTGGGAAGGGTGGAGGACTTTCAGCTGGCAGACAAACCAGCAAATCATAAGAAACTCCCTCCTTGGCATTAAACCCAAGAAACCAGAGGTGCCAATTGAAATAATACCCCTCACTGCCAGTCCTTCCTGATGCACATCACCTCTGGCCTTTCTGAAGGCTTGGGTTTGAAATGCATACTGAGGCTGGTCCTCTGAAATTGCTCACATTTTGTCTCTTTTGTGTCTAAGGTCTAGGTCTTTCCAAAGAAATCCCACTACAGTCCCTCTACCATTAACTGGCCTCATCTTTTAATGGAAAGAGCCTTCATCCTGAACAACAGACATGACTGATGTTCTTTGCAGAAGCTGTGGGGAGGGGGTCACAAAAAAATTTGTCATGAGAGAGATTTTTTTTAAACTTCCAGTTTCATAAACAATTGCATTCCTAATACAACAAGGAAAAGTGAAGCAATGCGTCTCTGGACGTCCGCAGCTAAACACATATTCAGGATTAGCTACTGTGGGACTGGAAACATTAATCTTGCTTCTGATCCTTAGAAATTACCTGTTCAATACTGAAGTGAAAGGGTGATGCCTGCTCTGCCCCTCACTGTAAGGGCACCCAGCACATCGTCTCACCCTGCACCTCATTTCACACCACAAAAGAGCCACCGGTGTATAAGGGAGCAATCTGTGCCTTTTAGAACAGATTCAAAACTGTCTGATACTTTAGCTTGGTTTGAGGTCAAATGAGATGATTCCTACCATTAAAATAGAAAGAAATACTTCTGGCAGGCTGAATGAATTAATATTTTTTGTGAGTCTTTTTAAGTCATCACCTCAGGATATTTTATGGATGCTCTCTACAGATGGTTACACACATGGCCCTACCTCGATTAGCTCAAATTCTTTCAAGTACTCTACACAAATAATGCCCAAAATACATCTGATGTCTGTAGCTCTTTCTCTAATGAAAGCTCATATGCCTCTACTCCTCATTATTGTACATGTCCTTGTGCAAAAGTTAGTTTCTTTGATGGCTATAGAAATAACCCCAGATACTGAAGCCAAATATTTAATTGTCTTTATTGTTGTAAGAAAACAGAGATCAAACCCACAGTTATTCAGAGAACTTTGACGCACAGAACATTCAAAAAAGAGAGAGGAAAAAAAGTCATTCTTGATTATTGTATCTGTAAAATTATTTGGAATGTACACTATATAATTAAGACTGCTTAACAGCTTAAATTTCTTGGCTTTGCTTTTTGAGAATACTGTCTTCTGTGGACATGAGGTTACTGAAACAGTACACTAGTGAGGGAACAAAACAAAACAGATGGTGCATTAATAATGGAAGTATTAGAAAAAGGGTACTCTTCCAGATTTCAATGTATTCATTAATATATTTTAGACAATTTAATTGCTTCCTGAAACACTAATTGAAAGAGTTTCATTTGCAAAAACCTAGTCTTGGTAATACAAACTAGGCACAGTGCCACAAAGAGCTTGAATGCTATAATAAGGAAATTAATAGAAGGGTTTGGGGGTTTTAATGTGTGTATGCTTATTTCTTTTAATGAAACCTTTACAAAAGCATAGAAAACACCAGGAAAAGAAAGACTTACAAAGAGGAGCCTGGTTTAAGAAGTAATGAATGTTTAGAACATGTGAAGAGTATTTTTGGTTTTTTTTAAAGTCAGCCCACATCAAGGGAGTGTGAATGGGTTTTATTGAGCAGAAGAGACTAATGCAGTTTAATTTTATCCACATTATGCATAACTAGACTTGTCATATCTATCAATCTAAGTAAAGGATACTTTAAGAAAATTTTCTTCTGAAGATGTCTGCTTAAAATGCTTCAGTTTCTCTTCTAAATACCAATGGGAAGGTAATTTTTGCCTGATTTTGAACCTCCTCACCTGCTGCATGTTGGAAAATTTGAGTCAAACTTTCCTGTGATCAGTCTCTTATGCATCTCCAGGAGACTGGAGATGAAGAGCAGACAGAAAGGCTGAAGAAAACAAACTAAATAAATACGCTGGAAAAAAAAGCACTGCAGTCTGTCAAAGAGAATATATAAAGCAAAAGACCAACAAACATGCAGAGAAACCTGAAAGAGAAGATTAATAATAAAAAGAGAAAAAATCCAAACAGAGGACCACACAGTTTTTAGAGAAGCTACTTTTCAAAGTCTTGCGGGTTGGGCACAGTCAGAAGATGCAGAAGGTGGTAAAAAGTAGTTTCTTTTGGGGGCTCTTTTGACAGTAGCCCACAAGAAGTGCAATTCCCACTCGTACCATACTCAGGTGCAATTTTAATTCTCAGTTACCAAGGATCCACAGCTGCTGGGATCTTACCTGCCTAGTTGGAAGGAAGCTAAATAATTCTTTAGGAGTTTCACCAGCATCTGGAGGATGAGCACATAGTCAGGCCAATGTCTGGCTATGCAGACATGCTGCAGAGGTTGCACCCGAGCTGGATGGAGGTGTTACAATCTGAACATCACTCTGCCCTGTGTGGAGAATAACTGCTTCCTTAGACCTGCCTGCTAAACTATGCTCATGTCAAAACAATACAAAAAACCCCCATCACTGTTGATATTAGTCACAGTGTCACTGGGTTTTCACTTACAACATTTTAATAAGGGGTAGCCAGACATGAGGGTTTCTTTCCAACAGATTCCATGGGTGATTGTCTTTTTAAAGAAAAGATGGGAACATTTTTCTCTTATCGTGACTCATCTGTGTTCAAAATCACATCTGAATGCAGACTCATGCTTCAATAGACCCTTACCACTCATTGATTGTGTGTTAATATAATGATATTGGTTAGCTGTGGTGCTTTTCCTAATTATGTGGTTAGAAGGGAACAGCTCCCTGTATGGATGTCATTATATCTTTGCAAAAGTGCTTCATGTTATAACAGATGGCAGAACTATATGAAAAGGTAAGAGAGGACCTGAATGTACACTGTGCTCCCTGCTAGGTGATATCTATCCTCTCAAATATCAGAAGACACTTGTAAAATATTAGAAAATTTTTTTCTTGCTCAAGAAAACAACTTCTTCCCTCCTAAATATTCATATACATTTAACTATATAATAATGATGTTTTTATACATGATATAAAGATTCCTTACATCAAAAATTCCTTTTTGTCCTGGAGTGGAGCTCAAAATAAACAAATAAAATTATTTGTAAATGATATTATTCTAAAGTATTGCTGAAATAGTTAATAACAAAATGGTTGCTACTCGTTGCTGAAAAATATTAAACATTTTCTATTTCCTAAGTTGAGTGGCCTAGGTATGCTGGATGAATTCTAACTAATGGAGTAGAAAACTCCTTTTTTCTTTTCTTTTCAGTTTGTCTGAAGCCAGGAAGGGAACTTTCTAGACATCAAAAAATACAATACATATAAAAAATTTAGGCTAGACCTGAAAGAGAATGGGGATGTGACACATCTAAATTACAGCATTCAAAAAGTACCTGTGGTAGCTCAAACTGGGACTGCTTAGTGTCACACTGATTAAGGAAAAACAAACAAAAATAATCACACCCCCCCTCCCCCCGTCAATAAAGGCAATACCCCAAAATACTAGAATTTATGCTGGCCGATTTAAAGAGATTTAGCCTAATGCCATTTTGAAATATCTCTGAGGTTTACAAAAGGTTAAACATAGAAATCTAGTTCTACTTTTTCATTTGAAGGAGTAATTTTTTCCAGATTTGTTTTCATCTACCAGAATCATCATCTGTAAGTAAATCAAGGTACAGAGTCATTGAAACCTGCACCACAGTTTAATTGCCCACAGTAGGCTACAAAATTACTGGCAATTTTAATATTTAATATCTGATTTTGTATCTATAGAAGCTAAGGGCTTATCTACCTCATCTAGAAGAGATTACAAAACTAATACAAAAACATGTCTTTGCCCTCCAGAGCATTAGCAACAGCTTGTTTTATGAATCATTACCGCCCTTTCCAAATTGCCGAGGAAGAAGTACACTCTTTGAGAAATGCAGCATTTTAAAATGATGGTAAAGAAATATAAAAGTTCAACAGTAAACATCTTTTCCCCCACAGGTTCCTTAAGGATTTTTGCTAGAATTACATTTACATTTAAGTCAGATCCTAGTTGAACCAGGAAATCTATTCCAAAGCAATGGCTTGTTCTTGCTGTTTTGGAGCTCTCTCCATATGTGCTAAAAGCCAGCTAAACTGTGTTTTGGTTGGTTTTTGTTTGGTGGTTTGTTTTGTTTGTTTGTTTGTTTGTCCAAATATTGCAAAGTGTGAGGAATCTGGACTGTTGCCAATGGCCACATTTCATCTCTATAAGCCAAATCCCAGTTAAGGGCCTCTCTTGGCTACTTAATTTGTAGGCATGGTCCCCAGAGTCTGACTAAGTGCCAAGTCTGATATTTGTGTGAAATGCCTTAAACCAGGCAAATAAATAAAGTATTTTGTATTCTAGCTCTTAAACTAAGCAAATGGAATGCATTGGCTCCTAATAGTTCAAGTAACACGTGGAAGTTGTCTGCTGGTTGTTGGATAAGTGTTATGAGATGATGAGACCTCTGAGGAAGGCTGCAGAAATGTGGAAGTAATAAACTGCTTGTCTAACATTGTTTTAGACAATGAGAGAGTGGACGAAGGGATGAATAAGAACAAAAACCTGCCAGCATGCAGAATGCCTCCACATAGTTCTAGATACTGAAAATATTTCTGTAGTGGATCTGCTGAAGAAAAGATACATTTTCTGAATGTCATCATTATCTAAGGAAGTCTCAGTGCACCCTAAGTGAGGGGAACACTGTGGTAAGCTAAAACAAAATGGAGGAATTGGAAATAACATTTCATAATGGCACTTCAAATGGAAAGAAAAAGAACATGTTAGCATACCTTGGTATTGTAAAGTTGAGCTGTGTAATTCCTGATTGCTACTACTGACCTGCAGACACTAAAACTAGGTCAGTATGTGTTTGGAAAGATAGGAAAATTTTCCTGAAACGGCAGAGTTGCATGTACAAGCAAAAATGTTAAAACTTCAAACTGCAGAAAGTATTATAACTAACTCACCATGTACACATTCAAATATATTTGCATAAAAATAAATGAGAATGAAGAAATAAGGTTAAAAAAAAGGCTCAGACTAATACCACAAAAGGTCTGTTACCTGTGGGTTGCTTAGTTTGTGATCTTTCCTCTTCTGTATGAAGTCTGCCACTCCATCCACATCTTTGCTACTGTAATCTGGATTACTGTGACATACCCTAACTTTCGGGAGTTTTTTAATGATGTAGAAAATGTATCCTTCTGACTGAAAACTTGGGATGTGTGTTTCTAATGGCATGAACCAGTTTTTGTTGAATTTCTGCTTTTTGCTCATATTTGCCTATTTTCTGGTTGAGCAGGACTTTAATTTAGTAGAACATCTGCATTTTGTAGGTGTTTTATATAGAAGGTTTTGCATTAAAAAATCCTAAAAAAATTCTTTTAAAAAACCCTTAAAATAATGAAAGATGAAATGATGGGTTGGATTAATTGACAAATTGGTTTAACCCCAGCTGAAAGCAACCATTTGCTCACTCCTCCAACTAGTGCAAAAATCCTACTAGTCTGTCTGTAATGATTGTGGGTTGCTGCACTGAAAAAATGGTATTTTTTTTTTCAGTAAAATGAAAAATTAGATTGGCTCAAATTAAAATTAGATCTTAAAATATTAAAAAACAAAGACCTTTAAACAATCTTTGTTTAACAGTTAATCAAAAGTTTCCTCTTTTTGATCCTCTGTTGAGGTTTTGTCATTGTAATTAATAAATGGGAAACTACTGAGTGACATATATTGTTGGCTCTGCTTAGCCTTTTCAAGTGTTATTGGACCAATTTGGCTTCTCATATTTCTTTTTATTGTAAACCTAGTTGTGAAGAGGCAGAAAGTCGATACACGTTTACTAGTTTTTAAATTAAAATACTTTTATTCCAAAAAGGAAAATATTGACAGTGTTAATAACTTGAAAGATATTAACTTAATTTTTAAAGAGAGGACAACTGAGTCAGAGAAAAAGCTTAGCTTGGAAACATTGCCTGGATTTAATGGCATTTTAAATATAACAGTAACTTTGAGGATAACAAAAAGCTACAGATTTTGTAAGACCATATAAGCTGTTGCAAGAATCCAAGAATGTGATAGCTCAGACAATTCAGGGTTTTTTTCACATATCTTCAGAGAAATTTTGCTTGAGAATATGAAGCAGATTAAATTGCAGTCTTAAGCTGACAGTCTTTTTCAGCTGATAACACATAAATAATTTTTCATTTGTGTTTAGTTGCTTGTGGATACCTTAATTTAGATAGAACATAATGATATAGTTTAAAACTGTCATATATAGAGATATAGCAACAGTATAGACAGGCAGGCAGGTCACACAGGAAACTCCACTGCCATCTCACTCATAGAGAGCAGGGTGAGACAGGTTACAGCCAAAAGCTGGGCTAAAAGGCTCTTGAACCACAGCCTCCAGCAAGTTCTGCAGTCATGGGAGATGAAGCTTAATGATCGACTTGCTCAGAGAAAACATCTCACCAAAAATAAAATATTTCACATGGAAAATTTTGTTTCACTGAGAATTCCTGGTTTTCACCTTGTTATTTTCTTTCATGAAAAAATGAATAAAAAGCCTTAAGTACTATTACAATGAAACTGCTCCAGGAAAGATATTGTTATTTTACCTGGCTTTAACTAGTTAACTTTGTAAAAAAGATGCCACTTGCCAAAAAAGTTGAATATTCTCCTTATTCTTCTCCTTCCTTCTCTTTTTGTATTGAGGTTTCCCCACAGCTAACAGAATAAAAATTATAATTTGATTCACTCTGTCATATGCTGTGCTTTATAATTACTGTACTTATATTTCTATTTATTGAACATATAGATGTTTACTGTATCATACGTGACAATCATCACTAGTTTTGCCTCTATTTCAGGCATTATTAAAATGCTCAGAACACTGAGATATGAGAACTGAGCAGTAGCTAAAGATATTAGTGTATTCTGTGTTCCTATAGTTTGTTGGGGTTTTCTCCTGGGAAATTATTGCTTATTTCAGGAATATGGATATGAATGACCCTTGCTATCTCCTTTTCTTTTTGTGTCACTGGCTGTCTGACATTTTTACTGCTTTCATTTCCTTCCTTATGTCATGGATTTATCTGTAAGTTGCTGTGATTTCTTTCAGTGGATAAGGATGTGTTTGGAGTTCTGGCTCTTGGAACTTGGGACTCCAAGAACTCTTTTTATTTCAGGCTGCTTCCTCACTGCATTTTTCCATCTCCCTGTGCACAGTAGCTGTCCATAGGCAAATCACTTGGTTTAGAACCACAGTGATGAGCTGGCCAAAATTGGATGAGGCAATGAATATACACCGCTGCAAGAAACCAGTTTCAATAATCTGGGTGATTTCTTCCAGTGCCAGGTTTCAGTTTTCCAAAGCAGTATTTTAGTTCAGTTCTTGCTATCAGCTTTCAAGCAGAATTCATTTCTTTAGTATCATTCTTTCTTCTATCACGCCCTGCTTGTCAATATCTCAGTAATTTGTTGCTTTTCAGCTGCTACTGCCCCTGTGTGTATAACACATTACATTGTAGGAGATTCTGTTTCTAGGAAAATTTTTTTTGAGGGAAAGCAGTCATTAATTTTACAAGTGACAATTAAAAATATTTGGATGATTTCCCTCCACTTTTCTCTTTCTCCTGAAACTAGCAGAAATTCAAAAAGAAGTTCTATGGGAAGGTCTTATCAAATAAATGAGTTTTACTTTCAAAGCAGGAAAGACATGGAGCCATACAGACCTACAGCATGTGCATGGTATTTAATTTGAATTTTAGCACTGAGAACATTTTGTTGTATATCATTATTTTCATGGGTTTGGCCACACTTCCACATATAGGTGGACAGCAGCAATGTTGGGTTTTTTCCCTCTGTGCTTAATTTCTGCTACTCAGAGCTAGTTTTACCTGTTCTCCACAGTCATAAAATTATCTTAAATTAGATTATTTCCAAAAAAATATTTTAAATGTTCTTACCATACCAGAGTCTTAACAGGACACTGATGAAACAAGAAATTTCTCTCAATAATTTTTTTTTCCTGAAGTATAGTCAGTTTTGAACACACAGAATTTAAAAAATGCACATAATTTAAAAACACAAACAAAAAAGAACCAACAAAGAATGTACCCTTCCATTGAAAATTTTTATATTTGTAAAATAAAACATGCATCTGGTTTACAAGGGACTTAACTTTCTCAGTGTTGTACTAGTTGAGACTGAAATCAGCATTTTTTGCTAACTTAATAATTTAGCAACATTCACTTTTAAAAGAAAATAATGATGAAACTTGAAAAAGCAACAATAAATGCAAAACAATAGTTCCTAGATTTCATAAGCTTTCTCTTTACTGACTAAAAGACAACTTTATATTTTATTGTCACAGATTGATGTTGGTTGCTGAAGTATTTGCTTTAAACCGGACTAATAACTTGAGAATCTGTGGCATCATTTAACATAGTGGTATCCCTGTCTGAAGAACCCCCCCAGGAAAAGTTGGGTTTTATTTATGCATACAGAGCAATAAAAATATGCAATTTGGTGTTCTCAAAATTTTCTATAATAGGGTGTGTGACATAATACATGTAATGTGATCCAGTATCACAAAGTTGTATTTGAAACTGATACATTGAAAATAATTAATAGAAAATCTGTAAGGCACTTGCTGACTAGAGTTGTATGAGCTTTCAGCAACTAGAAACTAAAAAAAAATCTGAAATGTTAAGAAAACAAAAAAATTGAAATTTCAAGAAAATAAAGGTCAATCAAATCAACACCTAAACCAAGCCTTCCTGATCTTAGTTATTCTTCCATTAGTGCAATCAGGACTCAGTCCTACAACATGCAGATTTTTCTATGATTCTGCAAATCATAGTCATAGGCATAACTACAAAAGCAAGAGAGTAATCCTTCTGAGCATAACTGAACTAAAGTCATGCTTAATATTGAACCTTTTGGGATAGATTCAAAGTATGAATATGTATATATAGCTATATATATATATATATATATATATATACACATATAGACTTTGCAAAAAGAGTAGAGAAATCTTAGTAGGAACTCTCTAAATAAAATAACACCTATTTTGACACTAATTTGTGTTGTGACTCTTGTGCTTCACATTAGGAATCTCCCTTTCCCAGTTCCTAGTATTGTGCCTTTTCTCCTACTTTTGATTTCCTATCATCAAGACAGGCATTGTAAAAATAGCCCTCACTTGCTGCTTCTGCTATAAAACACTATGTGCTGAATGGAAACAAAATAAATATATCAGCTATTATTTACACCCTTCATTATTCTGTTTTGAGTTGGTGTGCTGACACTATTATTTCAGCCTAGAGTGACCTGTTTTGATATAACTTAAATCTGATTGCCTTCCAATTTAACTAAATTTATATAAAAAACATTCTTATTTTGAAACAAAAGTCTCCAGAAAAAAACTTCTACCCAAAATAGGAAAAACTCTGATTTACGATTGCGATTGCTTTTATAATTCCACTTATGTCATAGATTAATCCAAAGTCATTAAAAGTGGGCAGTAGTGATGAATTACACAAAAGAAGAGCACAGCTGACAGAGGCTTCATGGGATGCATTACTCTGTTCCTCATTGGAACTTTCCATTGATGGAAAGTTCCACAATAAACTGAATCAGATTTCACCACATTTTGATTTATTTGAAAAAGTATGAATAGTTACTGATAAATAGATATTTAATTTCTTTTGGGGTAAGTGCATTGTTAAAAAAACTTGCTCCGCATTTGAGTAGAATAATTCCTGACTGATATGAAATTCCTAACCTGTGATTCTCAAATATTACACATGAATTTCGCAATTACCTGGGTCCATGCAGAGTAAGACAGAAAATGTTTTATGACCATACAGTTCTGTCCTTTGACGAATCACTAGTTGCCTTTTCTCATGACAATTAGGTATGTGAATTTAGGGAACCTGGACAACCTTTAGAATTTGAATTTTTCTACTGTTTCCAATATGATCCTTGCCACTTAGGAGCAAAGCTAAAGTAAATTATTTGTCCTGCTATGGCATTAATTCAACCTCATTGCTAAAAGGGTTCAATTTATTTTTTCCTCAACAGATCTTATTTTTGATTTATTATTTGAATCCAACTATCGATTCTTGAACTGTATGTTCAAGATTTATTTGCAGGTAAAGATTTCTGTTAAGGTCCCTAGAATGTCTTTATGTGACTAAAGGGTGTGTGGGGTAAATATTCTTAGACTTCAAGTTTTGGAGTTGGTTCTGAGTTAGGAATAAATGAGGAGGAGGTGTGTATTTCATGCTATTTCAAGCATCATGGATGCAGCAGTCAATGAAGCTGATCAGAAGCAGCATCAGACTTGCCTGTAATGATAGAGGAGAAAATAAACTGTATAGTGGATAACCCTGAACTATGGCAGAAGCAAATAGACTAAAAGGTAAAAAAGTCAAATACTTTCATATTGGAGTAATATACATACATACACACACAGAAAAAAAAATCATGAAAGTTTTAAAAGGAAAATAGAAAAGAAAGAAAAACAGTTAAAGAAATAATCTGAAGACCCAGTAGGGAATATCAAGATAGGATATTAAATTGGGTTTAGAAAACTGTACTCATAAGATTATGTGAAGGCAGAGATTTGAGGATCAAAAGAAGTAGAGTTAAATGGCTCAAATGCTTTCACTTGATTCTGAATCAACTCAGCACGAGCAGCTTGTGACATTCCGGCTGCCAATCTTCCCCGGATACGTGCATTCTCTTCCTGAAGCCCTCATTGTGATCTTTGTGAAAGAAATTCACATACTAATGATGTCCCTTAGTGTACCTTATGAAACATTCAAAATGGACTGTTATGGATATGGAGTTTAACAGGGAGCAACTAATTGTTTATGCTGGGCTAGCCTGAGGGGGTTTCATTTTAAAACTTTAAAATTATAAGACCTGAATTTCCAGGGTAAAGTTTCTCTAATAGAGGATTCAATAGCACATAGCTAGTCAGTGAGAAGCATACTGTGCTTTTTTCTTATACATACATACACATATATATATATATATATATATAAATGAAACTCTCTATAGACTATATTCTACTTATTTATGAGTCTTAAGTCTGACTATGCTAATAGTACAGAAAAAAACCCCATCCGAAAGCCACCCTACCTGCTTGCATACTAGAATGCCTGTTGTGCCACCTTCCAAGCTGCTGTTTTATTAATGATCTTGAAACAGAAATAGTAGGGCATAAAGAAGAGTTAAAATGACTTACTGATATGTCGCAGACATTTGCCAAGAAAATGAAATGCACTGAGAGGAAAAAGCACCAGGGAGGCCAATGAGGAACCAAATGTTCCATATTCTGATTTGTCTGACCTTCGCCTTCCTGAGATCTAAAGAGAAACAAAACTGCCTTGCTTGTGCTGGGCAAACTTGGTATCTGTAAACTCCAGAACTGTGTAGAATATGTACAACATGTTATTATTTTCATCAAAAATGAATATTGTTAAATCAAACATATCTTTTGTTTTGTTATAAGGAAAAACAGCAGAAAAATAGATACTCCACGTTACCTCAGACTCATCAGTGCTTCATGCTCATTTCTTTGCATGTCTAGTAAGAATTTTTTAGATAGGAAAGAATTTGGAAATGCTGATATTGAAGTCAGTCACAACAGGGGAAGAAACAAGACGTGTAAGCAATTGTGTAGTTTCAAGCAATGAACAACAATTTTAACTTTTTTTTTTTTGTCCAGGTAGTGATTCTGGTGATCCTAATTCTGGTTTTTTTTCTGGGTGTAGTGGTTTTGGTTCACCAATCCAAGTCACAGCAACAATTAGTGTGGTGGGTTGAGTGCTGGCCAAATGTCAGTGCACCCACTAAAATTATTTACTTATTTTCTGCTATAAGAATTAGGAGGAGAGCAGGCTCAAAACTTTAAAATATAAAGAAAGTTTTATTAACAGAACTAAAAGAAAAATAATAAGGAATCAGAATAAACCTTCATAACACTTCTCCTCCCCCCAGTTCCTCTTTCTTTTCCCACTGACAACGTAAAGAGACAAAACCTGGTATATTCAGTCAGTTTACCACCTCTAAAATGATCTTCAGTTCACTTAGGGAGAGGAGTTTTTCCTGTCATGCTATGGAGACCTTTCCACAAGAAATACTTCTCTTGTGGTTTTAATTTTCATGAATAGCTGCTGCCTTGAAATCTACAGTTGTGAAGTCCCTCCCATGTTTGGTAGTCTTCCCACAACTACCTAACATGGGTCATCTCAGCTTATTTGGGTCCAATTTTAAGGATGACCTGTTCTAGCATAGAAACAAAAATTCTCTTAATACATCTCTAGAAACAGAGGTGTTCTTCTTTTATCCCTGGCGCAAAGTTTCTCATTTTTCTCACCTCTCTCTATTCAAGCTTCTCATCAAGTCACAACCACTTCAATATCTGCTTGCTTCATCACTGGTGCCTTTGCTCATGGCTGTGGTTAGATGCTACATCCCCCCAGGGCATTCTGTGAGTTACAGGGAAAAAGAGTCTGATGTATCAATTCTATCTTCACCACAGCCTTACAAGAGATTTTCAGCCCAAGACTAAGGCATCTCCTCATTCTCCTCCCATCTAGGCTTTGGCTCTTCCTTCTTCACTGATGTTGGTCTCTCTATTTGTTGTCTTCACATGCCTTCATCTTTCCTTTTCTCTGATTCGGAAGAAGTGGTGCCCGCAGGTTTATCTGCTTTTAAATGGAATTTAACAGCACTGAAAGACTCAATCTTAGCTGAGCCTTGCATAAAGAAATGGTCTTTTGCTGTTGGTCACCTACATGATCTCTACTGGGCAGCAGCTATGGAGCTGCTCACAATGCTGATTTCAGCTCCTGCCACTCAGGGGCTGGGCCAGAATGGCAGTGGCCAATCTGGCTGCATGCCAGTTTTCCAACCCCGGCTGTGTTCAGTTCTAGCTGCAGGAGTAGATTCTGTCCTTCTGCGCGGGCGGCAGAGCCGCTCCTGGGCTTAGCGCACGATTTCCCGCAGTGCTGGCAGGATGGCTCGGCGGCTCGCGGCTGGAGCGGGGCTCGGCCCAGCAGTGCACTGGAGGCTGCGCTGGGCTCAGTGTTTGTAGGATTTTTCGCCAGTCACATGGCAGCTCAGCCCAGCTCAGCTGGGCTTAGCAGAAGCAGCCCAGAGCCCAGTGGAGCTGGCCTGGTTTCCTTCTCCCACCCCATCCCAGTGGCCAGGCTGCGTGGGCCTGGTCTGAGCTCCTGCTGAGAGGATGGATGGTGGGGGGTTCCCTCACCCCAAAACACAGGAAGTAAAAAGAGACCTTTCCCCCATTTTCTCCTCTCTTAAATATGGCTTATAGAGGTGTCCAGCTTCTCTAATTGGTCCTGTCAGGCACAAAGGAAGTTGCAATATTTCTACAGAGATGGTCACTTATGTGGTTGACCTTTATTCCTTACCAAGAACTTAATTAAGGCAAACCCAGGACACTGGGCAATAACCTTTCTGTATTATGTCACAGCACACAGTATATTAGTTCTGTGTCCTTGGCAGGGATCTTTTGGTGCTGAATTGAGTTCTGTTTTTCTAGCAGCGTGGCAAATGAAGACTTCTTCTCACAGCAAAAAGCAGTGTTAGCAGCTAATTTCCTACATCAACTCTGATCTATTCGAGTCAATGGGGATGGGAAATTTCACCAGAATCTCAGTGGGGATGGAGGCATTCTGGATGAATCTGCAGGAGGACTTCTGTCCATGCACTTTGACCATTTGATCTCTGAAGAAACGAAGAGAAAACCTGAAGAAACGAAGAGAAAACCTGAGCAGGACAGATTTTCTCAAGTGTCTGAACTGATGAAAGTGTCCTACTTTGAATAATTTAAAAATCAGAAAGAGGACTGGGAAATGCACATAAGCAAAGCAGACAATCTTGTCAGATTGTCAGAGAGAACATAAATTTTGAAGGATTTTTTTCTTTAGAGATGAATTTTTCCCATACTATCAGAAAGCACTTGGAAGTAAACAAGTCTGTTATCTTTATCTTTTGCGGATTACGCATTTCATGCCCTTTTTTCTTAAGGCTTTCCTGCTTTATTTATTTATTTATTTATTTTTTTAACTTTTGCCTAAAGATTAATATACCTGAACTGCAGAAGAGCATTTCAGATGAATGGGTGACTTCATTTTGCTAGTGAATGAAATAATGCTTGCCTATGTCTCACACATGAAATGCTCTTGGGAGCTTAAATGGCTCTTTATAAATATGCTATCTGAAATTATTGCATACCATAACGTCTATGTGGCATCCTGTAGCTGAAATGGGAGCTGTAACTCTGAATCTCTGCAGTGAGCAGTTATTAGAACCACTAAATGATTCTAAGTTGGTTTAGACTCTTCTGTTTGTCAGATGGATTTGGTGCTTTTGAAGAGCTGTGGGTTTGCTTTCAGAGGCAGGAGACCTTTATCCACAGCTCACACAGAGGATGGATGGCAGCAGTACCATCCCACTCTGCCTTCCAACAGCTTGTGGCACCAGCTGAGTAGGTCTCTTTGAGGATGGGGAAGATGAAGTCTGCAGTCTCAGCATCCCCGTGGAGTTTGCTCACAAACATGACTGATGCCATGTGCTGTGTGCCTGCATGTCTAAACTGATCACAGGAACAAGATTTAGAATCCCAGTTCATTTCCATTGCTTTTCAGTTTGAAGACAAATTTTAGAAATGCCTGGATTCTCATAAGACTGTTTGTTTTCATGAGACTCTAAAAGGTAAAAGTCAGTGCAGACTTTAGCCCTCTGTCATGACTAATTTAAGCAAGGTTTAGACTATTAACTGAGAGGTCAAAGGTTCACTCTGTTATCACAACATCACCAAGCCCTCCAGTCTTTCTCTGCCTTCTGATAATTGTGTTTGGTTTCTGTTAGAGGCCCAGAATGCTTGTTAGATGCTAAAAAGGTGTAAAACATAATCCAGTAGCGTCTCCAAACTAGTACCCTGGCAAGCACAAACAGTGCATCTAAGACCATGTTAGTATTGATCTCGAGTCAGATTGCATTAGCCCTTCCTACGCTACCTGGCTCGAGCCTGCCAGGGAGTCAGCAATGCAGAGAAAGGCAGACCCAGGCAGCCAGATCGATGGATTAATGACGTCTGTCTCCTTTCTGCAATTTTACTTCCTACATATCTCTCTTGATTCCCTTGTGCTCTCCCTGGAAATGCACTTTCTAAAGGTTCAGAAGACACATAACACAATTTTGTGCAAGCAATGCCTGTATAAAAACAAATATTAAAAAAAGAAGCATGACAACAACATGTGTCCAGATCTATGAAAGCACCTACACTCATACATACATAGATTTTTGTCTCACAGTAGAGATTTTTCTTATGAATATATTGTGTTCTCTTACATCTTAAGCTGATACATTGAATTTTTAGGAAAAGTAGGAAATGTCTGGCAGATGGTCATGTTTACATTATACAGAGAACTGTATAGGACAATTTTTTAAAATTTCCAGTGTGTGGATGAATAATAGCTGTAAACTTTCCTAAAGAATTTTTAGATTTCTTCTCGTGTCTCTTTCTCATCTATCTTCCTTTGAATTATTAGCATTTCTCATTACTTACTGGCAAGATTCACCCACCTTCACATAACCATGGGTGGATTGAAAGTAAGTTTCTTACACTATCAATAAATTATTATGTCATTTTTTCTAGTTTTTGCTTTATAATTTAACACATAGTTTTCAAAAATAGCATGCTGTAACTAAATATTTCACTGCATGTTACTCCATATGCCACTTTACTATTTCTTTTCAAAACAGATCTTCTTTTCCATGTGACCATACCTTCAGGTTTATTCTATCCCTCCTCTTTATAATTTTTTTCCCTAAAATGATATTTTCTGGTTGAGTTACTGACAAAGCAATATAAGATCTTTCTGATTTCCATTCTTCATCAGAAGGGATCTGTCAGGGAGAAATGTGTATAAAGCTTCCTGACTTTAAATGTCATTCTCTTGTAAAAATATCTATTTGGGTTTTTTCTCCCCATAGCATTCTACCACCTTTACTTACCTCATTCTTCACCATTTCCCTCACCAATTTCCAGTCTGCCTTATTTGACATTATTTACATAAGTTTTACTGCCTTAAACCTATTTTTCCAACCCCTTCTGAGAATCTCAATCTTGTATTTGTGATTATTTGTATTACAGAAACAGCTATGGGACCTAGATGAAGCCAGAACTCTATTTTATTAGCACAGATTCATGCTGAGAAACAATATTTACTCTGAAGACTTGATAATAGTGGGATCCAGACTTGGACACCCCAGAGAGATGTGCATTTTAAGCATATAGTGAGGCAGTAAAAAAAAAATACCTGACTACTTCACACAGGCAGTGGGAATTACCATGAAAACTGGAGCAAACTCCCCAGGGATGGGAGAGAGACCCCACTGCTGAAGTTTTCCCAATGGGATTGGATGGGATGCTAGATAATATAGGTCCTTTTGCTATGAAAAGTTGGACCAGATGATCTTTCAAGGACCTCTCACCTGAACTGTCCATTCATTATTATAAGTAAGAATCTCTCTGCTCCTCTTGGAAGCCTTTGAGGGCCTCCATCACCTTCACTGGCAACTCAGGTACATCAAGCTATTGTTTACCTTCTCACATTAGTTTGGGCTTGTCCTCACACCAAAGCCTAGCCCCCCTGAGCATAAATACAGGCTGTATGGCTCCTGCTTTTCTGCCTCTGGGTTGATGCAAACTGGTCCCCTCAAGGGGAAATCGCTCAGCAGAGGTGGATGGTGGGTGATGCTGGATGCTTGTTCCTACTCAGGTGATAAAGCCCAAGTCCTGAACAGTGAAGCACAGCAGGCAAGGTGACACAGACATTGCTGGTGGCACATTGCTGGGAAGGGAAGCTTCATTAAAATATATTTTTTTAAAGCACAGGTCAGACATTTCAATTGTGAAGTCTGGATCTGACCAAAAATCAATGAAGAAAATACTAGTAAAGGAGACAGAATGGAAGTGATTCACCCAGTGCTGTGCATCTGGTCACAGTCTAGCATGAATCTGGCTGGACTTCCTTGCCTCCAATCTGATGAGCAGTTGCTCATATTTACCAAGCACCAGACTGGAATACATTCTCTCCCTTTTTCCCCCCTCACACATCTTCCGGCATTTTTTTGTTTTGTTTTATTTTGTTTTGGTGGGTTTTTTGGTTGGTTTTTTTGTTTGTTTGTTTTGTTTTGGTTTTGTTTTTTTGTGGAGGGGATTTTTGTTTTGTTTGTTTGTTTGTTTGATTGTTTTTGGTTTTGAGGGGGATTTTTCGGTGGGTTTTTTGTTTTAATTTGGTTTGGGCTTTGGGGGGGATTTTTATTTGTTTTTTTGTTTTTCCCAGTGATGTAACATCTTCTTTTGAAGACTACCTCCCTTCTCTGGGCAGAGTGTGATCAGACTATTTAAGACTTCCAGAGCCAGCTGGGGTAGGGATATGGGACTAGTGCGGTGTTCTCAGACAGTTCACCACAAAGGGAAACTATGGCAGAATTCAAAAGCAAACCCAAAGCCTCTGTGACTCAAAGGTCCTGCTTTTAGAGGTGCCATGAATGTTTTTCTAGCCTGTGTGGGAGCTGCAGTGTGGTTTGGTGACTGGCTCATAAATTTGAATAATAACTCTGGCATGCTGGAGAGCTCCTTGGGTTTTTGTTCGCAGAAGAGCTCCATGCAAGGAAGGACAGATTCTGCTCTCAGTTATGGCCATGATTACCTATGGCTTCATTACATATGCAACAGATTCAGCTCCTTATGCTAGGAGAATGGGTTCCTATAAGTATAACTACAAGCCCACAAAGATATTGAATATTTTATGAAATTGTATTTTAGTTTGGAAGGGATCTGCTAGGAATGTATTGCTTTCTTCCTGCTGAACTCCCTGAACACTCTTAAAAAACTTGATAATGTTCCTGACAAACCTTTCAAGGCGAAGCAGTTTCTTTCAAAACAGGAAATAAATTACGCATCTGAAAATTGTTCACACACTTGATCTATCCTGATCAAAACCCCCATCCCTCAAAACTGGACAGGTTTTCTTTGAGGCACTTTATACTGGGTTCAAGCTCTTCTTGTTAATTTAAGAAAAATGCTATAGGCCAACCATTTTTTATTATTTATGACTATTTTGAAAAACTCATTTCCCCTTTCCTATCCTTCAATGAGAACACTGGTGACATTCTGCTTTATGGAGCTCATATTGACATTTCTGCTAACTCTGTGTTAGCACTGTGGGATTTAAAACTGCTGCCCATCGCAACAGTGCTTGAACACCCATTCTTCAGGGTCCTATACAAAAAGCTGCTCCGTGCATCAATGCAAAGATTTGTGTCTTTCATTACACAGTAGAGATACCTTGCAAAATTTACAAATGCAGAATATTTAACATCAGAAGTTAAATAAATTCCCTAGATATTTGGATCCCTGTGCAGCATGCCCTAACATCCACGTTTTGGTATCAAAGAGCTCATGTCAACCACAGTATTTTGGCAAGGGAAGGGGTGCACTTTAAGTGCTTGCAAGTATAAAATATTCATTCTTGGTAGTGATAAGTACACAATTACACACTATCCTGAGAATAATGAATCTGAAGAACTCCTATATTTTATATCTGTTCATCATGCAGGAGTAACTGTACAATTTGTCTAGACCAAACATGAATAAATCATTTGATTGTAAAGATAAATATAGATGTTTTTGCAAGCTATTTGTGATTAAAGCCTTACTGTGCTAAATACTGTAGAGACATGGAGTCAGTCTGTGCCCCTGAACTGAAGACAAAAATAGAAGAAAAAACTCTGAAAAAGGAAAGCAGAATAAGTCTTGATTATGATTACTTAGAAGGTCAGCTACCACAGTAAGAGTGAAACTGTTCTTCAAGCCCAATCTAGGCCAAACCTCCGTTCATCAACCATGCTGCATTTTATTCCAAATCATTCTTGTACTTGCTGCGAGTCACATTTCATTTTCTGTAAGGTTGCTTCCTACTGTGCAGTACTTGTAAGAGTATTCGTTACTTAATGGAAAAGGAAAAGAAGGTATATTTGCTGAAGTTGAAAAATAACTGAAAGTACACAAAATCTATCAGAACTCAAAGAAATCATCAATTTTTTAAAATGGACAAATAATATTCTGGTTCTGTCATTTAGGCTTGTGAATAAAATTAGAGTTTTTCAACAAAATAATTTTATTGTCCTTTTTTTTTTTGGAAAAAATGAAATCATTCAAAGTCATAAATATCACCTGGAAAAATGGGGTTTGGCTTAAGAAGAATTACAATAAAAAGCCATGTAGAGAGAAACAAGAAAAATGAAACAAGAGAATTTTCACAATCACAATGGAGCTCCTTAAAAAATATTATGTGAAAATAACTTTTAAGGTCTTTTAAAGGGAATATTTTTGTTCTCTGACCAACTCAGTATCTAAAAATTATTACTTATTCTTTACTTAAACCCAAGAGCACTATAAGATTTCAGTCCAAGATATTAACTGGGATGTAATATGAATCCTTTTTGTACTGACTGACTACAGGAAGGTTCATTACACCTGGTAAAAAAACCCTAGACAAGCAACTTGGAAGTAGTCTCAAATTTTTATGCAACAGTGACCATATTTTTACTTTACGAGGTTCAAGTCCAAACCTGAAATCTACACAGAACTTATCCAAGAGAAGTTCCAAAATTCTAAAAACATTCTTTTGGTCTTCTTTTTTTCTTTTGTCCACCCTCAAAACTGTGCATAAAGGTTGTTTTGTTTTTTTTTTTCTTAATTTTGAAATTTATTTTAAAAGAGAAAAAAAAATTAGTACATTAAATTCCCCAGAACCTCAAAGCAGTTAAGAGGATTTTACTTTCCAGACTCATTCACTCAGAAGTTCCATTTCAAACCTGAAGTAAGATAATAGAGGAATTTCTAAGTTTCTGAAGAGATGGGTTGCTAATAATTTCTTTGCCAAGCTAAATTATAGCAGGCTCCCATGAGCAATAAAGTTGGTCCACCAGCACATCCCTCAATTTGTGTGCATCACAAAATACCCAAACTGTGAAGGGTGGATTACAACTGTGCACATGGGAAGACCAGGGGTGGATCTGGGGAGACTTTTCTGTGGCAGTGGTGGCAATTCAAACCAAGATCTCTAAAAAATTTAATTTTGAATAATTCCATTAACATTATTAACTCTCTGCCAGGTTTTGTGACCATAGGTAACAAAATTCTTTGCATGGGAAGATCAGTCTCTGTCTCATAGAGAATGAGATAGAATAGTTTGCCCAAAATCACCTGGGAGTCAAGGGGCAGAGCCTTTGGAGGAAATATGTTCTGAGACTTTCCAGGCTGTGCTGGCAGGCATTGCACAGCACTTGGCCATCTCTCCACTGCAAACCACACAGCTGAGTGCAGGAACAGAAATTTGGAGGATTATGAACATCTGAAGTGGACAGGCTGTACATTCTGTAAGGATGGGAGCCTTTTTCAGTTCTAACAGGGAGAAAAGGAGCCTAAAGCCTGATCCTGTCCTGTTCCCAGTCTCCTGGCTTAAAGCTGAAAATCTCCTTTCTAAGCTGTTACAGCTTGCTTGAGAATGAAGTATTGAGAGAGGGAAGCACAAATAATTTCCTAGGGAAAAAAAAGCAAAAATTTGGTATATTGCTGCATATCATAAGCAAGATTAAATTCACATGCTGTGAATAACAATCATAAAAATGAACATAGTAATGTAAAAAACCCAAGAAAATTCTACACAGCTATGACAGAAGTTGTACTGTGGCTATGACATGACTTTCCATCAGTCAGCTTCTGATTTGTCCACAGTGTAAAAAAGACCAAATCCTTCAAACCTCTTTCTTTTAGAATATTAATGAAGAAATAAATACAGCAACATTTTTTTTTTCACCAAGACAAGGAAGGGAATAATTAAAATCTATTTTTTAAATACTTGAATATCTTCATGCCAAAGCAAATTAAATATACTCATTTAAGTAACATTTCGTTTGTGTGGACTTCGAGAAAAAACTTAATAGAGAGATGAGTAGTTTTGGAGTAATATTCTGGTACTGCCTGTAATTCTGTTATTTCAACCCTGGTTAATATTTTGTGTATCTGAATTATTCTCTAAATATGGGCAGATAAAACACTTTTTAGACAGCTAAATTTAATTTTGGAATTAGTATACTAGTTACAAATTACAAACTAATTGTGTAAAGCAGAAATTTATTCCTGGGGTCCATTTTATCCTTTTTGGTTTAGGTATTCCCAGACAATATTATATACTCAAATAAAAAAGCTCAGTGCTGAATCAGTCCAAGGTCATCACAGTTTGTCTGTTACTAACTTATCAAGTTTGATAAGAAAGCTACATTAATGAAAATGAATTTGATTTAAAAAAAAGACAGAACACTGTTAAATTCTTGTATTAGTGATGATAATTTTGCATTTGACATGGAGTTAAAAAGAGTTTCTCTATTTGATGGTGTATTAATATCTGTACTGACAAATCCTTCAGCACATTAGCTGCCATTGCCTGGAGGAAAACCTAAGGACATTCTAAAGAGCACTGTGGAGGGAAGTTGTAAAGAAGTACTCGGTTTGGAGTTGTTAGACTGAAACCAAGCAGGAAGGTTTGATGTATTGCCAGAAGGCTTTATCTTCTCAAAAAGTTTATAATCAAACACAAAGGAGAGTCTACTGCACATTTTGTTGTTCAGCAAACATGAAAAGTTGTTTTCCTTTCATTAACACATCTTTACACTCAGACTTATCCAAAACAACACATTCTGTAGATATTGTTACCACTCAAAGTCTAGGATTATTCACTTCAATGAAAATTTGATTCCTTTTAAAAATTGTTTTTAAGCTATGTTTGGCAGAGACATTTGAATCAAAAGGAAAGGGAAAATACAAGTTAATACTACAACTTTTTCCAAATTGTCCATGTAAAATCTCTGAAGTATTTTACACAGATTATGGACCAGGTTCCTTATAATAATCTGATTTAGAAGGGTAATTATCACCCCACTTTTCATGGGAAAAATGGTGACTAAGGAATTTGTTAAAGTTATACATATATATTTTATAGGGTTGAATAGTAAATGGAATCCATACCCCATTATGTCTCCAATGACTTTCCGCTGAAATATAGGATGACACTCATGAACCCACACACACATAAGTTCTCCCCTGCCCCATTGACATTGTTGGTGAATCAGGCCTTGTAATATTGATGTCTACAGCATAGATAGCTTTGACTTTAGAACTTGCTGCAAGTTTCTCTTAAAATTAATGGGCAGTCAGTTGTTTTAAGGCATGATCCACTCAATCTTACAAGGTGGCAGCTTTAGGAATGGTTAATCACAGTTCCCAAATGCCAGTCTTTACTGATGCTAAATAGAACCTGGGCACATAGACGTAAAGACATACATTTAGAAAACTCTGCCCACAATAAGCACAAGAGCATTTCCCCGCATTTTTCTGTGATTTTTTTCATTAAAACAATTGACAAGTACATGGCTATGAATATTAAGCAACCTTTTAAGGTGCTTATTCTCTGTTTTGAATGCACATAAATCAGTTAGGGCTGCAGTTTTAAAGGCGTTTAGACATTTAAAGGTAAGATGAAGATTATGTATTATGTGTGTTTTCTTACTTTTCAGCAATAAATAAGAAATGTTAATGATGTTAATGATTTAGGAGGGAAATGTGACATAGGAGTATGAGAAAGAGTCAAGCTATAGGAATAAATTATTTGTGACATATATTAGCCCCAGTTGAGCTATGCTGAATAATATGACCTTAGCTAGGGAATAAAATTTTTCCTCTGGTCTTACAAATTGCTCACTAACCTGATGTAAGTATGCACCTGGGTTTAATCTGCAGCCTTGCTCTTAAATGTCCAATGAATATTGTTGTATTATGCATAGATGAAAAACAATCCACCTCACATATACTTAGTGATGGGTTGAAAACTGAAAGACCTGGAGTACAGCTGTTATCCTAGCTACAGAAAAATCAGTATCAGAACTCCTGTGGAGCTGAATATGGAGAGATTGTCTATTTCATCCTGAGTGTCATAGAGCAGCAGATGTGTTGGCCAATATATTTAAAGAGAATAATAAATTCTGTCAGTGGAAAAGAAAGAAAGAAGGAAGGAAGGAAGGAAGGAAGGAAGGAAGGAAGGAAGGAAGGAAGGAAGGAAGGAAGGAAGGGAAGGAAGGAAAGAAAGAAAGAAAGAAAGAAAGAAAGAAAGAAAGAAAGAAAGAAAGAAAGAAAGAAAGAAAGAAAGAAAGAAAGAAAGAAAGAAAGAAAGAAAGAAAAAGAAAGAAAGAAAGAAAGAAAGAAAGAAAGAAAGAAAGAAAGAAAGAAAGAAAGAAAGAAAGAAAGAAAGAAAGAAAGAAAGAAAGAAAGAAAGAAAGAAAGAAAGAAAGAAAGAAAGAGAAAGAAAAAGAAATTCTGCTCTTTTTTTTTTCTCCATTGGTTTGGGTGTTGTCAGGCTGCAAAAACAGAAACCATTTAGCTAGTATTAAAAGAATAGGAAGAATGAATAAAAGATGTATTCTGGGAGACAAAACTAAAATGACAAAATCCACAGAGTGGGTCTAAGAGCCTGTATGGGATAAATGGGCAAACAGTAAGTCACCGACATAATTCAGAATTTTGCACTGTTTTCCTGCTTCTTTACTGAAGTGCAGAGCACAGCCTGTGCAGAATCTCTTCTGCTCAGCGTTTGCAGAGCCTCATTTAAAGTATCATAAGAGAAATTAGGTATAATGGTGTGAAGAAAAGGAGAGGTTGCTTCAAGCTGAGTATTAAGCCAAACTTTCAGCAGGTGAAATCTGTTCAAACATGCCATAGGATAATGCTGGAAAAGCACAAGGAATCATGGTCCTGGGACAATTTCAGTATTGACAGATATATTACTAAATGACTTTCCTCTCTCAGTATCAATGATATCTCTTCAATTTAGCTTCTTCTCCTTGCTGGTGTTGCAGTTTGTGTTTTTATGTTCTATTAAATATGGCACCAGGAGGTGCCAGCTTCCTCAAGTAGTGACAGGGTGTGCATTTAAAGAGAGGTCATCAATTATGTGGTGGAGAGCACTGAAGAAGTACTTCACAGAGATGACACAGGGCATGATTTTGCCTAAATGTGCTGTAGTTCTTTTATGTGGCTGTGTGCAAGTGTTGCCTGGGACCATACTTGTACTGCCATGCATCACCATGGCTATATCACACCATTTATGTTCTAGGTTCCCAGAGGGAGTCCAGCATCCTGTGTTTGGTTCTTTGTCTCCCTGTACAGTACAAATGGAGAAGTGAACATACCAGAGGTCCATCCTTTAGCAAGTTGCTGCCCAAATAAATACTGATTTGATGGACATTATTTTGCTAGATGGATAATTGCTTCTTGAAAAGATGGGTTTTACTCCATTGGGGTTTACAGCCCAGTTCTTCTGGATGAAGTGGCCCTGTTCTCAGAGTTCAAGAGGAGGTTTTTAAACATATTAGAACAGTAGTTAGAATGCTGACCTTATTTATTTATACTCTGGTTTTATAAATGAGCAATTGTAAGGAAAGACTAGAAGTCCTTTTACTTTCTTCTGCTTCTCTGCATGAATCCACGAAGTCTGAAAAGAAAAAAAAGATGACATTTTTATTTTTTCATGATCTAATTTTTCTCTGCATTACATAAATTTTAAGGGACTGGTTCTATTCTGAGTGTTTCTGCAATACTTTATCTCAGTGAGGATCTCTTTCAGTTAAAGCTTATACGTGTAACTTTAATGAAAAAAGACCAAAGTAATTTTCATATTTTCATGGTGTTCATTACCTTATATAAATAGAAGCCACATATTGTGTTTGTTGTTTCATTATTTTGGATTCCAGAAATAAAGAGTCAGTCTATAATTTTCTTAATAAACATGTTACAGGACTTTTACATAGTTTATTTTTACTTTTTCTTGCTATTGTCCTTGCCCTGAGTGACATTTGCTTAATGCCCTGAAATATTTGAAACACAAAACATCTAAGTGTTCCTTGTCTCAAAAGTGTTATTAAGTGTTGTTTTTTTTGCTTTTTTTTTTTTTTTTGTATTAGCCTCAGAGCTTCTTAGTCTTCAAAAGTCCACATGGATCAATTGTAATGCAGAGGGGAAACTTGATGCACTTCTTTTTCTAGGAATATATTAAATTTTGAACAGTCTGACTGTTTTTCTGACTAGAACTAGAGAATACTGAATGGATATCACCAGAGACTTAATGAACATCTTTCTTGTTGGAAAAGACTTCTTCCTTCTTCCTCAGTTTTAATCTCCTCCTTCCTGTCTGTGGCAGATGGTATTATGCTGATGAAGAAGACACATGTCTGGTTCTCAACAGCTTGTGCCAGCAGACCAGCAGTGCTTTTCCCTGCAAAATTCGTTTTATGTAATGAATAGAAGGCAATTATTATTTAAAAAAAAAAGAAAAAAAAAGAACTCAATGTTCATCTGTAAAATATACTCAGGAAAAACATAGGTACTGCTGAAATACTGATATGCCTGTGTCTTGTTAAACTCTTCCTTGGGGTGAAACTCTTGTTGATTCTGTAGGGCCCTGAGTGGGATGTATACAATACTGCAGCTGTGGTGCATGAGGGACAGTTATTCTGATCAGATACTCTAGACCAAAGTTTTTAACTTCTCAATGAAATCATTAAATGCTGCAGGGAAGTAGATGCTTATCACAAATGATTAAGCATGCTGTTAGGTCAAAGCCTGGTTTTGCATTAAAAACAAAGCAAAACCAAACAAAATTAAAAAAAACAGCTTTACTTTGCTTTCATAATAAACAACAAACTTCAAGCCAGTGAGACATTTGAGCAGGAGTCTGCTATTGGCCAGCATTATTATGTGGATGCTGCCAAATATTAAGGAGCGTGACATGGGAAACCCAACAGGACATATTTTTCATTTGAAGGTTAGATGTTCTTATATTCGCTTCTAATCAGCTGACTTTTAGGAATATTATCTCTTGTTCTAAATTTTAAGATTAAATTTAAAAAAACCCCACAAAAATTGCATTAGACGGTGACTAATATTGAGTTTCAAGACACAGGGTTTGTTCCTACATGTTGAGCTTCCTTTTTTTTTAAATAAGAAATCTAATCTCATAATTTATGGACAAAGTTTTTGGGACAGTAATTCAGTCTGCAGATAAAAACATTTAAAAAATAATCATATGCAATAAAATATTGTCTTCCAGAAAATGAACCCTTAACATCTTATATTTAATATGGAACATCAATGTGTTTTTTGAAATATCCTTTTCAACCTGTGGTAATCAAAATACAGAAAGAAATGTTTTACACTTATGCCAAAATGTCATACTTATTTAGCTTATTTTATTAAAAATTATTCTCATGTTATTTAAAGCCCAGTGACAAGGGTAGATTTCTAAGAGAAAAACATGGAGCTCCTGATGCTGGAAACACAGCATGACTTTAGGATGAAAATGGATTTCCAGATTGGGCTTGACACAATACAATCTAACTGGCTAGCATTTATGTTCCATTGACTTGTGGAGGATAGAGTAGTGGGCCCCCCAAATGCTGTCTGATAACAATCCACTATATATGATGACTTTCTAATGAATTTCTGGCATGCTGCAGCTAAAGAAGCTTTTAATCTCTTCCACATGACAGGAGGCTGTGAGTTCAAGTAGATCCCAGGTAATACAGCCATGGTATTTTGTTATGGCCACTGTATTTTGTAGTGGTCATAGCATTTGTGATGTGGTGATGGTATTTTCCCATGTAAAATGTGACCAATGTATTTGCTTTCTTAGCTGATTCTTTCTTTTATGAACACCTTCCCAAACCAAAATGAACCCAAAAAACAACAAACCAGTCAACAAACAAACAAAAAAACAAAAAAAAAACCCAAACCCAAACAAGAAGAAAATCTAAACAAAAACCCAAAAAGACAAATAACAAAACCCAAGATGATTCAAACAACAAAACAGTGTTCTCAGATTTTAAACCTCTCAGATGGCTAGGATTTAAGTTTTACATTTCCCCAAGAGATTGATTATGCTCTTGCCACATTCACATGCCAGAAGTATACTGTATTGATTGAACGTCTACTGCTTTTAGCAGTTAATAAATCCCAAGTTAGTGTTTACTGGCTTACGAAAGAGAGAGAGACACAACAACATTGCATATATTAATTGTGCTTTTAAAATTAAATGTCGGTAGCATATCAGAAAGGTGGAACTATTTTCATTAATGCACCAGGTTGACAGCAAGTTGTGTTAACAAAGTTCAGCAAAATGTCTTCAGTGTCCCTGGGATGTTCATAAAAATAAATTAGCCTGTGAAGACAGCATGCCTAGGGGAATTCTAACACATCTAATTGTACCAGAATGCAAAGCAAGCCAACAGGTTTGCTGAGATGATTAACAGTTAACTGGGTTTGGAATATGAAAAACTCTTTTGCATACCCATAATTTATTGTAATTTCTTTAGGTTGACTACAACCTGAGACTAATTCAGGGAAAAGAATGCTTATTTATCTTAGTTTTGTTTTGGATTGTGAATGAGATCACTTTTTTTAACTACGTGGTTTCTGACCACTGACAGCACAGCCCAAAGTAAAGGTGCTTGCTGATGCTGAATAGATGAGAAAAGACTGGTTATTTCATCTCAAAGAACTGCACTGCAGAGCATTTGACTCTGGGCCTTGATGTCAGTAGTCAAGATGGGAAAGGTAATTGCATTAATTAGCTTAACAGGAAAAATCTTCCAAAAACTTCTGTCTCTTTCAGAATGAGATAAAATATTTTCAGGAAGGAAATATGTGGATCATCTGCTAAGCAGAAATCTTAGTTGAAGGCTACAACTTTGAATCTCAGTTAGCAGAGCTGGAGTCAGCAATTTAAAAGTTGGGTACCCAGGGCAGGGTGATCAGTGAGGCTCTTTTTAGAGACAAGACAGATGACTTGAACCATTATTCATTCCCTTTTTGAAACAGGCATGTAAAGAAGGTGATCTGAATTACATCAATTGTTATGCTGTTCTCATTGTCTTCAGGTACTGTAGCAAGACCATAAATGGCTAAAGGGGAACACTCAACTGCTCTTCAGTGAGATGACTTTCATCCTGACGTGGGTCATTGATGCATGAATTATTGTAGCATTTATTGCATCATATTGCTGGATGCATTATTCCACAAAGGTACATGAGGATTAAGTGATTTCCAGTGATCTGAGCAGGTGGACATCCTTACTTTTGACAATATTCTGACCTGGGTATAATATCCACTATATTTTAAATTATTTTCATTCTGTCTTCTAGAAAGTAAGATAGAAGCAAAAAAAACCAAACAAACCAATCAACCAACCAAACAAAAAAACCACATAAAAACACGCCCAAAAACCCAACAAAAACCCAACAAAAACCCACCAAACAAATAAGCAAACTAACAAAAAAAACCCCAACAAAACATAACCATAACTCACCCCCAAAAAAACCCAACAAAAAAAAAAAACCGAAAAAAACCCCAAACCAAAAACCAACCAACCAACCAATCAATCAACCAAAAAACTCCCCACCGCCCCCACCAAAAAAAAAAAAAAAAAAAAACCCAAAAAAAAGAAACCTTGAATCCTGTGATCAACCCAGGGATCAAATATCAAAATCATACAGTTAACACACAGACACAGCTAAAATGAAATCAGATTACCAGGAGTCAAGAACATCTAGGAGCACAACAATCAGACCAGACTGCAACAGACTCATGATGGAGAGTATCCTAAATATATATTGTTAGAAGAGAAACTGTTACAGCTGATTTTCTATATTATTGCACAAGTGAACATTGGGTGACGCACTCAATATCATGAAACTTCTATTTTCACCAAATTCAAAGTACTCATATTTTTGGATACGTGACCTAAGAGAGTAAATTGTTATTGTTAACCGTTGGTGGAAATTTTGCTCTTCAGAGTGAGAGATGACCATGGAAGGAAAGAGGTGCAAGCAGAAAAGGAAGAGAATACATAGAATAATAATATACAGTATGCTTCGTAAACATGGAATTAAAAGAGGGGAGGGGGACCCAAATAGAAAAAGTTATGTAAGGCTAGACTTTTCATTGACCAAGGTTGTGTCTAGAATATATACAATTTCATAACTCTTTATGTGGAAGACATTATTGCAGCAAAACTCAGAAATTGTGTCAGCAGTGATGTTTATGTGTTGAACACAGTACTAAAACTGAAGAAAATTCTGAAAAAGCCCCTATAAAGCATTCAGGAGCTGGAGAAACAAAGTTACAGACCTGGTAAAATGCTCAGACTACTACATTATCCATAAGAATGATGAGAGGTAGTTTGATCACACTATGTATGTTCCTCCTAAGACTGAAAATATCAGATATTAAAGAGTTTTTAATGTTGGAGTCAATGGTTTGAAACTCTACCTTCACAGCTTTTAATTTAAACATATCTAAACCATGAAGACCTGGAGGAAAAAAAATAACAGTACTGAGTAGAATTTTTAATTTATGAAGGAAAATTTTGTATTTGATATGAACTTGGGTGCTGATGAAGAAAATAAAAAAAATCTTTCTACTTTAATGAAAAACCCTTGCTTCAACAATATTACATGGAATCAAATCAACAGCCACAGTGGGGCTGATATCAACTTCCTTACCTTCTAGCCCAAAAGGAATGAAAAAAATGGTTATAGCATTTTTAAAAAGTTTTATGCATTATATATATATATATATTTATATATATATAAGACATTAAATACCTTAATTTCCCTCCATTCAGCACCTTTGAAGATATTTTAGCAGTGTAATGGCAGAATGCCAATTCATAACAACTCAAATAGGTGGAAAAAATTGCTTGCTGAAAGTACGTCCTCTTCTCTTCAGCTGCCTAAAATTGGCTGCCCAGTTCCAAAATACTGTAATAAGGTGGGATAAATCCCATCATAAAAAGAATTCAGTGGAAAATAATCCATGAGAAAGGGTATGCTCTGTGAAAAAAGCACTTACCATCATGCATTTGCTGTAATTATACTTTAATTTTCAAACTGTAATGAGCAGTGGTTCATATAAATGGTAGGTTAAAAACATGGATAATTTATTGTTATTTCCTTCAGTGATCATTTTGATGTATGTACTGTTTAAATGTTGACATATGATCTGCATTGAATTTGCGTCTCTGGTCATTGGCCACTTTATTACAGTATCTCAACTGGAGACATTAATGCTTGGAGACATCCATTAGAGCAGTACCTCTACTTTTCTGACATTTTTGTCTCTCCTCCCACTTTCTATTTTCCAAAATTCCAGAAAGAGTTGTATAAGAGGCACATGCCTCCAAAAAAATCTGAGAGAACATACCAAATGGGGCAAAGCAGGAGTGTGAAGTGACAGAAGCATACAGCTGCTTTGCTGGTTTTCCAAAGCTGGGGACAATGTCAAGATGTAAACCCAGGTGGGCTGCATAGGAATGGTTGCCTTTTGGGAGCCATGAGACTCTAAACAGCTCACAGTTGGAGTGTTTAATACAAAAGGAAAACAAATTGGCTTATAATCTAGAAGACATTTTTACCTCTTTCTTGGGATAAACACATACGTCCCAAATGGGGCTGGAACTAAAAGAAATTCACTGAGTCAACTACATCTGGCATGTGCTCATGGGAGAAGTTGTGATGTTGGGCTGCTGGGAAACACATAGGATCTAAGGGACAGTGTGCTGAAAGAGGATGGATGAGAAGCAGGTGAAATGAGAACATTATTGTGAAATCATCTCTAGGGTATCATGAAAGCTTCCTACAATTCTGGTTCTATGTACGAGTTTATTTTAGTGGAAAATGAATCAAAGTGTAAAAGACACTGAAGGCTGGAACTCTTGTTAGTATCATGGAGTATAACTGAAAAGGCTTTTCTTTAATCTTTTCACTTCCTGAGAGTGTAACCGTAAATAGTTAAGAAAAAAAATAATTATTGTTTCCCTATATGGGAAATTTCCATGCCTTATCTCTTTCTTTGCTACCCTTTGTAGCAGGATGTAAGACTGTGTTTATATTAAGACTTTCTGTTTAACTCATGCATTGGACACATCTGTGTGGTGGCTTTGAGCTACCTGCTTTCTACAGCCGTTAGGAAGAGAGCCATGGCAACACAAAGTGTGCTGTAGGCTTTAAAGTGTGCCCTTGAGATAGAAAGGAGGACAACATAATAAACCTTGACTACCTTCCAGATTAGAGTCAGAATGGATGTTAATTTGTCTGTTCGTATATTTTCCTGCTGTTAGTCACTTGTAATTGCTGTTTACAGAAACAGGTTGGAATGAGGTCATCACTTTGCCCCCAAGCTTTGGAATATTAATCAGGATTTCTTAAACTGGGGTTGTCAGGGCTGCTGTCACCAGCTATCTTCTGCCATGCAGCACACGTCCGTTCTCAGTCCTGTATCTCATGTCTTAGCATCATCTGCATAAGCTAGGTAATAAAAACACCACAGAAAGGTTATTTGATCATTTCTCATCCACCTTAAAAGTACCTCCACCATATTTTAAGAATGTCTTCAGTGGGTAGCTAATGCTTTTTTAAATTTTCTTCAACATTCTCCTCCTTTTTCTGATCACTTTAGGCTCTCTGATTCCTTTTCTAGGGTAAAGTGGAGTTAAAATAAAATCTCTTCTGTGATAAAGAAAGAAATAATTCTAGATGTTAAAATAGGTTGTCAGAAATGTTGACAAGTGTAGATACAGTGTGATTTATGGACCTTTAACTTTTTAAATTAAAATCTTATATCCTTAGGTAATACAGTACTGCTGGTGTGCATTGAATTCTCACACTGAATTCCAAATTATCTATAGTACATTAATTTACCATAGATCTGTTTCAGTTGTTTGAGTAAAATGGACAAGATAAATTGAATTAGTCTGAAGTATAAAGTCTGAAGTATAAGATTGTGAGGAAAGTGAAAGTCCATGAAGACTGTCAAATGTAAGAATTAACTGCTATCACTTGAAATATTACTTGTGGAAAAGAGACACTGGAAGACAGAAATTTGGATACTCTGCTTGCTGATACAGTGGATATCCTATTCAGGGACATATAGCTTAGGGGGATTTGTAGCATAGTTTCCTGTCAGGATGTCTTAAGTTAGAAATGGAAATTTCAGAATGCAACAGAAGTCATATAAATTTGGGCCAATAGCCCATTAGATCTGGATCCCGTCAGGCTCATGGCAGAATTCAGAGTTTTAGGCCAGAAACCTCAGGAAACTTAAATTTTATAACACCCTGCCCACAAAGAGTTTTCCTTTGTATCACTCTGAATTAACTTCCTAATATCCTAAAGCATGATAAAGCAAAAAAAAAATCTTGATTATTCTAAATTTTAACTTTTTGTAATTCAAATGAATGATTTTTAAGTTCCAGTTTTAAATTTCATGTGCTTATGCAGTCTAGTCATAGATACTGCAGAATACTTGGAGAGGCTGTTTTTGATTTTTTTCTCTGCAATGTGGTCAATAGAGAGCACTTAAAGTACTGTAGAAGGACTTTTTGCAAACTACTTTTAGCTTGGGGGATCAATAGTTTTGAAAAGGGATACTGAGGAAAAATAAAGGTCATTCAAAATTATTTTAGGCCCTGAAACATTTGCTGAAATTAAAATTTAAAAAGAAAATTACAAACCATGACATAGTGAAGACACAAAATATCTCTCTTTTTGTGGTTATTCTTTTTCCTGTAAAATTTTGATCTACCATGATTTTTGGAGCTTTTCAGTGAAAAAAAGGAAACAAAACAGATAAAGTATTATTTTACAGATTAAGATACATTTGGAGTTGTGAGTACTTTATATGGTTTTTTGGGGATTCCAATGTCCCTATGAAGCCATAGCATTTAGATGCCCAAATAGTTACAGAGGAAAGTTAAAATTCTTCTACAGATTAGAAACTGGTGAAGCTGTAAAGTGAAATAAAGGCAAAAAAGGGAAAAAAAGCCCCATACAAACCCAAAACAGGTCACAGCTGGATATCTGAGGATTTCAGGCAAGACTGCATTATTGATCAGGCATTGTTAGTTGACAGAGAAAGCTGGTCCCTTAGGCTGTCTTTACAGGGGGTAATTATGAAGGCATTTCACATCTTAGATGTATTAAAAGGCTTCAGGAATACTTACCTGTTAACTTCTACTGAAGGAAGTCAGAAAATTGGGTTCCTAACTTAGACCTCATCAGTGCACCAGATTTGAGGGATGAGCTGAGGTTAAGGTTATTTATTAGAGCTAATCTTCCAGTTTAATAGGTTTGATCTTCACCATTGCTTTGTTTTAGAACAGTTACACTCTTAAGTTTCATCAGAAGCAGACTGCTATCATGTTACATTATTTTCTCTAAAGGCAGGTAGGAAAACCATTAAATAAAGATTATTATCCCTGATATTTCCATATTTTAGTGGGAAAAATAGCAGAACACACTAAAAGAAGCCCAAAGAATATGGAAAAATATCTAATCTTTAATGTATGCAGCTCTTTTTGAAGCCAAATAGAAAGCATTTCATTGGGAACACATCTTTCCCAGTCAACCCAAAACATATTAGAGACCAGGATGAAGAGAGATGATAAATACAAGAATTAATTTTGAAGTCATTTCAGGAGCTACTGATCTATGTAAAATCCAGCAATGTTCTTCTGTGACATCTGAATCCCTAAACATGTAGTTTCAGCTTCATTTCCCAGTGTGGTGCTTTGTTACATTGGTGTTTGTCTCCTTGAGATGGAAGTCTGCAGGCGGAATATTAGTAGGTGTGCTGTATAAACTTTTTGTTTAAATTCAAATTTAGGCAAACAGGCTCCTCTTCTGGAATCCTAAAATGCATTTACTTTCTACTTTAACTTTCTCAGAATGTAGGTTTTAGGAACTCTCTAGAGGCCTAAAATTTAGGTATAAATCTAAATTAAATGAAATCTATAAGCTAGCAATGATGTAACTATGTGTATATTTCGGAAATTCTGGAAGATGAAGAACCTACCTATGCTTCAGTAACCACATAAAGTGAGACATAAGAATTGCCTCTGGTTTGCATTTCTCAGGTTTCATATCTCATCTTATTTGTTGAAAGTGTAAGTTGTTAAAAGTATAATTGAAATTATAAATTCAGAAATCTCCTAACATTATAGTACTTTAATTCTTTCACCCACCCCTTCTCACATGAATCAATCTATATTTTCTGTGCTAAAAGGAGAGGAAAACTTCATCTTGGGAATTGCATTGGGATGAATCTCTTTCTGCAACATGTGAGTTCTCTCTCTTGGAGAGTTGGTTACATAACCTAAATGTCTGTGCCGTGGTGGCCTAGACTGTGAGAGCTGAAAAGAAGTTTGTGGAACACTGATTTTCTGCAGTGTCCCTCCTCTCACAAAATCATACCTTTTTTCCATAGTATGGAGGGAGGTAATCATTAGTGCAGAGCCCACCATCCCACACTTTTATCAGCATTATCAGCTTTTATCATCCATGGATGCTTAAATTCAGGATCTTTCCATTTTATATAACCTGAGTGGAACAAAAGGACCAGAACTTGAGAAAGAATTTGGCTGCTTGTCTGCTCAGGTACCTCAAGACTGTGTATGTGTTCAGAATTTTAATGTCTGTTATCAGCCAGGGTTAGACATATTTTTCCCTTCATCTAAATCTAAAAATGCTGAAAACATCTTGAAAAATGTTTTGCTATTTTAGTTTTGGTTCAGAAATTATGCATTGCTTGGATTTGTGTACCGACAGATAATGAGGGAACATCACACAATATATGATAACAATAACACTGAAGTAATGTGAGAAAGTAATTTATCTTTCTGTTTCCACTCTGCCTGTGAGAATCTGAAAATCACTACCATTCCTATTTGAATAAATATTTTGGTGGGAAAAATTCATTTGAATATAAAGGACTGAAGAGTTCAGCTATTTCCTGTATGCACAGAAGTTAGATGGGAAGGGAAGAAAGAGATGAAGTACTGCTACTTATCAGCAATATAAGCTGCATCCTTTGAATGTTTTGTCAGTATTAATATACCTTATGTTTATTGATAATCTCTTTGTCAGACATATTTTGTAAGTCTATTGCTCAGAAAGGTGTCTCTTATTTTCCACATCTCTCTCTCTTCCCCTCTTCTTCTAAATTGCTTAGCAGCTTGGAGGGATCTGTCAGAAATTTCATTAAATCTTCAATATTTGCATGTACAGATAGACCTAATTAATTTTAGAAGAATTATTTTAAAAACTTTTTTTTCTTTTTGTCCTTTCTAATGTTGATATAGGAATTAATAGTAATTGAGTATGATCTCTGGCCAAATTAAATTTAAAAATTTTAACTCTGGTAATGCATCTAACTCAGGCGCTTAAGGAACATGTTAAGGATAAAGGATCTCAGGCTCTCTTACGAGAGATCAGAAACAGAAAAAAATACCCCTGTTCCTTATGTCTTTTTATGCATCAGCTAACATGAAATTAACAGGGATCAAAATCCACGTTTATGGACGTGAAAATTCTGTTGGAAGGAGGAGAGTAAGGTGAGGTCTTCCTGTCTTACATCTGGGATTCATCAACGATCTGGAACATCTTTCGGAAGGAAACACCTGACTTTCTGAAAAAAATATTCTCAATGGTGTCAAAGAACTGGGGTGATTTGCTCTTCTTTCTGCTATACTGCAGGGCTGACAAGGGGCTCCACTCTGGGTAAATGGAACATTTGACCTGACCTTAACCTCGATTCTGCTCATTTCCACATCTAGCAAAGAATAGATGAAAAGAAAAGGATGCCAAATCCCCTTCTCTTTCCAAGTCTGGTAAACTTTATTATTATTTTTTCCTTCTTTATTTTTTAGTCTTGGCAAGGTAGCATACTTTATTTTGGAATGTAAGAGGGAGCCCAAAACCTAAACAATTGCACTGGTTTGGAGACTGAATGGAGCCAATGCAGGACTGTAAGCAACTTAATGGTCCAAACTTTACAGGCTAGAACACTTGATTATTTTATATTTCATCCTTTCTCCAAAATTTATAGGCTGAATGCATCACTTTTAGCTGACAATCTGCTAAATCTAATAAGTTTCAATCTAATAGGATATTTTTTTCTTCAGTTCTGTGGTTCCAACCTGCCAAAGCCGTGACACTATCTTGTCTGATTTGACTTTGCAAGGGTAGTACCACTGATTTGCAATGGCAAGACAGACTACAAAACAAAAAGTGATGTTTACAAATTTATCACAGAAATCTCAGCTCTGATAATATGGCTTTGGCCTGCTAAATTTGAGTCTGCCCTTTGAAGCTTACATCGAATTTACTGTCTCAATGTGAAAAAAAACCCCAAAAATGACAAGAAAGACATAAGCAGCTGCATATTTCCTAGTACTTTACAGGCGTTTCTCGTCTGTTTTAGACTAAACTCCTTGCTGAACATCGTTTCTCTGATTTCTAAGGACACCTTGTATTAGCATTGAGAGACACAATTATTGTGCCTGTACTTGCCTAATTCATATATCACTTGACAACTGCAGTTGCATAAACAAAATGATATTCTTAGGTAAGTTGATTTGCTAGCCAAGCTGCAGCACAAATTAACTATAAATAGGCATATAAATAAATTCTAAAAACCCCTTAATTTTCTACTTCAGTGGAGAAGTAGACTTACTTTTCCTTCATAAGTTCTAATTGTAGACACAATGATCCCCCTGTGTGAAAGAATTTCCTAGGAGGAGCAAAAATTATTTAAAAACAAACATAGTTTTCTCACCAGAATACCCTGAAATCTTATAGTGTTCGTGACTGTGTTCCTGGTCAGCTACCTTAAAATATGAAGCTTGACCTGGTGCTTTGAAACACCTCTCACAAATGACACATGAAGATGCTATACTGGGACTAAAAGCTAAATGAAGTGGTGGTGGTGGTCCATTAGTTGGCAGTTTCTTCACTAAATCTATACTTATGACTCAGAATGAAGTACTGTATTTTAGATTAAAAGTAAAACAGAGGTCCCTGACCATTTTGTTTCATTAAACATCCAATGACACTTTTAACCAAAGCAGAGGATGTTAAGTTCAATGTTCTTACAAAATTCCTATCTGGATAATTACATCCTGCTCTGCTAAACTTCCCTCTAGAGAAAATTTAATTAAAATTATTTTATGTCTCTCTGGCACAGAGTAGACAGGTGTCTGTAACACAAAAGCCACCAGCAAAACTGACATAAATTGATGTTCTTCTGTGGCAGGGAGAGCAAGGATGGAAGCATTACTTTCTCCTTACCAGAAATGCATTACTTTCTCCTTACCAGAAAGGGACATTCCATTTTAGGAACTGGGCACATCCAAATTATGCTGATGATAACAAAGTGCTAATTTTTATTTTTTATATCTGCCCAGAACTTCTTTTGAGGAGTAGGAACTTATATCATATCTCACAGCCCTTTTGGCAAACATAGATTCTTTACTAGGTTTTATTAATGTTATAAGTAGTGATTAAATAGATATACACAGGAGAGGATGGGGAAGGCACTTTTGCAATGCAGCTGGGAATCTGCAACACAGACATCAAGAAAGTGTTTTGCATTACTAATCAAAGAATCACAGAACCACTGGGGCTTGAGGGCACCTTGGGAGATCCCATAGTTCAACACCTCTTCCAGAGCAGGAGGAGCTAAAGCAAGTTGGTCAGGACAGTGTCCAGTCATGTTTGAATATCTTAAATGATGGAGAGTCCACAACCTCTCCGGGATACCTGTGCCAGTGTTTGTCTGTTCTTACAGTAAAAAAAAACAAAACAAAACAAAACAGTTTTTCTTCTGTTTAAACAAGTCTCTGTACTTTGAAATGTATTTATTGCTTCATGTCCTTCCACTGCACACCACTGGGCCTGTCTCCAGTTTCTTTACTCTCCCATCAGGTATTTATACACATTGCTAGTCATTCCCTGAACATTCTCTTCTTCAGGCTGAGAAGTTCCAGCTCTGTCAGCCTCCCCTTTTACATCAGATGCTCCAAGCCCTTAAGTTGTGGAGATTGGCTGGACTTGTTCCAGCACATCCATGTCTCCCTTGCACTGCAGCACCCAGGTCTCGACCCAGAGCTCCAGATGGATGTCCCTGGACAGACAACCATCCTCTCTCTGTTCTAAATACCTCTGCACCCAGTGACAAAAGGCAAATAGTGGTTTTTTTGGAGGAAAAGGTTCATAAACTCAAGGACAAGATGGGTATATTCTCTGGAACTCATATATCTTGCAAATATTTTGCTAGATCCTCTTCCATATGACTGTCATTCTTTACCAGTTCTTAGCAATAGCTTAGCATTTTAAAGCTTCAATTAAACTGTCTCACCAATGAACAGTTAATGATTTAAAAGGAAACAATTCACCAATGTCATGTCCCTCCATTATACAGTGCACATTTTAATGGTTTGTACTGAATCAGTTGCTTATCAAGACCTTGAATATCCCAACAATCGTACTACATTTTCTCAAAATAACATAGCATGATACAATGTGGTTAAAGTAGAGTGACAGCAAGAGCTGTGGCTTGAATGTAAATGCTGCGTTATACCATGGCAAAAAAATGTTCCACAAATCTAATGAGTCAGACATAGCCTTGAGTCTGGATGATATTCAGCATAATGACACGACTCAAAAGTAATTGCCAAACAGTCCCTCATCACTCACAGATCCTACTCAGTCATCTAGACCCTGTGCAAGTGAAGCTCCCTGTGACTTCAACAATGTAATGCCTTAGAAATGAACCCAAGATAATTCAAGAGAAAAAAAGAAGTGAAAGTCAAACAGAAAAACAATCACTTTAGAATGTATACAGCTTCCATCATCATAATATCTGTGCACTTCATAATCTTTTCCCAAAATGCTATTAAGTATTCATAAAGTAGCTATTTTATGAATGGGTATCTGATGCATCCAAGGTCATGCAAGAGATGTGGCGAACTGCAATCAAACAATCCATCCCAGGAGAAAAACCTTTCCCAGGACAGAGGGAATTTCAGTAGTTGTCTAATAATGGCCAGGATCTGCTAATAGGTAATTTTATGCATCCAATTTTATCATTAAAATACGTCTAATAAAGTCAGAATTAATATTGATATTCAGACTGATTTCCTTATTGTTATTGACAGTAAACTCCATCCTGAGATAAAAACTTTCCTAATAGCCAACTAAAATATGCCCTACTGCAGTGTTAGATCACTTGTGATTCTTTTCTTTTCCAGTTAATTATAATAATTGATTCTATTGATCCCTTGCTTTTTCTGAAAATGTTTGTGCATTAATAACTCAACAATGAATAGTCAGAACAAGCCTTCTAACCCAAAGATTATCTGCAGGAGATGACCAAGGATTAAAAATAGATATATGAATTTAGTGAATAACAAGATGACTTAGGCACCTTCTACTGGCAAAGTACCAGAGCCTGTTCTCCAGCTGGATGTTGTGGGTTAGCCCCACACAACCACCCGGTCACTCCCTGCCTCCTGCAGTGGGACAGGGGAAAAGCAAGACTAAAACAGCCCCCCAAAATAAAGGCAGTTTAAAAAGGAAGGAGGAAAGGGAAGGGAAGGGAAGGGAAGGGAAGGGAAGGGAAGGGAAGGGAAGGGAAGGGAAGGGAAGGGAAGGGAAGGGAAGGGAAGGGAAGGGAAGGGAAGGGAAGGGAAGGGAAGGGAAGGGAAGGGAAGGGAAGGGAAGGGAAGGGAAGGGAAGGGAAAAGAACAAAACAAGTGATGCAAAAGGCTTTCCCAAGCAGATTCCCAACCACTTTCTGAGCAATGTCTACCTTCTTCTTGAAACCCTATTCCCTAGGTTTTTATTGGTGAGCATGTTTTTTATGGTATGGGATATCCTTTTGGTCAGTTTGAGTCACCTCTCCTGGTTGTGTACACCCTCCTCCTCCCCTCCCCGCCCACCCCCAGCTTATGATGTGCCCCTAACACAGCTGCTGGGGGGGGAGGATTTGGGAAAATAGAAAGACTTCATGCTGTGCATGTGCTGATCCACCATAGCCCAATGAATTATAAGAACTTAGTCACAAAATCAAAGCACAGCACCACATGGAAGAAAATTATGTCCATCACAACCATGTACAGTACACCATGAGATCGCATCCAACTCTATAAATTGCCCTAAGATTTAAACAAGGACAGGCACATCCATAAATCTACTGGAAACAGTCAGTCAGCTGACCTGTGTCAGGTGACTGTCAGCTGACCTCTTAGTACTGTTTTGGGGTTTTTGGTGGTTTTTTTTGTTTTTTTTTTTTTTGTTTTGTTTTGTTTTGTTTTTTTTTGTTTTGGTTTTGATTTAGGTTTTGGTTTTCGATTTTTTTTTTTTTGGAGAAACCTCTATTTGCCCACCTCTCTATTTCCTTTTAAATTAAGAGCTAATGGTATTCATTATGTAGTATTTTTCTTTTGCCATTTTAAATTATAGGGAGAGGAAGTTAGATTTTCTATTTTTACAAAATATAATAATATTTCACTACAAATTGCTAGGATTTAATTTGTCATCTTCCTGTTATAAATGTTTCTAAATTTTATCACAGGCCTTTATTTTATTAAATTCTAAGCTTTATGACTTTAGGCTGTTGGTGGAAAGGGACTTTATTACAGGATGGTCACATCCCTTACTTTGTAAACAAATTGACTTTCTTTCTTGTTTCTGTTTTGTTTGGCTGAGTAATTCTCTGTTACTTTCTTGCAACAGTTCTCCTCATTGCAAAGCCTTGTTGCACTTTTTGAAATAAAATTGGTGGACTGACCTTTTTGTCTATGACCACATCCTTATTTCCTTTTAAATTGAGAGTGAACCCTTACATAGGAAAGAGTAATCAAGGAACAGAGTTTTATTTATTAGCATTGATTCTACAAATCACCTGGTGCAGCAAACAAAATGTATGGGCAATACAATAATTTAACAACTCTCCTGTATCTCTGAGTCTGTCTTCTGACCCTTGCCAGTGGTACAAGGAAAACAGACAAAACAATGAGCAGCAATCACTTTTCTTCACCCTTTTCCCCCTTTATGGTTCACCACACAATAATGTAATTTACCACAAGCAGGGAAATCCTCAGGGGACATTTTAGAGAATGGGATCTGGCCTTAGGCTTTTATGGGGTATTTTAAGGATACTTTTTTAGGGAGAAAAATCCCTACAGTATTATCCTGTTTCCCCATTCTTTTCTGCCTCCTGATATTAAAGCCATAGGTTGGCACCAAACCCTCAACGATTAGCCTCAATTTGTAGACTGTGGGGCAAATGGTAAAAGGTATTGTAAATCTGGTCTTAGGACCAATGCAGTTTAAGATTGCTTCAAGTTCTCATTGCTTCTTCTTCCCAGGACATTGACCTATTGCTTTGTATGCTAGGCCAGCCTCCACAGAATTAGAAGCTTGTCTCTTCAAATGTCTCCTTACTCAGTGGAGAAACATTAAACTCTTCCAGGGATATTCAAAAAAGTAAAAGGCTCTGTTGAGGTGCATCTTGGAAGAACCAGAAGTACATAAAATACAGAGCAAAATAAAAATATTTTTAAAACATGATACTAAGACTACAAAAATATTTATCAGTCAGGCTGGTTGGATATAAAGTAAATCTATTCAATTTAAGTGTGAAACTGTACTGTCAGGAAAAACTGAACCAAACAGTATTACTAGAAATGAAAAATTATTTCCAGTGCCTACAGCTCTATATATCACTGGAGAGATGCTGGGACCATACAAGTAGACCAACTGATATTTGTGGTAGGAAAGGAAAGAAGCCTGGAGAGCTTCAGAAAAGGTTTTATTCTTAAATGGTAACACTGAAAAGCTGCATTATGGTGGGATGGTTTTTGTCCTTTGACAATGAGGATGTCAATATTTTGGACATCCATTTGCTCTCCTCCTTTTGGCAAGTTGTATATTAGTTCTTAGTGGCAAGACATATTCAGGATATTTGATTTCACACTGGATCCTGTCAGGCTGGATTGACTAAAACCAGGCATTTCAGCACTCCCTTTGGAAAGCAGCACTTCAAGAGAAATATTCTAAATGCTTCCTGTGCAAAAGAGATACTCTACATAGAGGGGTAAGAATACTAAAAATATTTTTTTAATACCTGGCAGTGCCAGTGATGAGCATAACTGTAACTGAATAGAGGAGTAGGAAACACAACCTAAATCTGATTCAGAGCTAAATATAAATCACTGAAGATGGGGAGATTAAAACTGGCAACAGATATGCTTTGGATAAGTGAAAGTGCCAATGCTATATAAAGACATGGACCTGCTAGAAAGAGCTAGAAAGTGCATCAGAATTGGTGAACTTTATTTAGCTGTTCATCAGAGTTGGTAGAAGGCCCATTGATTCTGTAAAAGCAACATTATAAAGAGAAAAAAAAAAGGAGTGCTTTGTCTATGTGCCCTTTACCTTGAAAACTGAAGATTAGAAAACTGGTCAGAAAAAAAATAATATTGAAGAAAATGAGTTTTTTTATTGCTTCTGCTGAATGTCAGTGGTATAGTCAGTACTTAGAGGTTCCACTAACACAATAAAAAAGAGTCTAAAAATTTACACAGCCCTTTGGACAAGGTTTTATTTTTGACACAACTGGAGTGACTACTAACATGTTCAATAGTTCACTTGAAACCAGCACTTGTTTGATTTCTTCTTCATCTGTGCAATTTTTAGAAGGACAAGATTGGCAGAAAAATTTGAAGGGAGAGAAACTTTTTCCCATATCATTTATCCATCAGTGAAGAGGAACTATGACGACTGATGAGGAGAAAAGTAAGCTTTGACATAATGTGACTTTTTAATAAAAAAAATTATAACATCAAAAAGTTTTTTTACAAGACTCTTTTTCATATGAGACATTTTTCAAATGAGGAGAGTTGGCTATGAAGAGTTGATTGATCATAAAAGAGAAGAAAACAATTTTAAATTCAAGAGTCTGAAAACTAGAAAAATATTAATGACAATGGTAATATGGAAAAGACGAGTAAGAGAAAAGTGCAAAAGAACTGCATTTGGGGGGGAAGATCTTGTATTTATCTATTCTGTTAGAGGACATTTCTGGGAAAAAATGCAAAGATGGAGCCACACTTGTCACATTGCAGCATGATATGAGGATGAGAGAGAACAAACACAAACTCTAAGTTCAACTTTAATATAAATAAGAACTTTTTTATAGTATCTGCTTTTTTCCTCTTTTTAAATCACTGTCTTGTAGTGGGGAAGGTTGCCCAGAGAGGCTGTGCAGAGTTTGCTCTTGTGGGTTTTCAATACAAAACTCAGAACAATCTGTTCTGACCTAAGAGCTGATCTCCAGAATGTCTCTTCCAAGCCTAATTGTCCCGTGAATCCTTGATTTTGTTACTGCAGTATACCTTGATGCAGAAGAATTAATGCTGGCTTTTATATTTTTACTTCCTTTATTGAGACAAAGTATTGGATTAATGCAAAGTTGGTTCTTTATACATCCTTGCAAATATGTGCTCAGCTGAGGTACAGAAAGCAGGAAATTTTATGAGAAGTTTTGCTCATCAAAGGCAATTCTGTGTAGGTTTCCATTACAGGAAACAGTCCAAACCGAGGCAATGGAAGAGACTGCTCAGGTAGTTTAACTCCCCCTGACCTGCTTGAAACTAACAAAACATTGGATAACAGTGTTTTGATCCCACAGGACTTGCTGATGTTAAATCAGGCAAATCCTCTGCCATGCTCTGCATGCCACGATAAACACAGTAAATGAGAGGAAAATGTAATGAGGGATTGTTTGGCAAAGCTTAGCAGAGATGTTACATCATCATTACACTCACTGTATTCTAAAATCACAGTCCTCTCTCTCCAAGAGCTGCAGTATCTTCTGGATTAGATAAGGAAAATACAGACTATTTTGAAACAGCCTTCTGGTTTGTGGCCTGGGTAATTCTCACTTCTCTTTCTGTAGTTAATGGAGGTAACTGGGGTAAAAGGCATTCTATTGGATAGTTTTTCATTCTGAAAATATTGGATGTGTGTTAATTGCATTACCTGACCAAAAACAAGCACAGGGAAGGCAACAGAAAGGCACAAAGAGGAAGCTTAGCAGTGGAGGAAAATAAACAGTGAGTAAGGAAAAAGGAGAGAGGGGGGAAGGGAGGTCCCAAGGAGCTTGTGTGACCCAAGGAAATAGGGGCAATGAGCTAAAAGGAGAGAGAAGATACCCAGTGAGCAGCAGGGTTAAATGCCCCCAAATAAATAATAAATTACAAAATCCCAAACAGATTCACAGACCTTCCACTGTCAGACCTGTGGAGAAAGTGAGCATGGCAGCAGGTATTTCTGTATTTCTGCTCGATGTAATTACTGCTGTAAGCCTGCAGCAGTGTTATACAAAAGAGAAAAGTTAAAATTGCTCAGGCTAGCATTTTAGGCAACTTTCTTTAAGACACATTTCTAAGCAGAGCCACAAACCTGAGGGCAGGCTAAGTTATACCAGACCAAAGTTTGCTTGTGGTTCACTGCTGACTTAAGTCTGGTAAAGTAGCATGCCAAAGGCAGTCTAAAATATGGCCAGCCACAAACATGGGTTAAATTAATGTGGTTCAGCTAAAATGTAGTGCGTGAAATAAGAACCAGTCTAGTCAGTGTATGAAAATATAAACTTCTATGACTTCAACTTACTGAACCTGACTATAACTGAAGTGAGGAAGCTCTGATATATTTTTAAAGCCCTGGGAAATGTGACATGAGCATGATGCTTAGACTTTAGCTGTATTCTTCCTGCCATCACTTTTAAAATACAAATACTCTAACTTTTGGCTAGTACTATTTGACTGACTGTGAAGCAACTGGGAGAGGTATCCCTCCTCCTCCAGGGCATCATTTACATTCCCACGTTGGGCAGGGCCAGCACAGCAGGAGTGTGTCAGATCCCACAGAACAGGCAGGTTCCTTGTTAGTTGTGCTGCAGAGTCCCACATACAGCTCTGACCAACTTGTGTGATGTGCAGCATGATGTCAGGAGTGCAAATACACCTCTGGGGTCTGCAAGCTTGGCTGGAATACACCACCACGATGCAGAGGTTTCAAATAAGGACAGACCCAAAGTTAGCTTTGGGAAAGTGTCTTTTCTTCCGACACCCTCCAGACAAACCTTTTAGGGAGATGTCCTTGACCTCCACAAGCCCAGAGTGATGATTTTTGCTTTCCCAACAGCTTTCCTAGGTTGTTCAAGCTGCAAATCCTACTTCTAAAGCAGCAGGAAACCACTGCTGAAATTCCAAAGAAATTCCAACATTGAGAAACAAAGTGGGCAGAGGGCTGAAAAGTAGCTGGTGTTTATTTCTCCAGGGAGAGCAAAAGGGATCAGAGGCTTTAAATCCACAATTATTAATGGAGTGATTATGTAATGGTGTGGTGTGTTACAAAAGGCAGAGCTACAATTTCACATAAAGACTGAACTTCAGAACCAAGGAGAAAGCAACAGACTATGAGAAAGGCAGGACTGAAATGAAAACCAGTTGTTCCATGCACTCCAATTTTACACTGCTCCAAAACTCACTGAGCTGTACCAACTGGCATTCCATCAAAACTGGGAATAACATAAAACTGTCCACCCTTGAAGCATGACATGAGGAAATTTTGCAATTATGGAATACTGAATATATTCCAACAAAACAAAGTGCCAGGCAGCTCATCTCCACCTACTTGCCATGCTCAGAATATAAATGGAAAAGGGAACATCAGCAAAACCTGTGGTTAGATCCTCTGTTGCTGAAGGCTTTTTAAGCAACTGAAGATTAATCATCCTTTTAATCAGAAGTAGATTGAGGACTAAGGACTTATCACAAAACAACTTACTTGGGTAAATTACTCAAAACACCTAATTAAATTGATATACTCTCTTACCAGGATGTAAACTTTAAAGTCTGAAACCCTGTAAACAGTACAAAGGTGCTTACCCATTATCCATGATTCATTTCTCTGTTGGTGGAATGGATAACAATAACTTTCTGAGAGCACCATAAAAATTAATTTAAAGAGTGTAGTAGCCACATAAAGACCCTTTTCTTTCTCTCGTTACATCATAAATTGCCAGATAAGGCACAGAGATTTTTATTAGATATGAAATGGTAAACTAACAGCAATATTTACAGCTTTGTACATCATCTAAAAACCTTCCCTTGAGCTGTTTGAAGCTTTGTTATACAGTTATTGCTGAAAAATAATTGCATCTGCTCCAAAGTTTGCTCAGTTCTAAAAGAATTAGAACATGATTAAGAACAAGATCTGAGTTTAAGTCATGTTACTTTAGTCTATTCCCTGAGTTGTCTTTTTAGGAAGCCAAATCATGATGGTTTTCTTTGCTGCTAATTGATAGCAACTGGTTCCAGATAAATCTTGTTCACTACAGAACAGAACTTAGAATCCTCAATCACGACTTTCAGTGAGCAAGCAAATTTGGGTGGGATTCTTTATAGACATCTTGAATAGGGAATCTTAGGTCAGATTATGAAATTAATACTTCTTCCCATCTTTCTTTGAGACGGGGTCAAACCTCTGTTCCTGAAACAGATGTCCAATCAGAACATAATCAATATTAGCTTCCTTTGGACCTGACCATAAATATACTAAAATACTGTAATGAGAACAAGTATATGAGCAGCCTTGTCTGGTGGAAGGTGTTCGTGCCTATGGCAGAGGGGATTGGAATTATATTATCTTTACAGACCCTTCCCAAAACATTCTGTGATTCTATAAACATTTTGTAGCAGCGTGATGTCACAGATAGTCAGATACAAAATGTAAATATTTTACATAACTATTTAAGTAGAAATAGCCAAGGCAAGTGAAGATGAATGTAGCTTCTGGCAGGAATCATTCAAACAGTGATAATTTGCTAGACAAAGGAGAAGGAAAGCTCAAATAATAGCAAACAGATAATCCTATTGAATACAGGGAAGATGACTGGCAAAACCAAAAACCATGATAAGCAGTCAGGAGCAGATAAGGCAGATGAGACTACTCCTTTTGGGAGGGGGGCAATAGCAGCAATGTCACAGGGTGATAGAAGATAAGGCTGACTCAATCCTGACTTCTCTAAACAAGTGGCTCTGAAGTCTGATCTCAGCTGCCACACCCGTCAGTGGCTGCAGCCATGGGTGCTACGGGTGCAGCTGCGGTGGTGTGCACTCATCTCTGATTTAGGATATGCGTTCCAAAGGCTAATGGCTCTGTATGGTCTTAGTGATTAACAGTGTGTAAGGATTAACCATTAGCATCTGTGCTCTTAAGGAATAAATTAACTCAGCAAAGGTTTGATTTACACTGGACTGATATATCAGTCTTCCAAGCACTCCCAACTTAGCCAAGTCTAATTCCCTAATGGATATATACTTATATACATTGCCAAACTTGTTTTGCCAGAATTTCTGTACATTATCACTACCTCCAGCAAATAGCAGGGAATTTCCCAAGGGGAAATCTTGCTGTACTTCCTGTATGCCAGCATATAATCCAAACAAAATTGTCAGGGCTCTGTCACTTTTTGTTGTCACCCTGTGTAGCCAAAGATATGATAACTTTTTATTTTTAATATCTCACTCATACTGATGGTGTTATACAAATTATAAATATCAACAGCTATTTATAGTTCTAATTTATACTCATCCATCCAGACATAAATGGAAGAAAGACAACTGTGACCAGACAAGCAGAGCTGAGTTGTATGAATTTTAGACAGTGAATAAAAAGTCTTGTGTTTATAACTAGCATGTTTGGTTTTGTTTTTCACTTATTTGCTTTCACATTTGAAAGAAAAATAAAAGGAAAGAAAGAAACATAATGAACTGAATTAAATAACAACAACAACACAAATAGGAATATCTACTCTAGCAATGGAAACTTACTGAAGTTCATTTTTTTGGAAAAATGTCCCATTGAGAAAAAGAAAAAAAAATTGTTTTCCTGGCTGTGATATATCCTGGGCTAATTATAGATCCCCTAATGGAAATCTCACATAGTCAATAGTTTTTTACAACTGGATTGGAAAATGTACTGGACAAAATATTCCAGGAAAAGTTTGTCTTGGGAGAATGCTTTAGTAGATTTATTCCATTCCTAGCTTGTAAAATACCTGCAGTGGTTTAGCCCAGCTGGAAACTAAGAACCACATTACTGCTTGCTTACTCCTCTCCCAGCCTCAGCTGGGAAAAAAAGGAAAACCTTGTGGATTGAGAGAAGAAGAACTTACTAGTTGAAATAAAATAAAATAATAATAATAATGATAATAATGATAATAATAATAATAATAATAATGATAATTTTCATCATCATCATTGCAATAAAAAGAAGAGAGAGAGATAAAACCCAAGGGAAACAAACAAGTGATGCCCAGTACAATTTCTCCCCACACACTGACCAATGCCCAGCCTATCCCTGAGCAGTGATTGTCAGCTCCCAGCCAACTCCCCCAGTTTATGCACCAGGCATGACGTTCCTTGGTATGGAATATCCCTTTGGCCAGTTTGGGACAGCTGTCCTGGCCACGCTCCCTCACAGGCTCTTGTGAACCTCCTCAGTGGCAGAGCATGGGAAACTGAAAAGTCCTTGGCATTGGGTGATGACTATTTAGCAAAATCTACATCAATGTGTTGTCAAACTTATTCTCATACTTAATCCCAAAATACAGCACTATAACAGCTACTGAGAAGAAAAAAACTATCCCAGCTGAAACCAGGAAAACACTGGATTAGCACAAAACTTGGTGACTTCATTATTATATCTTTAATTCCTTATAGTTGATTTTTGAGTTTTGCTAGTTTTATGAGTGTGATATTTAGCTACAGAGACAGATTCTGATGTTGTTTTATCATTACACAAACCTTTTGTATATGCTAAACCATGTTAACCTAACTTGAAACAGGGGAGAAGGTGCTGTGCATACTTTATGATTTGTTGCTCTCACCTGGGAAAGGGAGAGAGCAATATTTATGAGGGAGGAAGAAGACACATGGGCCTTTTGACAAATAAGTACTTTTCTGCACAGAGGCAAATTGCTATGATTGTAAATTGACTCATGGTCATTGTTTTGATAGCTTGTAAATACAGGTTATTCTGCATCTGCTTTTTTTTTCTTTTTGTTGTTGTTGTTGTTGTTTGTTTGTTTTAATACATTGATAATATTGTAGAAAAAGTAGAGCCTGAAAAAGCCAATGAAAGAGTCAAGAGATATCCCAAAGTGTGTTTACTTTGGCATAGGAAAGACAAAACTAAGTGTAAAGATTTCTGACTCTAATCATAATACACCGGTACCTATCCAGACCATTGACTGATTTCATTCAGAAAATGGAATCTGCAGCAAATTCATATTGTTCTGTTTTGACCTTGCACTCTGTTAGAGCTAATTGTCATTATGAAGCTGAAAATTCAAGCTCAAAGATCCAATTCAGTCCGGACTGCAGGATAGCTGGCAAAAGAAGATGCGAGTACAGAAGACCTGGAAAAAAGAGAAACAGATTGTTTTTCTGGAGCTTTTTCAGGGTAGCCCTTCAAGAGAAGCTGCATTAATTTCAATAGAGTAAAAGCAAAGACTGACCTAATTTAATTTAGGGTTGGTTTAGATAGAATGGAGAAAGATGTAGGGTGCAGAAAATGTCCAATGGAATTATGGTGAAAACTGATCTGTTTTTCAAGTTTTACACTAACAGAAGAAAATAGTTTGGTTTACATCAGATGATATTAAGAAGGAAAACCTGCTAAACCAAATAAAATCTTTGCTGGGTTAGGAGGTAGTTGCACTCTTCTATACACCTTTTTTTCTTTTTTTTTCAATAAATGAACACCAAAAATCAAAACTGATCTCATCTATGATTGCAATCTTCCAGGATACAAGGGAAATGCATGGACTGTGTTACTAAGAAGACAAGGTTTAGCTTTTAAAAAACAACTTGTAAATTACCTGCCACAAGTCCAATGTAATAAAATGCTTTGAATAACTTTTCCCATGCCTGAAAATATATCACAAAATTAAAACCTTTGAGCTTTAATGACAGACACTCCTCTGCTTGCTTGAAAAGAGAAACAGCTAAAATATCTATGTATATGCACTAACGAAAGAAGGTGGTAAAGCAATAGGCCAGTTTATCATTTGTTATTTTTTCTACATAATGACTGTAGATTCCCTGCTCACCTAAAAATCCCCAGCCTGTTTATTTTTTTAATGATGAGCTGCTACCCAAAAGAAACAGAATGGCATTCTGTTGACACCATATGGTGGCTGAAAAATGGATTCCATAGTATTCTATTTGTTAGAATGTCTTCTGAGTTTCTGTATTCATAATTTATGTTTGGGCCTTCTCTGATTGCCAAAATATTCAAACAGCTTTCTCTTCACAGGGTAGCCTGCGTGGGGCGAAGAAGGTTTTCAAAACAGCAGGACCCGAACAATCTCCTACTGCTCAGAGGAGAAATCATTTCCAAGCTTCTGTCCTTCTGGCTGCTTTCATTGTAATAATAATTTACATCCTGTGCAAGGAAAATGTTTGCATTCAGAAGGAACCTAAAATAATAAATAAAAAGAAGAGAAAAAAAACCCCCAACATTTTATGTGCTTGCATGCTAATACAAGAATTTGTGAATATTAAGCATCAATTTAAAGTTGCACTGACTCTCAGGCTCTGACGTAAGTAGATAGCTTAGGCTTTCATATCTTAATGGAAAGCGATATGCAGAGGTTATTGAACAGTGCAGTTTCCAAATGATTGCCTCTGCAGCTGGCATAGAGAGATCCAGAGTGGTAATGGATGAGCTAAAATAATTAAGACATATTTCTCCTGGTGTCTACTCGGTTATTACTCACTTTTTAAGAGGCCATAATTTAGGCAAAGATTTAAGTATGAGTGAATTACAAACAGATATTTCATATGGTCTTATTATGGTCTATGAGGCCACTTGCATTATGCAGCAGGATATGTGTGTTGGAAGCAGCAGGGATCCTGGAATCACATTAAAAGACTGAGCCAGTCCCTCCTTTCTCACCTTTCTCTTCTCCTCGATCTATCACAGTTTAGTGCTTTCTGCAGTTTGACCTGCTCTGTTTCCCTCTTGCCTCTGGGATGTTGGCAGGAGCACACAGGATGATGAATGGACACCTGAATGTGGGGGGAACTAAAACCAGATGCAGCAGGATTATTCATGCCTGGCAGAATAGGATTATAGGAGGAGGAGACCACCTGTTGTGGGCATCTTCTTAAGAATTACATTAGACCTGTTTGACCCCAAGGTACCCTGGTCTCAGAAGATTATTTATCCTCAGGAGTAAAATGGAGTTATATGGAGTTTTATTTCATTCCTCAGACTTGGGAAGCATTCCTTCATTCTTGACCCTCCGGCTACCCTGGGCATACAGCTGAGGTACACCAGTTGAGGTCTGAAAAAGTAATTTAGCCAGTAGCAAACTTGGATCCCATGCAACTTTATTTTTTATAGAGAAATAGGATGGAAGCTGGATATTCTTCCAGAGCATCTGGCAAAATTCTGTTGACAGCTTTGCTTATTCTGAAGGAGTGCTGGTTTAAAAAATGTCTTCACTATAATGGAGATTTACTGATGTGAATTCATATTTCTTGTATTAGTCTGTTTAATGACAGTGTCTTAGAAGTTCAGTCAATATTTAAATCTGATATATTCTCTTCCAAAAAGAAATAACATATTCTCCTGTAGGAAATGAAAGTAGAAAACCTGTGACCACATTCAATTAAATTTTTTAGAGAAGCATTATATGTGGAAGAAATGTTGAAATAGTTTCTGGAAAAAAGAAAGGATAGGTCAAAATTTCTAGCAACAGCAACAAGAGATCTAAATTGCAAATTCCTTTGCAACTTATTTAAGACAGCTCTCTAGAAAGATTTATTCTGCCCTACAGAGCAATTCTCCAGATAACCTGAATTTAGGATATCAGATAAATTTCACTCATGTGAGCAGCTCAGTTCAAGTTATTTATTCTAGGGAAAAGATTGAGTCCCCAGTATTCACCTGGGCTAGTGAAATTACTAAATGAACTTCCTTTATTTAAGGCTCCATTTACCTTTCAGGCATATTGTCTTTTATATCACAATTACAAATCTTTATGTCTATTTTTGTATATAACTGCAGTTGAGGTCAAGCCAAATTGACTATCAATGTGAAGACAGAATCATTACTGGAGAGAAGGGTGAGAAGACAGTCTAAAACTGGTTTTATCCCAAGGTGATGCTTGTGAAAATCTACCACAGAAACCTCCAGAAGCATTAAGATTTGGCTTCAGAATTATTTGGCTGTTCACAATGTTGGTGTTTAGATGTAATCTCTTTATCTAAGTGAGTTAGATCTAGTGTAGTTATTGGAGTTCTCAGGGGGGTTTCTGTTACCTAATAGGCATCTCTGCTGCTGGTTGGGTTCTGAGGGCATGATATATCTACACAGGACTTACAGTATGGCATGGAAGCTAGGAGAGCTCTTTATTCTTCTGAAGCAACACTTGGAGGCTAGAGAAAATCTGAGCACAGGATCCCATTCCAAGAAAATAATGTCAATGGAGGCTAAAGAGTTGGTTATCGCTGCTTTAGAGCAGAGACACAAATTTTACCATCTAACAGCTCTCTAGGATCCCTGGACTGCACTGATGAGCTCTCTCTCCAGTAAAATGGGAGCTGGGAAACAAACGCATGGGGGAAACTTAGGTCTTGTTCAGCTGCCGGAAAATAGTTGTTTACTGCCATTTGAGATCCAGAAAGGTTCCTAAAGAGTGTGGAAGTATTGATGGCTGTGTATAATGTCTGAAATAGCACTAGGTGCCTCTGTTTACATAATCACTTTGCATTCATGTAGTCCAATACGAGAGTTTGCATGTAAACACTTACTGTTTGGATTTTGAAGCTGAATCCTTTATGACTACAGATGTCCTTTCAGCACAGAAGTTCTAGGAGTACACTTTTTTCCCTCCACTGGTGTGGACATTTTCTGTCTTTTCCAGTCATCAGGACTGTACCTGCTTACAGATATTTGCCCTGTCAACAAAGATTCAATAGAGCACATTTCAGTGCAGGTAATTGCAACTGTGTTTTACTCTCAACCTGTATATAGATTAATTGCTGGAGAGAAGATTCAACGCAAACAAAAGGAGGTGATAAGTTTTATCACCAAGTTATTCCAAGTATTGTTTGTGTCGCCTCAATTGAACTTATAGAACTTTTCTCATATGCAATATTGATGCTTTTGTTCCCTAGAAAATCTGCAATAATTTGTTATTAAGGTGTCACAGCACTTCTAAGTTTGTTTCTTCATTTTCTGTTCTCCTCTTTAATTCCTTTTGCGTGCTGCACTGAGAATAGTTGATGAGATGAGCTATAACTCCCTTGCAAAACTTTCTTCTTGTATGCAGAGCTGTTTATATTTTTTTTCAGAACAGGACCATGCGCTCAAGCTCTAAGTCTCTTCCTCCTTTCTCTTTCTTAGCTTTCAAGGTAATGTATTTGAGTATTTCAGTTGCAAGTATCAAAAGAGCTACTTGATTGAGAGAGAATTTTCCTTCCCTCTCGCCTCTTCTAAAAACACAACATGATTTCAGGTATTAATGGATTAAGAAATGTAAGTGTTCTTGATTAGGGATTATAGAGATGAGAATGGCAGTACCCATGCAGCCTAAAAATACATTCTGATCTTGGTATATTGATAAGAGAAGACTTGTAGGACTGAATTTACAAGCTGCATATGAGAATGCTGGTACTATAATTTGGATTTTGCTTAAGACTGGAATGATGCAGGGAGGAGATGTCTACTCCTCACTACTGGGTTTCCTACCAAGCTGTGAATACAGAAAGAGGACGAAGAAAAGACTAATACATTCTTCACTAGAACATTGATTCATGCTTGTAAGGGGTTTTGAAAGTGAAATATTGTGATTAGATGAACTGATATTGGTGAGGGGAAAAGACCTGTCTTTCTGGCTATAAAGCCTTCTGTTCATTTGGCTCATGAAATTTCATAGGACCCACCTTCTTAGGTCTGCAGGTATGTTCAACCTCAGGCCCTGATTTCCCTATCCTTTTTTCATCCATATCTGTTAGCTGGGTTGAGGTAATCACTGCCTCTCCAGTGCACCTCCACAAGCATGTGGCAAGTCAAGATGGGAGATGCACATACAGGCTTTGCCTCTAAATGTTATGATTTCAATAACACCTAGACCTGAATAGTTCCTGAGCTGAGATACTATACAAGGAACTCCAACCCATGAGATTCATATTATTTTTCCTATCATAAAAGCTTTATATCACCCTACAAAACTTGACTTGATTATGTATATAGGCCATTATATCCACAACAGCACTGTGTTAGAAAATGGGAAATGCCCAGTGAATATTACATTTTACTCTTAGTAGCATATGACAACAAACAGGTTTTTCCAGGTCAAATAGCACTGCTAAAAAGAAAAATCACTGAGAGGAGTATGTGGGTATTCAACAACTAAATTCTGAGCAAAACTAAAGAGGATGTCTATTGTCAGGAGGGTCACTGATAAAGCTGCAATATAATTAAAATTCTGGGATTTTTAAGTATTTTTTTTCAAAGGACTTGATTCTGCATTTCACAACACGATTTTAATGCCAAGGTACTTGTCTTTAATCCAGTGGAGATCCACCGATGTTATGAAGAATTATTTCCAATATTATGAATTTCTTTTATCGCTTCCTTTTTGTAATCTGGGTAGATTAGAAAACAAAATGATAATTAATTTATAATGATGTTGATCCAGTACACAAAGATATGTCTTCAATATAGTTTGTAATGTATTTTGAAAAGAATCAGTTTATTAACCGTTATTAAGAACTCTAATTTTTATGCAAAAAGACCATTACTTGTGAAATCCTGCCCCCTGACAGCAAAATTGTCATCTGCTTGAGCAGAGGCACACTTTTCTGTCACTTTCTTAACTTCAAAATAGTTATTTTTCACTATTCAAACAGAGGGAATGTCTTGAGCCATGAAAGACCTTCAATAAACCCTTTACCAATAGGGAATACAAGATAAAGTCACATTCTCCTTCTCCAGGAAGATAAGAAATCATGCATGCTTCAAGGACAGCTGAAGCTGACCTAAATGTTGTGTTCAGACTCCACTTCAGAGAAATGCTGGAAACAGGAGGACCCAGTGTGATCCTCTCCAGTCCAGAGTGATGCTACAGACCTTGCACTAAGGACAACAGTGATGAGTGGAGCTTTCATTGGTCTCTGCATCTTGCAAACCAGTCTCTTGGTTCTGCACTGCTTGCAGTTTGAGTGCTGCAAATACTGCAAGCAGTGCAAGAGAACCTGTTTGTGAAACATTTCTAGACAGGTGTTTCCATTTCAAGAAGTTCATTTATTGGATGAATTTCAGATACATATCCAAGCTCTTAGGTATGTACCCAAACCACCAAACTCATCTGTCACTCTGGCAAAGCAATGATGGCTTTAAGTGTAATCACTTATAATCAAGTATAAACACTCAGTGTTAGCAGCAGAATGCTGTACTTACATGCTTGACAATGTGCTTATTATGTTGTGCTTTGTAAGAAAAGGTAAATATTATCACCTGGTATTACTCAGGGACCAGAAGAGTTCCAGTGATTTGTCCATAGAAACATAATTTTTCATTAATAATCACTAACTGATCTGTTAATGAATGAAACATATAAACTGGGCTCATCTGCTTTGGAAAAAGCAAACGAGGATTACCTTTTAATTTGACACTTGATTTTCTTCACTCTTGTAAGAATTACCCTATTCTTTTTCAACACCAATATCACAGCCCTTCATTTTGTGAATTCAAAACCTGTGTTTTGGTGTTCAGAAGACAACACACCAAAATACAGGCTCATAAAAATTTGAGACTTTTATTCAAGTGCTTAACTGCAAAGTCTAAATACGCTAAATACTTTCCAGTAATCAACAGAGAGATATATGTATGGAGGCAATATTTCTCATCTGAGGTCTACTGTAGAAAGGAGGCAGAAACCGATGCAAAAACAAAGCAGAAATGGTTCATGTTGATCTTAGCAGCTTTCTGAATTTATGAGTGAAACAAGACTGGAAGAGGAGTGTCACTCCAAAAGATCTGGGCTTATTTGGTCTCAGACTAGAGGAAATATTCATTCTGTTTATGATCTGAACTGTTTTAGATCAGTAATTTATGTATGATTTGCAAAACTTTTATCTTCAATGTCTCAGCCAAATAGTTGCACTTTGAGGGAGGAGAGCAGGCAGGAGAAAGAAGGGTGTTGAATATAACCTTTGTTAATGATTTAGTTTATTGCCAATAATTTTGTGTTGATGCTGCTTTTTCCTTATCTAGTTTTCACACATTTCCTTCATTGATATTCCTGCATCATTCTTAGCTGTTCTCTTTTTATTTATTTTTTAAGAAGCTCTCCAAAGTCTGATTTCCTTAATCATGGTTGCTGTATTTACTGAAACCATGGGGGTTAAAAGCCTTACATTTTTTCATTTATTTGAATTCTTATTTCACTAATTTTTATGTTGTGCATTGCAGGTTGCTTCTTTAGAACCTTTTCACATTAAGATTAAGATTAACATTCAGATTCTTTGTAGTATTGTCAAGTACTCCATGCCTGACACTAATTATCAATGCTGTGGGAATGAATGGCAGCATCATATAAAGAAATTAAGGACAGAGTTCTCCACAGAAAATAATAGTCTTACATTTGATTAAAAAAAAAAGATAGAAGGTATGTGGGTGAACATCCTTGGCTGCTTAAAATAAAACTCTTAAAGACAGTAGCATCAAATGATTTACACTTGCTGAATGTATGGTTTGAGGTTTCTGCATGCTGTACACCAAAGATAGGGAGTATTGGGATGCTAAAGGCAGAGTGATTCCCCCAGTGATGCCAAAATAAGGTGTATTGAAGAAGAGGCCCATGGTGTGAGATTGCAGCATCTTTCCAAATGGGAATCCTAGTTTCTGTTGTTGGGGCAAAAAAGATGGGCAAACCAGAAAAATCTACTGCTAATTTTAGACCTATGATCCAAGGGGGAGATTTAAAACTGATCACTCAGGCCTTGATTACAAATACAAGTTCCACATTTACTAAGACTGGAACCACAGCAATACATGCCATGATTTTATTTTGAAAAGGAATGGATTTTCGTTTTCTGACTGATTTGTTTCAAGCCAAAACATCAGAGCTACATAATACAGGCTGTTATCTGTGTTTCACTATCCTTTAAAGTCTGCTGGTCATGATGAAATTTTTTCTTCTTCATCATTCTGGTTTGAGAGAAGCATCAAGTATTTTAAAGAAAAAAAGAATTACTTAAAAGGATGCTAACTGCTATAAAGTATGAAAACACCATTTAACTTGGGAATGGAAATTCTCCTAAAAATAATTTGCAAATTTTAATCCTAATCATCAGCCTGATGATGATAGCCTGATGATAGCTATCATAGCCCAATGTTTTGATCAGGCAAATCAAAATATTTCCCCTATACCAAAAATAAAAATAGTGACTGTACTTATTAAAATAGTTTTGTGAGTTGTCAGCTGTTTTGACCATGTGATAATAAAAAATAAAACTGAGGAATAAACCATAACCTATTAGATGGCCAAATCTTCATGTTAATTAGTAGCTTTAGAAGACTGCTTCTTAATGATGTATTTAAGCTCTAGAATAAACAATTTTATTCCTTTTAATCACCATGCAATGCATGGCATTGATTGTCAGTATAAAGATATGTCAGGCCTCAGGCTATCCTTGTATATCAGTCGCCATGAATTGTGCTGAAAACATCAGTCATGAAACATTAACTTCTTAAAACAACAATCAAACTTCACAGGCATCACAGCAGATGTGTGAACAAAGGAAATCAACAGCTGGATTTGTTAAGGTAAACCCATATGTATACACACAGAGCATTGACTCAGACTCTTTTTTCTTCTATTTTCTCATCACTCAACACCTTATCCTCAAAATTTCATTCTTCTTCTCCATGTTCCTTTTGGCTGTGATCCTTAGCAATTCTACATGCTCCAAACTTTTTCACGTAAAAGGAGAAAAACTATTTTTTACTGAAGGAAGTTCTATAATTTCTGATTACCATAAAATGGTAAGAGATACTATAAATGAGTCGTACCCAAAGGAGAAGGCAGAGAAACCCCTCCTTTGCTCGAGCCTCCAGAGAGGCTCTGTTGGGTGCACAGTGAATTTCTCATACCTGAAAGGTCCTTCTTATTCAGATTATCCACTGCAAATTACAGGATTTCCCTTCAGATCCACAGGGAAAGTAAAGTCACCATTCTTTGCTATAGACACTCCCCTGCTCAGACAGAAGAAAAGTTCTCCCCAGTTTTCCAGGTTTCAGATAATAACACTTGTGTTGGTATGCAGTCTATGTATGTTTGTAGTCTGTCTAAACCTTGGCCTGGATTAAGCAGGTAAGGGGCAGATTGATGACTATTCTGCTACCATATTGATTTCAGCTGAAGTTTGTTGAGCTTGCTGCACTTCAGTATCTGTCAGGAGGAGTACCTTTCAGATAAACCCTCAGTTATCTCATTCCAGGAGCAGTATGATAATAATAAATCTTAGACATTCTTCCGTTTGTGTATGTGTCAGCTTTATACCTAATGGCTTGGATGTTCACCTGAAATTTACCAGTATTAAAATTGCTTTGGGAGTCTTGTGCTGCCTGAGGGTGTTAAGGGATTCCCAGCACAACTGTTATCAATGCTGGAAGGAAGACTATTCCTGCCAGTTCTGGTGACAAGCCTATAATAAAAAAGACAAATATTTTATAGAAAAAAAGCAGATGTCATGGATATTTTGACATATCTAATAAACATCCACTTGAATTCTATTCTAGTGCTGAACAGAAATTCCTGTTTTGTTCAATGGGCCTGGAAGAAAAGACACATGGGCAGTATGGAAACAAGGGGTTAAGGGAGCAATATTTGGACACCTCAAGGGGAATACTTGTCTTATTTACTTGCAGGTCAAAACGTGTGCCTTTAGCACAGACTTTGAAAGTATTGATGTCAATTTAGTGCAGATTTCCTCTCTCTGTTTTGTAAGAGGGTCATATTTACAAACAAATAGAGGGAAAAAAAAGTAAATTTAAGGTCAGTTCTGATGGACAAATAGAACAGATGACAATCAGAAGTGGCTGGAATGGTTTAATGTCCCAAATCTATATAGCTTGTAGTTTTCTGTAATTTCATGTTTTCACTCCATTCACTTGACTTTTCTCACATTGCTATGGAGCATGTTTGAATTGAAAGACTCCAAAGGAAATAAATCTGGAACAATTTTAAGGAGGTAATGATAACAATGTGGTCTGAATTTGGGGTTTTTCTTCTTTCATTTTATGTATGCAGTAGGATTACCAAAGTGAAATCAGATATGCAGCAGAATAGAGAATTAAACATTCAAGAACAGAAGCATCTTAGAATTAGCATCTTTCTTTAGACTTCTGCAGTTGCATCACAAAAACAATAACAGCGTCTTCTCACTCCATTTGCTGGCACTACATTTCTGTTTTACAGACTTTCCAATGGCAGATGCGTGTCCAGCCAGTGTGTCTCATGTTATTGGACTATTATAGTCACTATGTATTTTAAATCTTTTCAGTGGAATTGGATCAAGAAACAACACAAGTGAGGCAACAGAGCTTTTGCAGGAGTGTACTGTAATGTGTCACCATCATATTTTTTGAAAAATCCCTTTGCCAGGATTTCGTCTCCTGGGAAGCTGAGAAGCCTCAGAGAAAAATGAAAACAATAATCATCTGATTTGCTTCTCCTGTGTTTTGCTGCTTTAGAATATGGTTTGCACATTTTTTACCAACAGGTGGTTGTTTGATTGGTTTAACGTGAATTGTTTTTACTTAATGACCAATCATGGTCCAGCTGTGTTGGGAGTCTGGAAGGAGTCACAAGTGTTTCATTAGTATCTTGTTAAGCCTTCTGTAAGTATCCTTTGTCTATTCTTTAGTATAGTTTAGTATAGCATTCTTTAATATAAAATAATATAATATCATAAAATAATAATTAGCCTTCTAAGAACATGGAGTCAGATTCATAACTTCCTCCCTTTGTTGGGGGACCCTGAAAATACTACAGTAATGTATTAATGCTTATCCTAAAGAGACACAACCTGACCTGTGACATTTAACCAGTGTGTGGAACAAACACAGGAGGCAGCACGGGATGGAGAGGGCAGCATAACAAACTTGTAGATCGTAGATTGCTAAATTTAACTATGGCACAAAGAGATAAGGACAATTCACTTTTAAAGAGACTGATATCTCTGTTAAGGAGGAGCAGGAAAAAGAACATCTAATTTGAATGCAAATAAGATTGTGGGACCTGATATGGTGACCTCATGAGTGCTGAAGCAGTTGACCAACGTAATTGTGAGGGCACTCTTGCTAATTTTCCAAAATTCATACAACCAGGAGAGATTCACAGGGACTGGGAGAAAGCAAATATCACTCCCATCTTCATGAATGTCAAGATGGAGAGTCCAGAAAACTACAGGCTGGTCATCATCACACCTGAGAAGCTGGTGAAGAAATTAATCCTGAAATCAATTTTCATACTCATGAGGGACAAAGTGTTGGGAGCAATCAGACTGGATTTATAAAAGGAAAATGATATTTGATCCACCTGATAGCTTTCTAAAATGAAATTGCTAACTCAGTGGATGAGGGGAGTTCAGTGATTTTGTTTATTTTGATCTTACTTTGAATACCATCTCCCATTATATTCTCTTCTGTGAACTCATGGTTAGTAAATGGACAGTGAGATGGACTGAAAATTGACTGAACTTCCAGGCCTGAAGTGCTGTGGTCAGCAGCACAGGGTCCCACTGGAGGATGGTCACTCTTGGTCTCCTCAGGGGTTGATAATGTGGCCAGGGCTGTGTAAACTTTTCATTAATGTCCTGGATGGAGGCACACAGTGCACTCCCAGCAAGTTTGCAGATTATACAAATATGAGAGGCATGGCTGGTAGGGCAGGTAGGTGTGCTGCTATTCACAGACTTCCACAAGCAGGAGAAATGCATCATTATTCCTCATGAGAATGAAGGGAAATGCCAAGTCCTGCAGCTGGGGAGGAATCACTCACCATACCCATAAAGTCTGGGTTTAGACTGGAAATTAGCTGTGCAGAGAAGGACCTGGGGTATCCTGCTGGAACCTCAAGCTGAACATGTGTCAGAAATGTTCCTCAGCCTCAGGGAAGACCAGAATCCTCCAGGGCTGCAGAGAAGGAGGGTGATCCTTCCCCTCCAACAAGCCCTCGCAAGAGCTTTCTGAAGTCACAGGTGCAGTTCTGGGAACCCCAGTACAAAAGAAATAGGCACACTGGAGTGAGTCCACCACAGGGCCAGGAAGATGATTAAGGTAGCAGAGCATCTGATCTACAAGGACAGGCTGAAAGATCTGTGACTATTCGGTCTGGAGAAGAAAAGGCTTGGGGGGGATCTCAGCAATGTATAAATCTGATCAGGGAGTGTGAAAAATACAACCAGTCTCAGTGGTGCCCATTTAAATAACCAGAGGCAACAGGCACAAATTTAAATGCAATGCGAACATAATAAAGTACTTTCTTTCTTGGGAGGTCAGACAGACACTGGAACTAGTTGCCCAGAAAAGCTGAGTCTCCACCTGTGGTAATGTTCAAAACCTGACTGGATATTGTCCCAAGTAACCTGCCCCAATTTAACTTGCTGGTAGTCCAAATGCTTTGATCGGCTAGGGAACCTTCCAACATTAGTTGTTCTGGGATTTTGTGATGTAATGTCTTTATACATGGCAGCTTTTTTACAGTTCAACTGCAAGTGATACTGGATTCATTAACTAAATGGAAGATTAAATAATTATCTACTCAAAGGCTCAAGAAGTTCCCACAGAATAAAAATATTCCAAAAAAATTTCAAATTCAGAAACTCTAAATAGCTGGTGATTATTTTTTTGAGATTTTGATTTTAATTGTCTTAGATGCCTATGAAAAATTGTCTTTGTTGATCTAAATCTGATGATTGTGTTATAGTGAATAGTATTTCTGAATATATTTATGCATCAGTTTTTTGTATCATGTACACAACTGAGGAAAATTGCTATTTGCCTCCATGAGAATTTAGTTATGTTATCAAAAATGTCGTTGCTCTTCTGTTTGTTTGCATGGTTTTCCTTTTTGCTTCTAAATTTAACCTTGTTTACAGATACTATTCTGTAAAGTGGTCTCTAATCACTGCAGAATTAAGTAGTCACTAAGCATCTCTTGAAATTCTAAAAATAACAGAAAAGCCACAGGAATGTGAGAAGTGATAAACTTGATTGCACAGTTGAAGCTGTGGGAGAAAAATATGGATATTTGATATGGAACTTGCCTTTTTCTCCTCTTCTTTTCACATTGTATTAATCATTAATATTTTTTGTGAAGTTTCCATACAAACAGAATACGGAGTCCTCGGGAACTTTGATTTCACAAATGTCTTTGAAGGACCAAGCTGACTCAGTTAAACTGTCCCTACATATTAATGCTGTTTGAATTCTACATAAACTCTTTAAAGAGAACCATTGAAAAGTTTCCCACTTCAAAATATGGCTACAGTTTTTGTACTGATGAGATCCAAACAACAGCAGATTTTGTGGTGTTAAGAATTATCTAGGCAATAAAAAGCAAACTAAAATAGCAGCAACATTTGGACTGTGACTGAAACCTTTGTCCTTCATTTTAATGGAAAAAAATTACAAAATACTCAAATTAATGACGGTCTTGTTGTGGGCGATATCATAGATATCACCCATGTCTCAGATTCATCACTCTTCAAAGTTTATGAAGGCTGTCAGCTGGAGAGTCAAATCTTGGGTCCCGTTCTCTTCATTTTGTAGAAGAGACACAAGTTTTCTGACATGCCCAGGGTTAGCCAGAATATTTATATAGTGTTGTGGGTTTTTTTTTTTTCCTTTTCTTGCTCTCTGTGTGCTTTCTATAGCAAATTCAGGTTTTTTTCCCTGTTCTCTGTAAGTCAGGTGCTGCTGCTTTATGCAGTTCTGCAGGTCATCCTGCATTGTCCATGGCAGCTTTCTGCTGTACTGCTGTGGTGGATCTATCTGCCTTCAATTTGTCTTTGCACAAATGTGCACTCTTTAGTGTCTCCTATGGCAGAATAGAAACTTGAATTCTTCAACAGTGGGCAGGTGGAAAATAGGAATGAGTTTAGACTAGGCAGGTGGAAAATAGGAATGAGTTTAGACTAAACTCTCATCTTCTATATTGAAGGACAAACATTTACTATTAGTATTCTGAGCAGACCATTTTCCCTTCCATGCTAAATGATTAAAAACTGAAAAAAAAGGGGAAGATTATCTCCTCAGCATCAATGCTGAGGCATTTTTCCATTACTGTTATTAGTTTAGTAATGTTTTCATCACTGCTGATCCCAAGGTTTCAACTTAAAGATCTTTAGCATGCTTCACATATAACTTAAGGGATTAACCAAGAATTTGTAATTGATTCTCTCTTTTTGGGAATACAATGCAGAAGAAAACTTCTAACTAAATACAGCACATAAAGCTTTACAGAAAGCCCTGTATCTCTACTTTGTGAGAACATTTAGATTTTTAATGATTTTGGTATGGGGAATATTTTTTTCTTTTACTCTCCTTGCACAGTGCTTATGGGGATACTACTACATGAATAATAAATAATAACAATAAAAAAGTGACAAATGGAAGGCTAATGTGTTATCAGTGACTGAATCTTTGTTGTTTGTTTCTTTTAATACTTTAAATCAAATTTGTTGTTGGGTTTCTTTGGTTTTATGGGATTTTTTCTTGGTTTTCTTTTCTGTTTGCTCCAGAAAATTGTGGGATTTTCTTTGCCTTTTAAAAAATTTTTGTTTAGTTTGGCTTTTAGGTTGTTTTATGTGTGTAGGGGGTTGGGTTTTTTTGTTTGGTGGGGTTTTTTGTTGGGTTTTTTGTGGGTTTGGGGTTTTTTGTTTGTTTTTGGTTTTTTGTTTGGGTTTTTTTAATTTGGGATCATTATCTACTTTCTCACCCGGAAAAGAATAGGAAAAGATAGCAATATGAAGAAATCACCTGAAATCTGTATTTAAGTAAGAAAATTATTCTTACAAGATGGAATTACAAGTTTTACACTTTTATGTGTTAAAACAATAGTCTGTTTTTTTACCAGATGATCTAAGAAAAGATATCATATACTTTACATCTAAAGATGTAAGGATCTTACTAATGATGCAACTTTAAGTTTTATAGGAAGGAAATTATATTAACTTAACAGAAAGAGTTGTGAAGTATTAGATCAATGACAGGAAAACAGAGAACTAAAATCCTTGGTTAACATCTTGACAGTGAGGCAATTAATCAAACAAGATAGGCAAAGATATGTGACAGTGCCCTTTTCAAACAAGATTGTAAATGCAAATACCATGTATAATGGTGACAAAAGGTAATTAAGAGCAGCTTTCTGTACACTGCTAGTAAATTTTGGTCTAAGTGGTTTATGTCTCCCTCCTCAGTTAGTTTTATTATTAAAAATTCTTGTTTTTTAATAATAAAAATGAAATCTAAATATTTATATACTACAAAAGGGAGGACAGCTCTTAAAATAAAGCTTTATTTTACAAAACTATTCAGAACTGGACTCATTTCCTGGCCCCGAAGCCACATGAATAATCCTACAACCTCTTTTCCTCCAAAACATGGTGACTGCATCCAAACTGCCTACTGAGACAGGTCCCTGGTTGTGTTTACTTCTGAGCTACAGCCAGGCACTCTTAGAGAAGTAGTTTTGGCTGAAAAAAAACTGTAACTAGCTGAATAATTTAGCAACACATATAATCAAGCTCCTGCATGCAAGGCTGAAACCCAGCATTTTTACTTTTCTAACTCTTTTGTAAACTGAAGATCTTGATCTGACTAGGAAGGAATTAACTTTATTTTTGGCATCCTGCATGGTGCTGTCTTGAGTGCATGACTAAAACAAGGTTAATAGCACAGTTTGTTTTGGCTATTCTGCAACAGTGCTTGCACAGAGTAATGGGCTTTGTTTTTTCCCCAGAGAATAGGCTGTGAGGGAACCCAGATGGGACAGCTGACCCAAACTGACCCAACAGAATATTCTATATCATATAATATGTTCATCAATAGAAGGTGAAGAAATGATTAAAAAATAAAAAGGGAACTTTTGGGGTTGCTGTGCTTGTCCTCCCTGTGAACCATTCTGGGTGTTGAGGCCCTGCTTTCCAGCAAGTGGCAGACACCTGCTTGCAGATGGGAAGAAGTCACTGAACTATTTATCTTGCTTTGCTTGCAAGATCATCTGTGAGCTTATTAAACTATCACTTATCAAACTTTCACTTAATAAACGGTCTATCTTTATCCAGCAGTTTCCTGACATTTGCTCTTCCATTTTATTCCCTATGGAGATTTGTGAGGAGTAAGTGGGAGACCAAGTGAAGGCTTTGGTGGTCAGTGTCAGTCCACCACTAATATTTTCAAGAACAGGCCTAATCTGCTTTCCTGATGCCTTTCCCTCAGATGCACTCTCCCTTAAAACAGCAAAATTGTCATGCTTTTTTCTTCTAGAAAACCAGAGAGAAACATAAACAAAGCTGTCTGACTTGGAGAACCCAGTCACAGGACTTGGTCATTCGGTTACTAAGGGAATTGCAATGATATGATTGTCACCATGGTGATTGGATGAGAAGAGAATATTATGGAAGGGAGATATCCAGCAGAGGAATGAGGCATCTGGGGAGATGATATAGATGGAGATCCCTCTTCCTTTCTGTCTCTGCAGGTTGCTGTAATCCCAGTTTTGGTCTACTAATTGCTTGAATATAGCTCCCAAAGCCAAATGTCAGAATATGACCAGATTCAAGCAGTCCAAACCCACAGACTAATTCAAATATGTGAATAAAATTAATGTAATTACAAATAACAAACATGAAAGGATCATCTGTATCATCTCCAGAGTTTGTGTGTGTGTGTGTGTGTGTGTGTGTGAGGGAATGCCCAAATCCCACCTGAGTCAATTTCAGAGCTTTTCCTAACTCATGAATGCCCCTCTGGTCAATGAATATTGTATCCTGAGCATTTTATTAATTTTTTTACTCTCTTTCCAAGTGTTTTTGGTGGGTCCTGAAGAGAAAAGAGATATTAATGTGCTAATTTGAATTTATCACTATATATGAATCCACTGAATTTCAGAGTAGTGTTAAAGCAGCCTTATGATCCCCTACCAAATGACTTTACACAAACACTTATGAATGACCCCAAACCCAACTGTTCTGAGCACAGATGTGCAGTTTTTAAGGAGGACCTGATTGAAAACCCAGAGATGTCAATTGAAGCTTTTTAGTTGTGCACAAGAAGGCTGTATTAAGGCATCTATACCAGGAGGCTTACTGGAGTATCTATGCCAATTATAAAAAATAGGATATAGCTGTTGGGAAAGGAAAATGGTAATAGTCTTATATAAAATGAATTTTCATTACAAGATATATGTGAATCTGAAATGTATTTTAGGATTTTTAGAAGCAGAAAATCTGTTAAGGTGAAAGATATTTATTTAAACTTATTTCCTTCTAACTGACTTTGTGGCCTCTGCAATGTTGCTAAATAAGAAAGTTCATAAAGTGAACCTTGGCACCTGCAGCAAAGTTGCAAATAGAAGAGATACTTCAGAATTCAATTTACTTTGTATTAACTTGAGATCTGATACTCATCATCTGCTTTAACTGCTTGTTTTATCTAAACTGCTGGAGTCACATGAATGGGAAAGAAAATTAAGAGATTTCAAATTTGTTGCTCTAAGCAAAATTACTTCCTTATCTAATCTAATAAGAGGCCGGATGAGTTTCCCTGTTTTAATAATCACTGTGTTCCAAACTTCCGTTCCATTAAAAAATTAACATAAATTGTCTGGAGAATTTATCTTACTATAATCAAGAAAGTTTTCTTCAACACCACCCTAAAACATAAACTTGGCAGTAGGCTGACAAACTCTTGTTACAGATTTTTCTCAGCACAGTAGAATTATAATGATGCATTTAAGATTTTGGAATAAGAAAATGTAGCAGAAGGATGTCAGTAGTGGATGTGATCACAATGTCAGTAGTGGATGTGAACTTGGTGTGATTAGACTGGGAAAAGACAAGACTATACAAAAGCAGAGGTCTTTTAAATAAAGTCTGTAAGGAGTATTTTTTATTTAGAAGGTGACATTTGACTACTAAGTAGGCACAGTATGAAGTATTGAGACATAAAACAAAGGTGTTTAAAGTTTTGGTGCTCCATGTTATGATCTCACATTTACCAGCTGGAGTCCAAAACAACCCTATTAGACTTTGGTGCTTCTTCTGGAGACCATGAGATTTAAAAGTTGTTTGTTGCTTCTGCTAAGATTTAATCAGCTGCAGTTTTTAGCGTTAACAACAGTCTATCACTCACAGAAGAGAGCTCATAAGTAAGATGATTAAGGGTAGAGAGGTCACATCCTTAGAAGAAGGGGGAAATAATGTATCTCATAAACATTGGAGATGGATATTTTGATGGTACTGTATTTCTTTTGGCTTGGGTGTATGACTGAGAATGATTGAGAAACTTCATGAAGGATTAAAAGACAGGTCATGACTTTATTTTTTCTATGTATAAATTTACTTAAATCATCACCAAGCATAAGTGGTGGTCTCTGTCAGTGGAGGATTCCCTGCTATGGGAAGGTGCTAAATTCTGTAGGCCTATTTAAGCAGTTTTTTTGATCAAGCAATTATGACATTTGCCTTGTGCTTCTAATACTGCTGCATGGACACCCTGCTGCAGGGAATACCAGTGAAGCTGCGAATGCAGAAATATCTCCTTTTAGCAATGTGTGTCTGTAAAGAAGGTGGAGAACCAGCTTTAGTCCTAAACAACCTCTCAGAAAGGAAATTTCTCTTTTGACTTCTGATGCTTCAGTCAATGCCTTCGAATGATTGTTACCTTCACTTCAGCCTGATCAACCATGTATGGAACGGATGGTACTTTAGTAATTTCTCAGCTGCCCTCAAAATCCATGTGAATTTAGAGTATTTTTCCTGTTGCATTAGTGACTGTAGCAGTCAGTAACTCACTGACAATCCTGCTTTAGTGTCCCCTCTCAGCAGCCCACTTCGGAAGCACATACAATTCCTTCTGCCTTACATAAGCATGATTTTAGACTGGAAGACTTCAGAGTCATGAGATGTTCCTCACTGACTGCCAAGTTCCTTTACACCTTCCAGTATTATTGCTGAGCGATTTATCAATATTTAATAAAAATTAATTCAACATTTTAAATATTTCCAATCAATTATAATAATGGAAATTAAATTTTTTAAAGATTTGTTCTACAACTCTTATACTGAATATCTCTTCTCTCTTTGTCCTAAGAGTCCTGCAACATAGCTTAGTCCCAGACAGCGATCAGCAGAGTGATTGTTGTAATGACAGTCTTGGCTGTGATTCCTGGCCACACAAAGGCTAGATTATACATCTGTGGCATTTTAAAGGGTTTTGAAAATGAGAATAAAGAGAAGTTGTGTCCACCAAATGGACCATTATATTGCCATGAAATGTAAAATAGCTTCTGAGAAATAGGCCTCTGTTGATTTTTAGGGATGAATAATACTTCATAATGGTAACATAATGTATTATTTTATGAAAGCATATACTGAAGTTATGGTATGAAAAATCAAAAGGTTCAAAAGTCATTAATCAATTTTAATATCTTAAGACACAGATATATAATCACAGAATTATTTAGGTTGGAAAAGACCTCTGAGATTATTGAGTCCAGCCTTTGAAAGATCACTACCTTGCCAATAGACTGTGTCATGTCTTTGTCATGAGTGCCATGGGGAGTCATTTATTGAACATCTCCAGGGACAGTGACTCCACAGCCTCCCTGGGGAGTCCATTCCAAGGTTGAACAACCCTTCTGTGATGAAATTTCTCCTGATGTCCATCCTGAATCTCCCCTGGTGCAGGGTGAGGACATTTCTTCTTGTACTAGTTCCCTGGGAGAACAGGCCAGCTTCCAACAAACAGTGCTAGAATATGTTTAATATATATGGACATGTAGTATATTCATGTTCTAACCTATAGAAAAACAACATGGATTTTAATATGTAAACACACACAGATATATATTAATACAGTTTCACACATAGATATCCTTTCCCAACCTTTTGTAATTTACCTACTAATGGCATTTTCAAGCTAAACCACAAACAATTTTGCGGTTTTAAAATTCACTCATGAAAAATATAGAAGGTTGCATCATGCAGTTGTTTGTTTCCAGAATAATATCTTTAAAGTCATTACCAACTATTATAAGACTTGAGAGAAAACTGCAATAATTAGCAGAATTGATTCATAAGGAGAATGGGATCTACTCACCAGAGTCTTTTGAATGTAGAACAATTATTTAAAGATGCATCTTGATATACTTTAAAGGAAAATACCTTCATGCATTGAAGCTGTTTAGTAACTATCTGGAATAGATCCAAATTTGCTTTGAAAGCTAAATAAATGCATCAGAATTCTGAAGTGACTACAAAGTAATGTGAATGTTAGCTGGAGAAACTTTCAGGTAAGAAAAAGAGTTAAACACCATTCAGGTTCAAGTGTTAAAAATGAGGCAAAATGTCAAGGATACAAGGACCCTGAACTATGCTGTCTTTCACTCCTCCTAAGGCAATATTCAGGATAAGAAAATGGGTTTATTTTATTGTGTTGTGGTGTTTTGTTTTTGTTTTCTTTTTTTTTTTTTGTTTGGTTGGTTTTTTTCTTTCTCCTTGAAGGCTTAATGCTTAAATTCTACCTCTTTATACGTTCAAATCCCAGCTCACTAATGCAGATTTTTAGATCCAACATTCAAGTAGATAGTTTTCTATTGCATTTTGATCGTATTGTAGTTTAGATGCAAAATATCACTAGGGAAATGTTCAAACTTTCAGGCTACTGACTCACAAAATAAACATTGTCCAAAGCCAGCTCCTGTAGGGATCCGCACTGTATATATGTCTACATATGCCAATAAATTTTCCACTAATGGACCTTTATCCTGATCAGACAGAGAAGAGAACAGCATGAGACTGTTGGTACTTTTTTGTGTTTGCATGAATATTGAATATTGTTTGTGCTTCTGTCTGTGTTGATCTGTGTGGCTGGCCATGTGTATATTTATATGTGTGTTGTTTACTCCTGTCTCTGTGTCTACTGAGAGCACATGTTGAGCCTTGTTAGGCTGAATGTGCAGAGATGAAGCTCTTGGGCTCACCTCTCTTGGGCAGCAAAATTCAGCCACCCCAACAAAACCACAGGATAATTCAGCATTCACGGACAGCAGCTGTTCTCTAGCCCAACTTCCTGCTCAGAGTAAGGTCAGCTATGGGATCAGACTAACTCACTCAGGACTTTCTGAAACCGTCATAATCTCTCTGGGCAACTTGCTCCAAAACTTGACTACCCTTGTGGTGAAGAATTTTTTACCTATAGCAAGTCAGAGCTGTGAGCTTCTTTTCTCCCTGTGCTGTTCATTTTCTTCACAGAAGCTGGCATGGGACTGTGTTTTGGATTCGTGCTGGAAAGTGTTGATAACCCAGGAATGTTCTGCTAGTGCTGAACAGTGCTCACACAGGGTCAAGGACTTCTCTGCCTCACACTGCCTGGCCAGTCAGGAGGCTGGGGATGCACAAGAAGCTGGGAGGGTCACAGCTGGCAAAGCTGACCCCAACTGACCCAAGAGATATTCTTCCATCATTCTCACCAATAAAACCACAGTGAAAGAATGAGGAAGGGGGCATTTGGGCATTTTGAATATGCTGTCTGTCTTCCCAACTACGCTTTACACATGATGAAGGCTTGCTTTCCCAGAGACAGCTAAATACCTAACAACGGGATGTGATGAATGAATTCCTTATTTTGCCCTATTTGCATGTGCAACTTCTCCTTTAATTGATGATTTGTCTTTATCTCAATCAACGAGTTTTCCCACCTTTACACCTCTGATTCTCTCCCACATCCCACTTCGAAGGAGTGAGCAAACTGCCAGGCAGGGTTAAGTCACAACACTCTCCTGTACAAAACTGACTGTTCTTCATAGAAGATGCCCTTTTAGGTTTATTCCAATGTTAGAATAGCTTGAAGTACTTACCAAGAGCTGATCCCTCTGACACATCACCTGGCCTGCCCCTTGGATGTGCTAAGGATAACGTTGTTGTAATTGATACATCTGCCACACCGGCAGAGTTTAATATATGGCTTGGGGTTTACTAGATTAAGCCATAACAGCCAGCAATTCAGGATTGCCCTGGACATTCAGCACTCTTTCATACATATGGAATATCAGATAAATAGCATCTTCTTCTTTAATGCTTGCACAGACATTCACTATGCTGGCAGGTTCAACACAAATTTTTTGCGGGTAAAACAGTGGTATATGCTTACAGGTTAAAATTGGGACTCCTTCCATTTACCTTTGAGGTTTGGGGCACATGGGTAGGAGGATCATTAAATTGTATTTGCTAACTGGTGGAAAAAGAACACAGGAAAGAGCTCCTTTAAATATTTTTAGTGAGTATCCTGGACAAGTCACACCTATTATTTTACAGCAATTCATTTTAGTAAGCAAAAATAATAGAGGCCATTAACACTGTTTGAAAATAAACTCTCCATCAGAAGTTCCTGAAATCCCTGGTCTGAAGAAATTATGTGATGAATGATGCACTATTACTAGAAATTGTTATTTCAGGTTTCCGAGCTAGCAGACAACCTTATCTGTATTTAAAAAAAACCCCAAAAAACCAAAAACCCAAAGTTAATTTCCAAGCAATTTTTCCCAGAGCTTTCTTTCAGTGACCTAAAGACTTTGGTGTTGATCTCATTATATATATATATATATATATATATATGATTCTGTCTATTCTTCAACATCGACAAATGGAATTTTAAAAATACTTGTGTCATGTGAAAGGGTGAGATTTTTCTCAACCCTTACTGCAGGGAGATTTCCTTAGTGTTTGATTTGTCTGTCAGCTCTCAGGAAAGCCAAGACCCTCATGCCTGATCAGTCTGACAGCATTCCATTGTAGGGACCCTTCACTGAGCAGTCCTGCTGTATTGGAGGGCAATTTGAATTTTTCAGGGACACACACCAACAGCATAAGGGGGACCCCTCAGTGAGTCCCACCACCTTGAACTTCAAGAGGGCAGACTTTGGTCTCTTTAGGAGACTGGTGCAAGGAGTCCCTTGGGAGGCAGTGCTGAAGGACAAAGGATCCAGGAGGACTGGAGGTGTTTTCAGCAGGACATCTTACAGGTACAGGAGCAGGCTGTGCCCACAGGCCAAGAGATGAGCTGATGGGGAATAAGACCAGGCTGGTTGAACAGAGGACTTTGGCTGCTACTCAAGGAAAAAAGGAGCATTTATTGTCTTTGAAAGAAAGGGCAGGAAACTCAGGACCACAGGGATGTCGTGAGGTTATGGGGGCAGACAGTTAGAAGGGCCAAAGCCCAATGAGCCAATGTCGTGGTTTGAGAGGAAGTGAGTTTTTGTGAGGTGGTAGTGGTCAAACCAATAGGTGCCCAGATGTGGATATTGGCACCTGGTTTGACCATTGAGGATATGGATACGCCTCTGAGAACACAGGGGTTAAAAGCGAGGAACTCCCACGGGAATTGCTTCTTGGTTCCGGTGGATGGAAGAGTTCAGACCTCCCCTGCCTGGCTTCGGGCTGGGCGGGGGAGGGGAAAGCCACGCGGCCGAGGGAGGTGGGCCAGAGCCTTGGGCAGAGGACGGGAGGCGATGGTTTGGACAAGAGTGAGTTCCCCACAGAGATGGAAGGGTGGAAGAACTCAGAGAGACAGCGGGCAGCCCCCCTTCCTCAGGAGGGAGAGAGAAAGAGAGAGGTGCCAGTGCTATCTTAAACTTGATAAGCACCGGCCTGGCCGAGGAAGAGAAGGGGGGGGCGGCAAGGGAAGAGTGCGGAGCGGTGTGGGAGTTCGAGGTGAGCAGAGACTGTGATTTTAACCCTTCTGTGGGACGGTGGAAACCTGGCAAATGCTGATCCTCCGGGAGTCGAAGGAGGAGAGAAACGGATAAGAGGAAATGTGCAAGTGTGATGAGAGCTGTGCAAGTGAAGAAGGACTGAGAGATGTTGAGAAAATCCTAAGTGGAGGAGATGATGGAGTGGCTTTTGGCTGGACTTTTCTTGTATAGCCATGGACAGAACCTTTTCCTGTAATACAGAGACTGCATTTTAGGGGGAGGCAGTGCCAAAGGAGCGATGTGAGCGGAGACGACAGGTGATGAGTGATGGTGAGACCCCTCGGCCCCAGGGGGTGAAATATTGGGGGGGACTGGTGTCCCGAAAAGAGGTGAGAGACTGTCGTTCTCTTCTGGAACTGGGCAAGGCATCCTTGAAAGACATCCTCTCACCATCCAGTGGTGAGAGCACTGAACATGGAAGGAAGAAGTCACGAAGGCGATGGCTGAGTGACGGGGAAACACAGCTGGATTCGGCCGTGTGTTTTTCCAGGGGAAACCTGTGGCACAAGGAGGGCTCCTTCTCTCCTTGATGAAATGAGAAGTGATTGTCGGAAGGGTGGAGATGGACTGAGTTGATTATCTGAAGGGTGATGGACTGGGAAGAGATCTAAGGTTTTGTGTTATTCTGTGGAAATTGAGTGGGGGGAGGAGAAATGTTTAAAAGGTTTCCATTCTGCTCTGTGTGTTAATTTTATTGTAGTTATGTGATAATAAAGTTTTTTTCTTGTTTACAAGTAGAGGCCTGCTTTGCTCTGTCTCTTATCACATCTCACAGCGGACACCAGGGGAAGATGGGTTTTCATGGGGGCACTGGCATTGGGCCAGCGTCAAACCATGACAGCCTTTAAGCTGACTAGTGCTCTAAAAGACAATAAAAAATTTCTATAAATACATTTACAAGAAAAAGAAGGCCAAGGAGAATCCACATCCTCTATTGGATGTGGAGGGAAATGTAGTGACCAAGGCTGAGGAAAATGCTGAAATACTTAATTCCATCTTTGTCTCAGTCTTTAACAGTAAGACAGTTTACTGTGGTTATTTGGAAAAATTTATTTACTGAAAAGGTTGTCAGGCATTGGAACTGCCTTCCCAAGGAAATGGTTGAATCATCATCCCTGGAAGAGTATAAAAAATGTGCTGCTTAGGGACATGGTTTTGTGGTGGACTAGTTAGACTTGATCTTAAAGGTCTTTTCCAACCTAAACAAATCTATGATTACATAATGAGTTTTTGTGATTTACAAGTAGGCCTACATTTTAAAGGATTTTTGAGCCTTTTTCAAGGAAGACCAGAAGAAACAGAAAAACAAGTGCTTGAAAGTTTGATATTGTAAGGCTATTTTGGCATTCTCTCCCTGTACTTTATTTGTTGAGCTTTTTGATCATTGTCTGAGTGTGAAGTCTTTTTGTTCCTGAAAAAAAATTGTCACATAAATATAGGTATTACAGATGAAATAAGCTTATTAGATCATTTGATCCCCTTGCTGGTGTATTGGGTCTGGCTGAGATGGTGTTTATTTCCCCACAGCAGCCCTCAGGGTGCTGTGCTTTGCATTGTTATCTGGAAAAGTGTTTGTAACACACCAGTGTTTCGGTTGCTGATGAGCAGAGCTGGCACAGCATCAGTGCTGACTCTCAACATTTTCCCCCCAACAAGGAGCTGGGGGTGGACAAGATTGGCGTAAGGGGATACAACTAGCCCAGCTGACCTAAATTAAGCAGAGGGCTATTCCATACCATGTGATGTTAGCCCAGATGTAAAAGCTAAGAAAAGGAGGAGGAAGTGGGGCATTTCTATTTACAGTGCTTGCCTTCTGGAGCAACAGCTGTACATGTTGAAACCCTGCTTCCTGAGAAGTGGCTGAACATCTCTCGCTGATTGAAAGTAGAGAATAAATCTTTTTTATTCTCTTTGCTCATGCACAACAAACTTTCTCTTTTCCTTTAGTAAACTGCCTTGTCTCAATCTACAAGTTGCTTTCCATCTTATTTTCTCTCCCCTACCTACCTGGGAAGCTGAATGGTCGAGTGGTTTGGTGGGCATCTGGTGTTCACCAAGGTCAACCTACTACAGTCCTTTAAAAAGGCCACAGTGGGTTTTCCCTGACTAAATGCCAGGCGCCCACAAAGCTCCTCTCTCATTCTACTCAGCTGGACAGGGCTGAGAAAATATAACCGAGGGTTCGTGAGTTGAGATGAGGACAGAGAGATCACTCAGCAAATACTATCACAGGAAAAACAGACTCAAATTAGAGATATAATTGAATTTATTAACAGAATCAGAGCAGGATAATGAGAAGTAAAATAAGACCTTAAAAACACCTTCCCGTTACCCCTTCCTCCTTCTCAGCTCTGTCTCCTCCCCCAGCACCTCAGGGAGACAGGGAATGGGGGTTTCCAGTTTGTCACACATAGCCACAGCACAGGGAGATCAGTCCTTCCCCTGCTCCAGCATGGGGTCCCTCCAGTGCAAGACAGTTTTCCATTAATTTCTCCAATTTCCATGAATTTCTCCAATGTGATTTCATTCCTCAGGCAACACTTCTCCACAAACGTCTCCAGTGTGAGTCATTCTTCCACAGGGTGCAGTCCTTCAGGAACAGGCTGCTCAAGTGTGGGTCCTCCACAGTGTCACAAGTCTAAAAATGCGGGGGATGTCCATGGGATGCTACACAAGTCCTACCAGCAACCATGCTCCGGTGAGGGCTCCTCTCTCCATGGTCTGTTGATCTCTGCCCTTCTCCAGCACAAGCCGACCAGAGGTTCACAAACTCCTCTCAGGCATCTACCTGCTCTGGGGTGAGATCTTTCTCAAGCTGCAGGTGGATCTCTTCTTCCCTGCAGACCTCCATGGGCTGTAGGGAGACAGCTGCTTCACCATGGTCTTCATCATGGGCTGCAGGGAAATCTCTGCCCCAGATCCTGGAATACTCCCTCACTCCTTCTCCACAGTGTCTGCATTGTTGTTCCTCTCACATATTCTCACCCCACTCTTCCCTGGCTGCAATTTCATTTTCACAATACTTTTTTTCTTTTTAAATAAGTTATCACAGAGGCACTGCCATCATTTATACTTGGTCCAGCCTTGGCCAGTGGCACATCTGTCTTGATGTCTCCTGGGATTAGTTCTGTTGGAAACGGGGAATGCTTCTGGCATCTTTTTACAGAAGCCACCCCCTTAGCTCCCTGGTACCAAAACCTGCCCATGAAAATCCAATACACCTTGTAAGTGCAAGTATATTTCCTACGGTAAATCATGTAGTGCAGGCCTAGACAGAAAACAAATCAATTTTGTAAAAACAGAAAAACAAGACACCAACACTCCCTCCCTACAAATATTTCAAAATTTAGTTTTGTTCTGAATCAGAAGAACATTCAAAATTCATGAGAGAACTAAGAGGATAGAGAGAGAGACCAGTACAAAGCCAGTACCACCTGTGTGAAAACTCACTGGGAATTTGGAAAGCTTGAATTTCTATTTCTGGAAAAAGAAGGATTTCAATGTATTTGCCTCATGCCCCGGCCAAATAAGAAGACTGCTAACACTTCTGAACAAATACATCTCTCTTAGAATTCTTCTCCTTTTAAAAAGAGTATATAGTTACAGATGTTTTTCATTTCTGGTTTAATTTTACCAACATTAATTTCTAGTTGGTCTGATTTAAACTTGGCTATACACTAAGACCACCTTAAATAATTTCTTTCTGTCCTTGGTGTTTATAGCCTTCAAATGTACGTAGACAGTTAACATCCCCCTTCCCCCTTTCCCCCTCCAGTCATTGCTTAGCAAGCTATACATATTTATTTCTTTTAATCTTTCACCGTAAGTCAATCCTTTCAGCCCCTCAATAATTTATGTTGCTTTTCCTTGAATTTCCTCCAATGTGTCAAGATTTTTTCTAGTACTGTGAGGCTCTGCATACTTTATTCTAGACATACACTCAACTGTTACATGGAGAGAGATAGAATATCAGTAGTTTACGTTTGCTGCTTTCTTTAATTTGCATGCTTGGTGTCTGGGTTTTTTTAGGATACCATAAACAATTCTTGTTATTTTTCTACTTAGAGTGAATCTCCATACCACATATATTTTCCTACATATATATTGGTCATATGAAAATGATTTCACGCCATGTCCGCCTGAAAGATCACCTGACTTCAAAAATCTGGTAAACAAGCCAAAGCCACAAACACAACTCAGTCAAATATTTGTCAGCTGTATCATCTCCAAACACAGAACTCACCCCTCCATACTGGGGATCTTGCCAGTATTCAAATAGGTGCTCAAGTCAATATAGGTTTAACAGTTTCCAGTCTTGGAGGGTGGTATGCACACAAAGCAATCTGGGATCTGGCAAACATAACACAAGAGTTTTTACAGAAAAATGGGTTATGTAAGGGATTGAAGGCAGTGCTTGATTTCACAAGGCAGTTTTGCCAGTTGATGGTGGTGCTGGTTCTGATGGAATGGGATTCCTTCATATATAGAAGAGTCTCCAGACCTTGGGGAGACTTAACAGGTGAGTTTAGGATCAACACAAGATCAAGCTTTTCAGCAAGAAGAGTTGATGATGCTGCTGAAGCAGTGTGGGGTGGAGATCTCTGGAGAGCCTTAATCCATTCTCAGGTGACAAGACCCGAAAGAAATATTGCAGTGTGAGAGACCAGCCAAAGAGGCAATTATTGGGGTCTATCTGACTGTGCTGGTTGTGTTCAGAATGCCAGTGCAAACATTACCTCAGTGGTAAATGCTAATTAGAAATCAAAGTTGTGCAGGGTAAAGGAGGTACCAGAATGAAGAGCAGGTAATGACAATTTGTTCCCACTTTCAGCATCTTCACAGATGTCATTGCATCTAAGAGTCATTTAGTGGTATTCATGATTAAATTAAGTAAATTGTACGATTAAAAAGAGGTTCAACATTATAAATATATCATCTAATCAGCTACACGGCATCTCTGTTATCTCTTAAACAGTATTATCATTCCCAGATGCATGAAGTTCTTAACAACAAAATGCTTATTGTTTCTTTGCTAAATTGACATTATACATTGAATATTATAATTGAAAATAGATATATCTTGGGTGCTTTGGGAAAAGCATAATATAATCCACCATATAGCTTTATTTCAGTAATTTAGAAAAGGGTTTTTTTGAGTTTTACTCTTCAGTTTTAAATTATTTATGGGTATAAATCATCTGATGTTAATGGATATTTACAACTTTTGATTTGCAAATTATTGAAAATAAATTATTAATTTTTAGGGAAAAAATTTTTACAATCATTCTTTCCCCTCAAACTATTACAACTTTTTTCCCAAATAATTTAAATTATTTTTTGTTCATGATATTGGACAACAACAAATGGATATCCAGTAAAAATTTGACTTGCACCCTTGAATGCAGAAACAAAATAATCTACTGTCATTACAGAGCCTCTTCTTTTTGCAATAATCCACAAATCTTCTGTATTTGTTTTTCTACCACATGAAATTGTCTACGTGCTCTAAATAGACATGGTTGCCTTTGGTGAAATGTTTATTTTTTTTTTTTTCAGTCTCAAGATTTCTCTTCTTTCCTGATTGATTTGTGTTTGTGTATTTACCCAATGATTAGATTTTAGTGGATTATTTTGCAGCAATTAAGGATTCTTTTATTTTTCTGCAGTATGCAGCATATGACCATGTGGGAGGCGGCCTGAAAGAAGAAAGCTTGGGAATGCCTTGGGAGACAACGTGTGTAATACAAGCTCCCATGTCAATCACCATGTCAATCACCGTGTCAGTCACCCACTCCCCACTCCCCTGTTCTAGAAGGTTCTTTGGTTCCCTGTTCCCCATTGGTCCCAAGGTTGGAACCACTCCTACCTCCTTTCCCTATTGGTTCGTGTTGTGTTACCCCGCCCTAGCTCCTCCCCAAACCCCGCCTACCTCCCTGAGTTTATATACCCAAACGCCTGCCAGGGTTGGGGCCTTTTTGCCTCTATTCCTCTTTGGAGATGGTTGTGTCCCTGCTACCCTGCATTTCCTCCCTCAAGAAACCTCTCTGGATTAAGCATGCAAGAAGCCCTCCTGCTCTTCATTCTGTGGTGAGGCTTTTTTACATTATGACATCTGGGCTTGGGCAGAAGGTGGGATGAGGGTGGTACCAGACGGTGCCATGGAGGATGTCTTGATCAAGTTGTTTGGAGGCCTGTCTGACCTGACCATGAGTGTTTCCAGGGATGGGGCATTTTTCACCTTTATCTGAGCAACTTAATCAAGTGTTTCATCCTCCTCATTGTAATTTTTTTTATTTTTAGTCTAATTCTACCCTCTTTTAGTTTAAAACCATTACCTGTGTCCTAGTGCTACAGACCCTACTAAAAAAATATCTGCCTTCCATAGCTTTTCAAATATCATGGTGAGTGGTTTGGCATGAGAGGACATTTTCTTAATTTGCTCTCTGGCCCTGGATTCATTATGTTTTCATCATAGTAAGATGCTGTATTCCAGTACTTTATATTTCTGATTTTTAAGAGATTCAAAATATGCTTCCATAATTCCACTGTCCTTCTTTTTGTATAGTGACATCACTCCTTAGTTAGTCCAATCACATTTTATAGTTTTACTGCCACCTAATTCTCCTAACTCAGTTTAATAGTGTCACATTCACATTTTCTGAAAAATCCCTTCACCCAGGATTTTTCTCCTGGGAAGCTGAGAGGCCTCAGAGAAGAAGAAAAACAATTCATATTTCATTTGCTTCTCCTCTGTTTTGCTCCTTTGGAATGTCGTTGGAGATTGTTTACCAACAGGTGATTGTTTCACTGGTTTCTGCTGTGGGTTGTTTTCACTCTTCTGCCAATCAGTGCCAAGCTGTGTCAGGACTCTGGAGAGAGTCACAAGTTTTCATTATTATCTTTTTAGCATTCTGTAAGTATCCTTTCTGTGTTCTTTAGTATAGTATAGTTTAGTATTCTTTAATATAATATAGTATCATAAAATAATAAATTAGCCTTGTGAGAACATGGAGTCAGATTCATCATTCCTTCCTTAATTGGGGCACCCCGCGACCACAATAAATAGATCTGCAGCATGCACATTGAATGCTGTGATGCTCTGCCACCCATTCCATTTATACTCCAGTTTCCTCCTTGAAGTTATATCTAGCCTAGCTTTTTCACTCTCTGAATATGTTAATTTCTGTATTTAATCTATTCCTCTAGCAAGTTTACTGACTGCAGAAATTTTTCATTTATGCATGAAAATATCTTTTTAAACAAGCGATCATACTTACAGAACACTTCACATTGTAATGGATTTTACAGATAGTAACTAATAATCAAAGATATCTCCACAGAACAGAAAATATAACTTGAGTATCTCAGTTTTAGAAAGACAAAACTGAACAGAGAGATTTAGGTGAGCTGCTCAAGGCAACATTGAAAATGAGTGGTAGATTCAGAATGATGACCCAATATTTCACAGGCAACATTTCTTTGTTCAAACATTTGTACACTTTGTTCAACATTTCCTCATTGTGCTTTAATTTCAACCTATGAGAACTTTCTTATAATTTGTCACATGGCCCTGAAACATATACAATGATTTTTATCCTTGTCAAATAATTTCAGCATTGTCAATCTACAGAAATTTAAGCTTTATGCTGTTGAAAAAAAAGAATTCGCTGGTCTCCTTTTGAGAATCATAACATTTATGCAGAGGTGTGACAGACCTCATTTTATTGGACTTAAAATATTTGGCATATGTAATATGAGCTACATATATTTTCTCTTTTATAATTTATGTTTTTGTGCACATAAATTTTGAAGGATGCAAAAATTTAACTAATGTCTTTCACAAAAAACCTTTTTCAAACAAGTGTGATAAGTGTGACATTCTTCAGAACACACATATGAGTTCAAGATCTGCAAAGAAGGAAAATTTATCAGTATGTCCATAATATCAACACATAATTTTAAAGGCAGTACGTCTTTTCTCTCAGGAACTGTAGTCCTCTTGCAACAGTTAGCTGAACAGTAACTCTTCCTGCAAGTTAGTGAAGAATAAGAGCATAGGAATACCTTGCCTAATTCAATATTCTCTCTCTAGCAATGGTCAGCTGAGAAACAGGGAAATGCATTAGAGTCTGTCCCCAGAAAGACTTCATTCTGTTAAGATTTCATTGATCTCTCAAGACTGAGGATTATAACTGTTCTCAAAGCATTTTTTTAGCATTAAACATAATAGTTCTAGCTCCTCATCAATAAACCCAAGCATTTCTTTCTCTAAGCCTAAGTTTACACTTAAAACTGTTTTCAAGGAGGACTGTGACCATCTTAAATCAAGGTTCTAAGGGGAGAAAAACCCCATATGCTAAGAAAAATAAATCCCATTTGAACGTGTTAAACTGAGTAAGGAAACACTTGGATTTTCCTGCTAGTGCACATTTCTTATCTACTACTGGGTTCAAATACTGAATTTAAATTGAAATGCAGTAGTGTAATGGTAGACTGAACAGGTATCATGGATGTCTTCTTTCAGGGCAGAGCAGTGTTCCTGAAGGGCTACACGGCAATAAATTTTAGGCTCTCTTTTGTTGATTCTCATCCTAAAGAAAGGAGGGCGCAAAGTGGAACAGTGCACACATTTCTTGTTCTGATGAAATATTTGGAAAAGGCCAAACTCTGCATCCTTGCAGAGAGACGCAAAGCATTCAGCCTCCCTGCCAGTACAAACATAGGATTTAGCATTCTATGGATCTATAGGATGCACGTGGAAAATATGGTGTTTAAATCTGTTTTTTTCAATAAATAACCTTTTGTTTTAGTAATGTGAAAAGATCAGACCTTTGTGTTAGTTCTGTGAGGAGACCTACACTTCAGATGGTTTCTCTGTAGCGTTTGAATTTGTCTATGGGTCATGGAAGAAATTTCCAGGTATATGAAAGGCATAAGTGTGGCTGGGAACAGTCAGCAAAGCTTTTGACATAGTATGCCATAAAAAAATGTATGATGACTTATGGTTAATATAAGAAGACCATAAGAGGGGTGGAAAACTGACTGGACAATTTTGTTCAACATTTTGTGGTCAGAGGTAACCCAAAGTTCTGAGCCTTGCACCTCTGTGGGACCACATCAGCCAGTCTGCTCTGCTCACAATGGTTTATGGAGGCTGCTCATTCCACTGTCTATAGACTACTGACCTTGCAATCTCATTTGCTGAACATTTACAGCTGGGTTATTTATGAATTTTGGGCATACAGGGCATAAGGTGAGAATATAATTTCTCCTGTGCTTTGCATATTTCCTCGTGTACCAGATATGTTTACTCTTCAAATAATGGGAAATTAATGAAGAATTAACATCTGTTCTCTACCAGAAGAGAACTACAGCCATTGCTGTATTTAGGGGCTGAGGTGGGCAACAACCAACAAATACATTGTGCAGAAAAGCCATGAAGCAATGTCTTGGGTTGGAAATGCAAGATGTGGCTGAGGGTGTGTATTCTGTTGCTGTCTGTTAGAGGTGGGGCAGTTATCTTCTGTTAATTGGGCCACCTGTTAAAAACCAAGTGGGGCAGTTTTCTCTTCCACAAACAATCCTCTCTCTGGAAAATATATTCTGATAATGGCCATAATTTTTTTTTTCCCTAATAAGAAGTGTTATTCCTATTCCCATATCTTTGCCTGAAAGCCCCTTAATTTCAAAATTATAATAATTTGGAGGGAGGGGGTTTACACTTTCCATATCAAGGGAGGCTCCTGCCTTCCTTAGCAGACAGCTGTCTTTTCAAACCAAAACAAGCAACAAAGGGTGATTCAGTCTCAGAGTTGTCTCTGAAGCACAATGTCCTTTGGGGCACCCTAATCAGACCTGAGGGGGGAAAAAAAAATGACCTCTGTATGGTTTTACAGATGTGAAGGAATCACTATGTGATCTGATAGCTCATAATCTCATTGTAAAGAGATGGCTTTATTAATGAATGCTTTGTATTTTAGTCACACACTGAATTTTTTAGGCAATTAACCACTGGGGAAAAAAAAAGGAAATTAAAAGCAATTGCCTTATTTTTGTTTGAATGTGATTAGCTGAAAAGATGATATAGTATACAGTATATTAACAAAAATATCCTATGAATATTTACCAGGCATACTTAATCAACTGAGAATACATGCAGTCAATGAATCAGTCGTTTTCTGAGACCTTAGGTACTCCTAGAATAATGTACTGAAACAGACTGAACTATTGAGATGTTCTCTTGGGTCAATTATGAATTTATCATAAAATGCTAGAGTCTTCATGTGCACAATAGACAGAAAACTTGAAACCAAATTTTACAGTCTGTTGAGTATAAAAACAAATTTAGGAATGTCCTGAACATGATAGCTTTATAGATACCATAAGCAATAAAGATTTTCTTACAACCTGGAATACAAAACATGCGCACACACACGTTCACACACAGAATCATAAAATCATAGAGTACCCTGAGCTGGAAGGGAGACACTCAAGGATCATTGAATCAGCTCCTGGCCCTGAACATGACCAACCCTAAAACTGAATCCTATGCTGGGCCACACTAGACCATCATGTGTTCCAAAAATCTTGTATCATCTCCTGGATGTTTACTACTACCCAATTACCTATCTATGTCTACCAGAGGAAATGCTGGTAGAGGTTATGTTTCCTGCAAACTCTAAATCTTTCCATTGTGTTAAGTTAATGATCCTCATCAAGTTACTTGAACTTAAGAGTGCAATAGCTGGTAAAGGCACAACTGAGTACCGTTTGGTAAAAGGAAAGTGTCCTGGTTTGAGAGGAAGTGAGTTTTTGGGAGGTGGTGGTGGTCAAACCAATAGGTGCCCAGATGTGGATATTGGCACCTGGTTTGACCATTGAGGATATGGATACGCCTCTGAGAACACAGGGGTTAAAAGCGAGGAGCTCCCAGGGGAACTCTCTCTTGGTTCCGGTGGATGGAAGAGTTCAGACCTCCCCTGCCTGGCTGCGGGCTGGGCGGGGAAAGCCATGAGGCCGAGGGAGGTGGGCCGGAGCCTTGGGCAGAGACGGGAGGCGATGGCTTAGATAAGAGTGAGTTCCCCACAGAGATGGAAGAGTGGAAGAACTCGGAGAGGCAGCGGGCAGCCCCCCCCCTTCCTCAGGAGAGAGAGAGAAAGAGAGAGGTGCCAGTGCTATCTTGAAACTTGATAGCACCGGCCTGGCCGAGGAAGAGAAGGGGGGCAAGGGAAGAGTGCCCGTCGTGGAGCTAGTGTGGGAGTTCGAGATGAGCAGAGACTGTGATTTTAACCCTTTTGTGGGATGATGGAAACCTTGCAAATGCTGATCCTCCGGGAGTCGAAGGAGGAGAGAGACGGATAAGAGGAAATATGCAAGTGTGATGAAAGCTGTGCAAGTGAAGAACGACTGAGAGAAGTTGAGAAGAATCCTAGGTGGAGGAGATGATGGAGTGGCTTTTGGCTGGACTTTTCTTGTATGGCCATGGACAGAATCTTTCCTATAATACAGAGACTGCATTTTAGGGGGAGGCGGTGGCTTGGTGCCAAAGGAGTGATGTGAGCAGAGACGACAGGTGATAAAGTGATGGTGAGACCCCTCAGCCCCAGGGGGTGAGATATTGGGAGGGACTGGTGTCCCGAAAAGGTGAGAGACTGTTGTTTCCTCCTGGAACTGGGCGAAGCATCCTTGAAAGGGGAAACCCTAAAGCAGCTCTGGTCCATGTGCAGTGGTGAGAGCACTGAACATGGAAGGAAGAAGTCACGAAAGTAGTTGCTGAGTGACGGGGAAACACAGCTGGACTCGGCTGTGTTTTCCCAGGGGAAACCTGTGGCACAAGGGGGCTCTTCGCTCCTTGATGAATGAGAGGTGATTGTCGGAAGGGTGGAGATGGACTGAGTTGATTATTTGAAGGGTGATGGACTGGATAAAGATCTAAGGTCTTGTGTTATTCTGTGGAAATTGAGTGGGGGGAGGAGAAATGTTTAAAAGGTTTTCATTCTGCTCTGTGTGTTAATTTTATTGTAGTTATATGATAATAAAGTTGTTTTTTTTCCCTTTGTTTACAAGTAGAGGCCTGCTTTGCTCTGTCTCTGATCGCATCTCACAGCAGACACCAGGGGAGAATAGGTTTTCATGGGGGCACTGGCATTGGGCCAGCGTCAAACCATGACAGAAGGTAAATATAAGACCAGAGAATTTGTTGCTTCACGACAGGATGTTGCCCTACAGATGAGGCCCTACAGAACTTAAAACAATCCTCAGATGTTCAAATATATTCTAGCTTTTATTAGCAGTTATGGGTCAGTATGTTATAACAACATGATGGATATCCATATTACAATTTACCTAATCTTTGACTTTGCATTCACCATCAGCTGGATTTAAGTGGTGAGTAAAGTCAGTGAAGACCCAGCCCTGACAACTTTGGATGAGTGATGGTTCTTTCTTTCTAACAAATCTTTGACTTAACCCATCAAGACAGCTTCCATATCCCTTCCCACTGCTGAATCCTTTATTAACATATGAGAAGTTTTGGTCAGAGCTTTATCTTTTGTGCTTTAGTTTCCTCATGCTGTCAGCAGTACCTATACCTTTATAACACAGCTACATAATGTGGCCGATGGGTTAAAGACTACATTTATTAAACTGAGAGATAAAGGACTTGTCCCAGTGAGTACTTGCCTGCAGTAACAATGAAAATTGATGCCTTTCAGTCATAATGTTGATATATCCACATGCACACTTAAAGCTTTTAATCATAAATACCCTTCACTCCTACATTATGACAATGAATTTCAAAATTGTATGTTTTCCTCTAGAGCCAGCATTCTAAACTGGAGTGGAAGTAAAAAACTGAGGAAGAGAGTAAAAAAAGAGAATTATCCTCTTTTGATGAACTAACTAAGAAGCAAAGATCTGCTTCTATTATCAGATCATATCATCACAGGTGCATAATAATTTCCGTTGCCTTCAGCTTCAAGCATTGAGAAGGCATTCAGTTCATACATGAACTCAAAAGTGTATACTTTACAAGTTTGCAGTAGTATTCTCCCATGCTGAGGGACACAAAAAAACATGCAGTGAATCAAAAACCACAAAAAAAATTAAATAAGAGCATACTTAGAAACACATTATCATTTTTACTACCTGCAGTCGGGTGCACTTTTTACAATTATGACAGATAATGAAATCAGTACAGGATCAGCACCTGAATTCTGACTTCCGGAAAGACCTTTCCTAATTCTCATTTGCCTCAGAATATTTTGTTTCTACAATATTACCAGTTAGAGGTATCTCATGAGAAAATTGGATGTATTGGTAGGAATCCTTTGATAAAAGGGTATTTGCAGAAAAAAAAGATTAAGAGATGGGAAAATTCCCATGGGAACTTCAGAATTTGCTTTATGAATTCAGAAAGAGAATTAAATTTAATGAGACTTAGCTGCTGAAAAGCTAGGTAGCAATAAAATTCCATTATCTTTGTTAAAGCTTTCTCAAGTCATAGAATCACTAAAAAACAGGGCTAAAAAGGAATTCAAGGGATCATCCAGGGAAAAGAGACCCAAGACAAGATAAATCATTGCTGTGTCTTTTGGATAAGTACTCTTAAGCTTCCTGTGAAAGATATCTAATGTTGGAAACAGAAAAAAAAAATTAAGGCAATTAATGTTTTTATTAAAATTTGTTTCCTCATTTCCAGCCGAGATTTTTCTCCCCATTGCTTGTCTTAGCCTCCATAAATTTTAAGCACAGGTTAGTTCTTCCTTTGTTTCAACACCTTGCTACCCTATATCTCAGCTGAATTTTTTTGTAGATGCAACAGTAATAGCTGGCATTTTCTTCTGTTTTATTGTTCATGTGTTTTCTAGATCTTTCTTTTTGCTTTTCTCTTCAATTAGGTCAACTTACTGAAGTGCTTGACATCAGCTGGTTCTCAGGCTGAAGAATCCTCAGTGCTTTTGTGGGGTGGAGGCACAGAGTTTAAGCTTCCTGATTCTTGCTGTATATCAGAGTTATGCAGCAGAATATAAATGCTAATAAAGAATTTACTGTCTGCTGTCATATGATGACTGCTTCCTTCTTACAGCCTTCAGATGTTCCTTGAAGAACTGCTGACTAATTAGCCATTCACCTTCCTCTATTTGCCCTTGTTTTCTGCCTGAAAATAGAATGTCATATTTTCTCCTGCCATTATTTTTCCCCCATGTTTTTTGTTCAGTTTGGAAAGGTAATTTTTGGTTATAGTTTTACCTTAAGCCTAATTAGAGTCCCTCTCAACTTTTTGTATCTGCATAATCAGTAAGTAGGCTGACAATATGGTTCAAATTGTTAAATCTGATGATGAACAATACAGCATTGGGATAGACCCTTGAGAAACCCAACCAAGACTGATATTAAGTCTCATATTGCCTGATTCATTACATTTGTCCTACATGGTCTCTGAGAGAGAGCAAGACCCTGGAATCAGGCCTGCTTGTTCAAGATTATGCTCCTCCTGGAGCTGACTTTACAAATTTCTTTCACAGCACGGGGATGTGGATGGATGCACTCACCAGCTGCCTTAATTTGTTGATCAAAGTTCTCCATTCTGCCACAGATCTCTCCTGTTTAATCAGCTCCACATTTCCCAGGGGTAATGAACATGAAACACGTGTATCTTCTTTAAAAAATGAATAGACCACCATCACATTTTTTCACATGGATGATTTTTCCACCAAGGTGCTGGATGGTCTGTGGAGATCCCAGATGCTCCCTTTGGACTTTTTTTTTTCTGAAGAAAGTAACTTTTTGTTTGTTTGTTTGTTTTGTGAGGACACACGATATATTTAGTTGGTTGCTGCATATAATTTGTTTAAACAGAGGACACAAGTGTCTTTCAGATTAATCCTTTTAACAGCATAACAAAAAAAAAAAAACCAAAAAAAAACCCCACAAAAAAAATCTGCCTGGACCTTACCTCTGAGCACTGTTCTGTTCCTCTTATCACCACTTCTGCCATGGTCTGGTGAAAGTAAGACAAAATTAAGTAGTTGTTACGGCCATCATTGTAAAATGTATATATGGGGTGGCAGAAAAAAAAAGTATGCTGAATTTAATTCTGGTGTTAAACGTTTATTTTCAGGAGATGAAGATATTCTTTGGACTGATTTTTTTATTCTACATGCTATCTATTTTGAAGACTTTTTTTTTTTTTTAGGCAAAGATAGAAGCAGGTATGTCTGTTCAAAAGTGTTGCTACATTTTAGGTTTGATGTGTTTTATTTGGTTATTTATTCAGTATAAGAACATATTTACCCAACAGAAATGGAAACTTTAACTCCTGTGTGAATAGGGAAGAAGGCATTTATCAATTATCAAATATATGAGGTATTTTTTCATGTATTTTCTTAACAAAGGCAGATTATCCTTTCTAAGTTGAAACACTTTTTAGCTTAATACTGTAAATTTCTCAAGGTCAAAAGGTTCAAAAACTAGGTAAGCTCAAAAATGTCTTAAAAATTACTTGAAAAACAAGCATAGTAATAGTATTTACTTTAGATTAAATTTGAATATTTAGGCAGTTTTTTTTTTAACCAAGAGAAACAGTTTTCAAAATTGATTTTAGATAACATGTATCAAACAGTAAAACAACTTTATGAATCTTTTTTCAAACTTGTCCATAGAAACTTCTTCAGGAAATGTGTTCATACCAATTCAGTTGTTAACCCTTCGGTGAACTTACAGTGGTCGTGAATGTGGTGGGCTTGTAATATAAATATTTAAAGCAGCAAGCTGAATAGAGAAAACAGTATTAAAGATAATTCTTGCAGCCTACATGATAGAAAATAAATATTTGGGAGAAGCGAAAAAACCTGTTGTCAGCATTGTGAGCTGATATTCGGATCCAGGAGGTTGATGGATGTTACATTGTCTATGTTTGTATTCCTTAATCTACAGTTTCATGTTATGAAAGCATACAAATTAGAGATGGGGCTGTAATAGGTCATTTAGGTGACCTATTTTGATAACATAGCATAGTAATTTTCTTGAGTGGCAGTTGATTATTACCTGAAAAAAATTTTTAAATATGTGGGTTTTTTGTTGGAATCTGATTGTCCTTGAATGGGGCATTACTCTTAAGCATATAACCTCTTCTGTCTGTGGGGAAGGTAACCAGCAGTGGATAAGCTGAAACAGATTTTGATTATGCCGAAGCTAATCAGGAGGTCATGAGTTAAAGGGGCCTCAAATTTATAAGGAGAGGTGATTAGTTTCAGAGGCTTGGGAAAAAAACAGAAGGCAAGGAGAGCTGGAGGACCAGTAATTAAAGTGAAGAGCAGGAAGAGGAAGAACATATCCATGATGCATGGAAAAGGTGCTACAGCTGAGATTCTGGTCTTCTAGGAGATCTTTGACACATGTTAAAGAAAGTGGAGGACCACTGGATAAATCAGGGCAGAAAGGAACACAATTCTGTGACACCTGAAGTAATCCAAGTCCTTGTGATTTGTCATGTTTTTACATTGCATACTTCAAACTCTGTCAGTTTTCTGGGACTTAAAATGTCACTGGGTACCCAGCCCAAGTAGTCCCTGACTAGCTCAAATACTAACACAGATGCAGATAGAGGATCTCAAAATTGTGCCTCTACAGCATCCAGTCAATATGCTTTTCCTCCATCTTTACACCTTAATATTTGGGGGATAGCTAAGGACAGTTTATTTACATTAATTATTTAAGTCTCCAGTAGCTGAGGAGATTAACTTTCAATATTCAGCTGTGCTGTAGAAGTGTAGTAAGTGACAAGTGAACAGAACATTATTTTCAGAAGCTCAGTGAGTGATTTTTTTTTTTTTTTGAGAGAGAGTTTATGAAGACTTCAGCATTTTCAAGACTGTCAGGACAATTGGAGATCTTGAGTACTTTAAGTATCATTATATGTATTCCCTTGAAGTCAACATTTTTTAGCCAAGAAACAGAGGAAAAGTGCTGAGTAAATATATGTTCTCTTTGGGTATTTTTGTGGAAGATACATGCTTTTGCTCCTTTTAATCATAAAAGGAAGAGTAAGGAGAATAAACTAAAACTCACAGCTTAAGAAATTCAAAGGCTGGGAATAGACATCATTATAAAATTTATCCATTTCCCCAAAACTAGAAGCTCCTTTGCAAGCCTGTTGTTGAATTAATTTCCCCCGCTGTAACTGTTAGTGGAACAGAGTGATTTTTGGCTTGCTCCACCAGCTGTATCAAGCACACTGTTCCTTCATGCACCCATCTTCTTGGCTCTAATTCCAAAGTCAGAAGCACAAGCTTTGGTCACTGCAAATGGATTGCAATAGTGGAATTATAACATTGCAGAATAGTTTTGGTTGGAAGAGACCTCAAAGATCATCTAGTTTCAACACCTGCGCCTTGGGCAGAAAATCTTCATAGTATTGCCTTCTGTGGCACTTACAGCTACTGAGTTTTATAACTCAGTTTTTTCAATTTTGAATTCTCAGTCTCTCCAAAAGTATGTGTGTGGGTTTTTTTCTTTTAAATGAGTACAATCTTTTGCTAGAAACAAGTGAAGAATGGCACTCTCTTCTGTATGGTTGCCCTGAGTACTTTGGGCATTTTTTCGTTGCAATCTTATTAAGCTTTTTAAAATATTATTTTATGGAAATACCAAGTCCCAACCAAACCAAAACAGGAAATACACCCAAAACCCTTAGAATTCTCAAAATGTTCTTACAGAATGGGAAAGATCAACATATATAGTGAGGTGTCTTATTTTGAATGACTAATAAAGACAAAACCATAGTTTAATTTTTTCTGGTCAAGGGCTCTGAGGAAATATTAGTAAGAAGGAATGTTTTAACTTTTTTGATACTCTTCCAGTTACTTACATCTGACAAAAACAATCCTGGAAGGTACATTTTTGAATAACACAGTCATATATTTGTATATTTAAAACATTTGTAGAACACTTTTTGTTTCAGGTTGATTGGTCAAAGGGTGAGTATGCAGTTTTTATTGCTGTGCAGCTAATGGCATCATTTCAAGAAGGATTTCATTTAGAATTGGTAATGAAACCAATCTACCTCAAATACAAAAGGTGATTCTCCTGTCTTCCAAGTGAAGTCATTAGCAAGTCAACAGAATATAGTGTTTTGTAGAGAAATGTTTTCTTTTTTACTTTACATTTTTTTCCTTCCTAGGGTCAAGAATCCTGATGATAGCAACTGATGATATACCTAAGAACACTCTAAATAGCTTAAAATCCGATGTTTAAAAGAAAATAGAGTAGGCTCTCCCTGCCTTTTTGAAAAAAAACTATGAACACTTTGAGGGATGAAGGGGTGGGAATGTGGTGTTATAGTCGTTTGCTTGTTACTTTGAATAAGAGCTGCAGCTTTTACCATTAAAAAAAATTCCAACTTTCATTAAAGTGTCATAATTTTTGTTCTCCTTTGAAGAGGTATTGGTAAATCAGCTGCTTTACTGCCTATTAAGATTGGTGATCTGTATGGCAATTTTTTATTAAACTATTCACAACTTTAGACCAGATAACCACTGAAAATTAATCATCCACAGAATGCTGAACTGAACAACCCTCTGAATCTCCAAAGAAGATCACCAGTCTATTAGACTTATGTACTGTAATTACATTATATTTAACTGTATAATTTAGAAGCTTTAAATTAGATCAACCATCTATTAGGCTTTATAAAAATGAAAAGTTATTAATCAGATTAAAAACTAATAAAAAAGAAATTAACCATATTTGGAATTTACCTCCCCACTAAATAGAGCAATTAGGATTTTAGACTTTTAAGAACAATGGGTTTAGCTGGTATCATCTCTTTGGATTTTTACAGTAAGTTGGATGGGGATATCCTATTTTGATTCTTACAAATCCTGATGTAATTCACTGTGATATTTTAATCCTGTATAACTTTGGTTAAGTTGACTTGTTCCTGTTTTGCACACATAAAAGTGGCAGATGAACCGAATCCAATAACCTTTTTCCACCAAATCATAATAAGAATTCCAACATGTACCTTATACTATCAGGTATAAGGTATTGACAACAGATATTGACAACATAAAAGTTGTCAATCCAATTTTTGACTCTTGGGAAGAAAAAATAATTTTGGTCTAGTTAAAATCCAAACTTTCTGGTAGATTTTAGCTTTTTGAAAAAAAACCCAACAAACTAAGATACCAAATACTTAAATAAAAAAGTAGATCTAAAGTAAGTGCAAAGAAGGAACTATCCCTCTCAAAAAAAAAAAAAAAGTTACTAATTTTTTCTGGATACATTTATTTCAATTTTTCTATTAATATATTTTAAAAATCATCTTGTGGCTAGGTACTTACTACTTCCAAGTCAATTACTGGGTTTATATCTGGATTGGTGGAATTTTCAAGCCCCTTGTTATTGGACTGGGGAATTTTAATCTTTTCCACAAGGACAACAAAACTCCATTTTCTCATGATTTTGAAATTACACTCTATGAGAAGAGCTTCTTTTTAAACCTCTGCCACCCAAAATGGAAAGAACAGGAGAAAGTGAAGCTCCCAATACAATGTCTCTTGACAGAGCCAAGAAACCTCAAGCTATGATAGCACACCTGAGAAAGGGCATTCCCTGGTGCCCCATTCAATTTTGAGGAGGCTTTATCAACACTGATATCCACAAAAAATCTGTGAGCATTAAACATCTAATATTTGACAGCTGTACAAAACTAAACCTTCCTAAGCCAGGTAACTCGCCCCTTAAAAACAAAAGTCAGTGAAACGGAATGTAATCTTACTAATGGTCCCTTGTCATAACAACCATATTGGTGAATATAGTTTCCCCTCTTACTTAACAAGATAACCACTCAAGCAACATTCTTGCCTTAATGCAACAAGTTATTGGTAATAGGAGAATGCATGGGAATTTTTATTTCTTATAGAATATATCTAAAAACAGTGCTGACAGGATAGTCCCTCAAATACTTAAAAACAGCCCCTGGGTAAACAACTTTGCTGTCTGAAAGATCACACATGCATATATTTCATGGGTTGGAAGCTGTATGCCTTATCTTGAGAGCTCATGTTGTTTTCACCTAGATTTGTCATGTGGATTTGAAATGTAGCAATCCGTGTCACCTTGGGATGTTTGTATTGGGATGTTTTATTGAAACTCTCATCTGACAAGAAAGAGATGAAGTATTACCTTAGATTTGTAGAATTTCAACCCAGGAAGAATTCTACCATCAGCTAAAATGTCTTCCTGTGTATAACACAGGACCTGCACAACAGGAGGAGCTATAATTTGGGCAGGGTGCCTAATCTGGCATTGGTTTAAACTTGGCAGTGATAAGACCCTCACGCAGCCACACATTTTGCTGGAAATGCTATAAATATATATGGTTCAGATTTGAGACTGACAACATTAAATCACTTTTGTGGCTGATAGTGAAATAAGGTTGCTGTCTTCTCAATGATAATATAATGCTTGAATGACCTAATAGTTTTAATATGTTGGAAAAAGTCTAATATTGGGTTAATTTAAGAATCTGATATTAACCACAATTATATATTTTTATTTTTTAGATGTGCTTTATTATTTTTCAATTAACATAGATTAGTTAAAATAAGTGGAGTAATAAATCTATCTTTTCTATGAATTTCTGTGCAGAATCTGGTTTGGAGCCTTACAGATCCCTGAAGCAGAACATTGAGGTAAGAGAGCACTCTGTGACTCAATTGGGTCATATAGAATTGTCCCAATAGTTATTTCCAGTGATATCTATGATGATATTTTAAGGACAAATGTTTTGTATTGATTACTTTTCCAAACAACAAATAGAAACTGCAGACTGCTCTGCTTATTTGTTCTCAGTTTCAAGTTTTCACAATGGGATGCTCAAGCATTGTATTTTTATCACTCTACATTATGATTATCTGTTTAAAACTGATTTTAATTTTCCCTTTTTTCCCTTTCTGTATAATGTTTCATATCCCCAGTTAGAAGTGTTCATGTTCCTTATTAAAGACTACACTCTTGATTTGATCTTAAACATCACACAGCTACTTGTTCCCTCCCACAGAGTGTAATAGAGGAGAAGATGGGGAAGAAAAATTAAAACTCATGGATTTACATCAATACAAGCAGAATAGATCCCCTGCAATCCAGGAGGAAGTGGTCTGCTGAGCTCAGTATTGGGGCCAGTTTTATTTTTTGTCTTTATCAGAGATCTAAATGAGGAGAGTGAGGGCACTCACAGGCAGTTCACAGATGACGCCAATTTGGGTGGAGAGTTGATCTGCTGGAGAGTGGGAAGGCTCTGCAGAGGGATCTGGGCAGGCTGGATCCGTGGGCTGGGGTCAATTGTTTGAGGTTCAACAAAGCCAAGGGCTGGGTCCTGCACTTGGGTCACAACAATCCCTGCAGTGCCACAGGCTGGGGACAGAGTGGCTGGAAAGGTGTCCAGTGAGAAAGGACCTGGGGGTGCTGGGGACAGCAGCTGAACGTGAACTGGAGTGTGCCCAGGTGGCCGAGAAGGCCAGTGGCACCTGGGCTGTACCAAAACCAGTGTGACCAGCAGGACCAGAGATGTGACCCGTGGGCTGGGAGGCCACACCTTAAGTGCAGTGTCCAGCTTTGGCCCCTCACCATGAGAAAAACATTGAGGTGGTAGAGCTGGTGAAGGGTTTTACAAGGAGCAGCTGAGGGAGCTGGGGGTGTTCAGCCTGGAGAAAAGGAGGCTCAAGGGAAGATATTGCTCTCTACAATTACTTGAAAGGAGGTTTTAGCAAGATGGGTGCTGATCTCTCCTTCCAGACAACTAGTGACAGGACAAGAGGAAGTGCTTTTAAGATGGGCCAGAGGAGGTTGAGGTTGGATTTCAGAAAATATTTCCTTACCTGCAAGGGGCTGTCAAACACTGGAACAGGTGGCTCTGGGAAGTTGTGTCAAAATCCCTGGAGATACTTAAAACATGTGCACTTAAGGGCATGGTTTAGAGGTATATTTGCTAGTGTTAATTTAATGACTGGACTTGATGGTGTTAAAGATCAATGATTCTATAAATATATAACTCATTTCAAATAGATGACTAATTATTGTATTGTGCAATGTAGTAAGTTATTTTACAGGTAATTCAAACAGGTTTGTTTCCTTTTTGTTGCTGTGATCTTTATTTTTCTCCTCTGCTTTTACTTTTTTCCTATCTGGTACCAGTTGTGAATCAGGTGTCATTTATTACCACTCTTTTTCAAGCCTTTTCTGTCTTTTTAGTCATTCTGTATTATATATTATGATGGGATTATTATGATAATGTTTTAGTACTTACACTTTATCTTTGTCCTTCTGTTTGTTTCCTGTTTGCATATATTTTGCTCTTCTGGTTATTTTCTCTGTATGTTCTTCAAATATTGTTCCACAACACAGTTATTTGGCATTATTAAAGATGACTTTTTAAAGTTATATTTTATTATGACCCTGACATATCAAACATACAGGTTTAATATAATTTTGTAAGTATTAGCTTTGTGTATGTTTAAACATCATGGTTAAAACTAGCATCTCAGTGAATTCAGAGATTTCCTTTTAGAGACTTCTTCATACTCTTTTGTCTTAGCTTTTAATGTTTCATTTTAACTCATCCTCTTGCTTTATATTTGTTTTTGATAGGTCAATCCACATAGACCAAAAATGCTCATTAACATACTTTATAGCTTTCCCACACAGTTTGAAATCCCACTCTTTTTTCACTGTTAGCAAGATTTTGGTAGTTTGCATATTACTTGCAGATTCTGAATCCACTTACCAGACACTTTCTGTTCACTGCTCATTACCCCAATAGGTCTATAAAGACAACAATAGTGAATGTGACAAGAAAAATAAAAGCTCATTATCTTCACAGATTACTAATACTCAGAAAACTGTAGTAAAGCTATGTCAGATCCTGCAAATCCTTTTCACTTTCTTCTTCCCTTAACAAGTCAGTCATTGAAGAGAACACCCATGACTGCAGTGTAGACATCTATGTTTTAGCCAGCCAGGCCAGACTCATTTTATAATCAATGCAGAGAAATGGGTTTTTCTAGGTATTAATTTGTCTTGACCTAGTTTAGCTATACGAAGGAGGAGGATACGAATTATGATCTAGCAGTGCCCATTTCTCTCAGACCACAAGGACAGTGTGCAGAACTAATTGAGTGTATGGAGGTTTGCACTAGAGATATAACATTAAGGTGAGATGAATTCCCACATCCAGCAGTAAATGGCAAAACCCCAAAACCCCTTAGAAACATATGCATATCCAAGAGATTTGAGAAAAATGTCCTGGTTATGCAGAACTTCATACTTTGACAAATTATAGTTTTCAAGAATAAAAAAGTGTCTCTCTTGCTTTTTGTAATCTTCATGAGATTTTGTTCCAGTTAGGTGCATGTTTTATCTCACAAGTTTTGCAGGTAAAATGTAGTAATCAGGGAGATGACGAATTAAAATTTAGGCAACAAATGTATGTACTTTAACACTGTTTTCCACATATATTGTACTGATGTATATACATTTATATTGTAATATGTGAGACTTAGCCCAGTGCATCACATATCTGTGATGCACTTGCTTCTGCTTCTTGTTAACTAGAATATTTGGCTCAATTTGTAAATTGAATATATATTTATATGCTTCAGGATTTATTAATTTTAATGCCAGAAGGGATAATTCTGATCATTTAGTCTGATCTACTGCTTAATCTATGCAGAGAATTTCTAAGTCTTAATATTTTTTGAAATAACATAAATTACAGTACCCAAAAATAAGTTTGATGAGGAACTGACTAGTAGATATGTCACTTTTGTAGATTTTATGCTAATGCAGGTATCCTAAAACAAAACATAACAAACATATACAGTTGGATTGCTCATTTGTGTTAACTCCTTAAACAGCCTTTCCCTCACTTGGGGGAGAAAAATCTTACCCTGCTTAGAGCTGGCTCTACTGCAACAGCATTTTCCAATCACATGGATGAAGTCGTGCTATGGCTTTCCCTCTAACCCTTCACCAACTCCCCATTCTCAGATACATTAAAAACAAGCTAGTGGTGTTTGCTTCCAAGACTCTTTTATTTTCAGGCTATCTATCACTTCTGTCAAACAATCCCCAGACTTTGTCCTTAGACTGGTTCTAGCCTGTTTGAAAGACCTCCAGAGTGCAAGAACTAAGAGCATGCCTGAAAATATTCTTCATGTTTTGATATCTTCACATCAGAAAACTGATATTTATTTCCTGTAATTTAAGCCAACTATTTGTCTCTCCGACCATGGTTATAGAGTGGGAAGAAAAGAATGTTCTGGATTTTTGGATATTTAGAGACTATTACTGTGTATTTTTAACAGTTGCTTCTTTAAAGACAACATCTGGGCCATATATTATACACCAAACTCCAGACTTTCTTCAAACAATGTATGCTTTCCTTCTGATTGCCTTTTAAGGCTGGAAGAACTCCACAAACCACTTGTCTCGATAAGACCCTATTTTAGCCAGGCTATCAAAAAAGCTACCAAACGAAAAAAAACACCAAAAAACCAAAACAACCAACCCCCCCCCCAAAAAAAAAAAAAAAGAAAAAATTTGGCTGCTACAACCTTGTCAGCTGCTGTACATCAGAGTAGAGAACATTTCTTTCCACTCATCTTGGTACCTACAAATGTATTTATCTGTCCTTCATTGTTTCCCATTCCCATGTAGAAAAGGAGTTCTCTGTAGCAAGGATCATCTGTTTAGTTTGGGTTTACCAACTAAAGGATCATAGCCCAATTCTTACAATTTTTCCAAAGTTCTTCTTTATGACTTGTATCTTTCTATGAGGCAAATACTCCAAAATATTATTAGTAATATCCATTCTATGAGCAAGTTTGATGAAGTTAAGATACTCCTAATGGAATGACATTAATGCCACAAGCAAGTTCACTGTTAGATTTATAAATGGGCATATATATATATATGTATGAATATATATATATATACATGTATATATATAATTTATGTATTTTTGAAAAGGAGCCTGAGTTTTTTCAGCATGTGTTAAGTTTTGGTCAATTAACAGCTCTGCTAGTATAAATAAATGATAATGATAATCAATTACTTTTTGCTGTGTCTCTTGAGCTATTGCACAATAAGAACATTAAAAAATAGATTGATGTGAATTTGTAATAAATGTACTAAAAAGGGGAATTTTTGATATTCTTAGAGATTTAATAAAGATTATCCCTCTCCTCTGAAAACAGCTCATGTTATAACCCGACTCATTTAGTTGTATGAATAGAAAAATAATCCTGACTGCTAGTTTTTCATGCAAAAATAAATGAATTTAAACTGCTTCTAAAAAAATATGAGAAGGAGGTGTCAGCACTTTGTGAAATGTGAAAGCTTCCTTGGAATAATAGGCATGTCAAACTGCTGTTTCCAGTAAAAGAAGTCATAGATAAAAAGCCATCCTGTAATATGTCATTGAAAGTTTTGGCACGCTGTGCTAGAGCTCAGATACATTTATGTGTGTGTATTTATGCATATATGTGTATATATATATGTATGTACATAAGTGTGTATATATGCATTTAAATATACGTATATAATACATACATATATATTAAAAACCAAGGGCTTGATTCTGACTTTAATGATCTGCTTTCTGTGCTATCACCTTGAATTTTAGCTGCCTGAAAGGAAAACTGATTGACCCTCATGGTATTGCTGAGAGTGTTTGGAGTAATTTCATGTATGAAACATGGGATGGGAAGACTTTGCCGTAGCTTTTGCCTACACACACTCTTAGGTTTTGTTCCCTGCATTCTGGTTGTCTATCCCAGGTTTTCTATCCAGGTTGTCCAGATGTTGATTTTCTCAACTATATGTATTATTTCAAACTATTTGACAAATTCTGCAAAACATCTTGATCTGGAAAAAAAGATACAGGTGATTTTTTTTTTACAAACATCCTGTCTATGAAGTATGATTGTAATTACATTGGCTTGGATTTTATCTACAAATCAAATGATTTTTATTTTCTGATGCCTTACTGTATGACACATAATTTAATTTCTGATTAGAAGCCTCTCATATGCCAGGAAATAGTTTTAACCCAATATTCTTCTTTGCAAGCTCTTTCCATCAACATTACTTTTAGTAGGTACTTTTACGAAATTCTTCTACCTTTGCCAACTTTGGATAGCCCTTATTCCTCCACCAGCTTTATTCATTACTGTGTGAATGCAAGTGGAATGAGAAGTTAACCAGAACAAGAAAGTGTATTCCAGCTCTTAGCAAGTGAAACCTGTAATTCTGACATTTTCTGGTGTGAATAGAAGGCCTGGGAGCTCAGTGTTCTGAGGTCATATAATAAGAGAGCTGGAAAGAGAGGATTTGTGTGATGATGTGGTCATTACTCAAGCGATGCTGATTGTGGATTCTGTGGTAGGATGCTGAGGATACATCCCTTGAAAAATCTGTTACTCAAAATAAGGCACATGCAAACTTCTTAAACATTTAAAAAATTACTTGTCTGTTGGATGCATATATTCATATACACTTGCATAATCACACCCACATATGAACTTGGAAGTATTGTTATAATAATAAATTTTTTGCCTACTGATTTTGCTTATTAAGGGTCCTTAGTAATTGAGATGAGATTTAGGGTTCAAATCAGATTCACAACAGCTTTATTTTATCTTTACTGATCTATAATAGGCAAAAGGGAGAAATATCACAACATGTAAAAATATTTGTGGACTCAGTAGTAACCTTGTTGATTTAATTAATCTCATTTAGGTACTACTATAATGGCACAGAAAGTGGTGGAAAGTTCAGAGACATTAATCTTCTTATCTGTGCACTGGAACTCACTCTGAAAAAAATACATGAAGGAGGACTGATGAATGCTGCTTCATTAGAAGAATTTTAAAATGCAATTTGTCTTCATGAAAACGAGGGATTACACATTTCCAGCTCTCCCCTGTGCCTCTTAGATATATTTTTTAAGCAATAACCTTTGATGCAGAATAGTCTTTGTGGTAGGACAGTAATTATAATAGAAGACAGGTATGTCGTGGTCAATCCGTTTGTGAATCACTGCAGTGAAAATCTTAGACCTGCAAATTCAAATTTCCTAAATATGATTATGTGGTATCAGAAACAAAAATTCCTTTTAACTAACTTGGTTCTATATTCAGTAGATTACACAGAAGATTTTCATAGTGCTTAAGGCAAATGGTGCGGGTGATGAGCTAAAACTTGATTAATCCTTGAAATTTGCAGGAATTAAAGAGTTTTTTTTCCTAATAGAATATTGGCTGTTAAAATAACTTTGTAATAGAATAATGGATACTCTTGATGTTACTCATACCTAGTTAATTCCAGACTTCCTAAGAGCTTTATTATAGGACTGTGCAAAATGTGGAAGAAAAAATGATCTGAAAAGGTGCAGGTAGGACATCTGGAAATAGAGATCAAAACCTGTCTGGGAAAAGGCATCTTGCTGGATAATGAGATTTAAAAAATTGCATTGACTGATTGCTCAATTCCTGCCTTAGCACGAATAACCCTTTGGACATAACAGGGATCTGTAACCAAAGCCAATGGACAGGTTCTCATTAATGAAGATATGTAATAGACTAGAACTTAAATCAGAGTTTAAGAGGAGTAGTGGTGGACTTGGCATTGCTGGGTTAATGACTGGATTCAGTGATTTTAGAGGTCTTTTCTAACCAAAGTGGTATTATGATTCTAAGAGCATGCCCTTGTCTGGCATGATTAAAGTTTCCTGTTTTCCACCTTACCTGCACTTGCTTGGATTGTCAGCCTTCTGCTCAGAGGTGTCCTTTTCACAATTATCTGCCAGATTCCACTTACAGTGCTCTCTAATAGTTGCAGTGGAAGAAAAGGCTAAGAGAAGACACTAATCCAACTCCTCTATTGGAGTGGGCTTTTATGTCCCTCTTCTGCTGTGTATTCTTTTTTTCTCTTGGGTTTTTTTATCCATCTTTTGTATGCTCTCTTTCAGTGACCAGTTCAAAAAAAAAAAAAATTCTGGTGAAATACACAGTCCTTCTGTGTAACAGAAAAGTTTATTCTTAAATAACCACACCGGCACTTCTTGGTACCTTCCCTACTCATGGTGCCTTTTCAGTGCATTCTTCTTAACAATTCCCTACACAGGCTGAAGCTTCTCTTCCAAAGGCCAAAGCCCCAATGCTGCTTTCCAGCCTTCCACCTCTCTCTTGATTTCAACTCAGTTTGAAGCTCTTGTCCATGACCACTGTCACCATGGCTGTCCCCAGGTGTGTGAGCTGTGTGTCAGGTTCAGCATTATCCCTGACTGGCCCCTCAAGTATTCAGGTAAGGAAACTCTCACTGGTGTGATCTAGGAGCCTCCTCAGCCATCTACCCAGTACAAGGTTGTCTCCCCACAGATGCTCAGATGGTTCAAAATCCCTTTTAATGTGAGGGCCTGAGAGTTGGACAGTGCTGTTAGTTGTTAAAGTCCCCTATGTCCTCCTTGTGAGGCCATTTAAGATGCATCACCATCTTAATATTCACTAAATGACATTTCATTGCTTTTCAGTTCTGGAAATCTGGTCTCAAAGGGTCCAAAAATTCAAAATGGTAAGCTGTATTCTTCCGGTTATTTCAGGGGGCTTTGTGTCAGGCTGCTCCAGACATCTTTAACTGTACTGAAGAAATGAACATGCCAAACACTATATTTTTAATATGACTGCATTATTTATCTTACCTTCACTAAATTCTTCCTTTCCATCTCACTCCTAGTACTGTTTCCCCATTGTTCAAGCCTTAGCAGTGTTGAAAAGTAGGTGGGAAGATGTTGCAAAAATGAATTCAAACTTTTAAATATAGGAAATGGAGTGTAGTATTGAATAGACAAAAATTATTCCAGGCCTAGGCAGAAAGCATCTGAAAACAAGATGTAAGCAGCCATGCATAAAATGTCTGAAACCACAGAGGAAATAGTCGACAAGATGAGTGGTAACAAGGTGAGCAAGGTATCAAAGTGAAAAAAAAACCTCTCTAGAGAAGACAAGATGGATGAAGGAACAAAGTTACTGTATTTGTGAGAGTGTGTTTAATATACTCAGCTGTGTAAGACCTTCGGGGAAAAGATCACTGATGCTATCAGAAAATTCACTGTTATTATGGACTAATGCTTCTATCAGACAAAGGACACAGTGAAATTACAGGTGTATCTTCTCCCTTTCCACACATTCCATAAAATCTCCCCATGATAAAGTTTAGTTGAATTGTTCAGGTCTGGAATCATCCAGGGAGTTCAAGAAAATGTAGTACATACAGGAACTGTCAGTCCACCCATGGAAGTGCTATAAATACACACTGGAGATTGTGGGGGCCATCTTTGTGTCTGTTTGCAAGTAGAAAAGCAGCAAACAGACCAGGATACCAAGACTAAGTAAAAAGAGGAAGCCAGGAGAAGGACATCTCTCTTTTCTTCTTTGCGCCATATCCTGCATTTTTATCTAAAATCATCTATTGTGGATTGTCTAAAGCTTAAGATGTTTTTTGTACAGTTATGCTCAGTATTGCACTACATAATATAATGTCTTCCACTAGTGCAGTCATCTTCCTGTGTGGAATTCAGCTTCAGAAACTGTGAGAATTATGGCAGGAGCTCAAAGAATGTGTCAGCCCTTTGATTACATCACACTGTGCATGTATCATTTACTTTGATTAGGGGCTTTTTCAAAGCTCCCAAGGTTTGACTCTTTGTAATGCCACATCTCTAAAATGAGTCAACATTTGTGAGAATTGTGACTCCTTGGTAATTATAAAATTAAATTTGGAGCCACATTCATTACAGACTTTCTCGTAATTTAGAGGGACTGATTTAGAAGTAAAGCAGGGTAGGAAACAGCTGACCTTAATCTTAGCTACTTTGAAGACTTCTGTTTCTAAGCTGTTCAGGAAATATTCAGTGGAGATATTCTACTCTTAAAGTAGACTGATAAATGTATTGAGTCTGGCTGTGATGGAGTTAATTTTCCCCATGGCAGCCCTCATAGTTCTGTGGTTTGTATTGGTAGCTAGAAAGGTGTTGATAACACACCAGTGTTCTGGCTACTGCTGAGGAGTCCCAGCACAGCATCAAGGGGCACATCATCAAGGCTGTCCCCCCTCATCAGTGGGTTGGGAGTGGGCAAGGTCTTGGAAGGGGTCACAGGCAGGACAGCAGACCCAAACTAACTAAAGGGATATTCCATACCATAGGATGTCTGTTCACAGTCAGATCTAACAGAAAAGAGGAGGAGGGAGGACATTTGCCAGCATGATGTTTTTTCTTCCAGAGTAACCACTACATGCACTGATGCCCCACTTCCTAAGAAGTGGTTGGACATCACCTGCTGATGGGAGATAGATAAAAAATCTTTTGTTTTCCTCTACTTTCACATTGTGCCTTTTTTTATGCTTTATTAAGCTGCTTTTATGTTGTCCTAGAAGTTTTTTCCTTCTTATTTCCTCCCCTACCTTGTTACGATGAGGAGAGAGTGATAGAGTAGCTTGGTGGCACCTGGCACCCAACCAAGGCAAATCCACTACACAAAGTTAGTGAGTTACCCTCAAGAAATGATTATTTTTCTCTGCTTCAAATATGGATCTAGATCGTTAAGTCCCAACACAAGGATCTCGTATTAAAGACGCTGTGAATCCTTGGAGCAGGATTTCATCTGACATTGAAATATCTACATTTGAGTGTCCACCACAATTCAGCATCTGAAAGTGCTAGAATTTTGAACTCGAGTAAATCACAGCATTGTGGAGTATCCTGAGTTTAGAAGGGACCCACAAGGATCATCGAGTCCAGTTTGTGGCCCTGCACAAGTCACCCTTAAGAATCACATCACACAGTCACATGTGATTTTACACCATGAAATCTGTAAAGCCAGAAGAAAGATGTGTCTTAGACCAAGGAGATAAGTAAGAGGTAATTTATTCTATAAGTAAGAGGTTGAGATGCCCCGAGGTCACTGAGCTGGCAGCTCTGACACATGAGTTACAAAACTGCCCCAACATTGTCTTGACAGCTAGACACCATATAATATATTCCATGATGTATAAAAATGGACACTTAGGTTCAAGAAGCTGAATCCTGCCCCTAGCATCCCCCTAGAAATCTATATACAGACATTTTAAAGTAAGCATTTCAATCTCTGAGTAAATCCTCCCTCCCTTAAACTAAGGACATAAATCTTGCTTTAAACCACCAAAATTAAATTTAAGAACACAACCTTGATTCTAAACTCTGGCATATATTTTGCTTACATAGCAGCATATTCCCCATAATTTTAGCTTATGATATAAACTGAAAGCCAAAATAACACCAATATACTTAAAATTAAATTTATATGTAAATTGGTAGCTAAATCTAAAGAGATTATGTCAAAAATCTCCTCAAACTGCTTAGACTCCTGAAATCTGAGTCCACATACACCCTTTAAATATACTGCTAATGACCATCATGCTCTGAGACACAACTGTCCTGATATCACAAGACAAAGGAGCAGATCAAGCTTCATTTGAAATTAAAATGACAGTGGTGTGCTCCCAGCCTTCAGTGTGGCAACCTACCTCTACAAAGCACATTGTCATCAGAACATTCTCTCAAGGAAACATTGCCAGAAGGACAGTGAACAAGCTGGAAATCCATCTGCCTAAAAAAGCTTTGGGATTTTGTCAATGGGTTTTTCTTACTGTGTTGCAGATTGGCTGCAGGCACTCCATGATCTACATATTGTTTACCTTCTGCCCATATGTCTGCCCTGTGGACAGCCTGAAGATCGGCTGTAGACAACTTTTCCAAATAGTTCTGCTGGCATGCTAGTGAGCAGTGGGCTCTACAGCATGTCTGGCCCTGTGCTCTGGATCTGGCTTCAGGCTTGCTTCAGGCTTGCTCCATAGAGACATGAATCTACCGGTGAAAGGTAGCCCCAGGATATTGATAAGTGGCAGCATAGGCAAATTGGTTAACTAGTGTCATTTGGGATGCCCTGGAAGATCCCAGGCACTCACACATGTCTGCAATTTACATTACAAGATTGTATCCTTCTTGACCAACCTCTGGGAGACAGCTGGAAAACTACATCACACTTAAATATTAGACACCTCTTCTCAGGCAACTATATCTCAAATGACCACAGCTCTTACAAGAGGTGCCATGTATAAAATTAGCAGGCATATTTGAAGCCATTATAGGAAGATGTCAAAAACATGCTATGACCAAAATCCTCCATCTCTCTTGCCTCATACTTAAAGATGGATCTTAGTTTTTTTGTGGCTGTCACCCCTGAGAGAACACAATAAGGTCTACAAAGTTTTTTGGGGAGAGAGTGATAAAATGAAACAGAAACTTTAAAGCTTGTGTCATCACTGGCCTTAAATATGCCACAAGACTCCTACACTTGCTTATAAGGCAAAATGAGAAAGGTGGGCAGATCCCAGTATATTTGAAATGTGTAGTTATAACTACAATTTAATATAGAAAATATAAGAACATTGGAATAATTTAATTGAAAAGTAATGCAGCTATCATAAACTAAGAAATAGCACAGCTGGAGGATTTTAAAAGTGATTTGGAAGCAAAATCCTCTCATTGAATTAGAGAGTAAAAATTCAGTTAGGGACCTTGTAGAATAGCAAAGCTGGTCGAGCTTCTATAGCTAAGGGCCTGTCAGCATTTCTATTACAAACCAGTACTTTCTGGGGATTATACTTCATCCAGAAGAGTTTGATGTGGAATGAACTTGGGATAAAATGTCTCAGCATTTGAGTAATGTAATGGTAACTCTATTATAAAAAAAATCTGTATTCACTTTGTTACTGTTGAATCTACTGCATTGCTGCACAATGCATTTTGATTTAAGGATACCTGAGCTAATGCTGACCTAAGGAAATATGTCCACATAATGTAGCTCAGACAAAGATTTTGAGACAAAATAGCTCTACTGGTATGATGTTATGCACAAGTTACTCAGCCAAAATTCTCAGCCTGGTTCATTTTTTTCAGGTGATGAGTTTTTTTTTTTACCAGGGATATTTCCATTCTGTTCAACCTGCTCCTAACTCATCTCTGTAGCTCATCATGTGATCAGATAAATGGGATAAAAAGAAAGTTACCAGTTAAGCAGTTAAAGGTTAACAATCAAAAAGCAAGTCCTGGTCTGTTACAGATCTGTCTAGGGAAATAAAATGGAAAAATAAAGAGAAAATTACCACAGTGGGTAATCCAAATCCCATATTAACATTATTTAGTTTTAGAAGGAATTTAGAGATGTAAAAACTAGTGTGTTCTTCTCTTTCAATTTACAAAATCATAAAATCATGGAATAGTTTGGATTAGCAGGGGACCTTGATGATCATCTCACTGTTTCCAGTACTTTTTTCTTATCTCAAACTCTTGCTTTTTGTGCCTTCTCTTCAAACTGCCTTAGGGTGGGGAGAAGAAAGGAGAGTGGAGTGGGCAGTGTATGGTTTTAGTAGGAGCACTACATTGGGGTGGACTACATTCCTACATTCCTAAACCAAAATAGGTCTGAATATATAATCTGGTTGTCAGTGGTTCCTCATTTCACATGATCAAGCAAAAAATAGCTTGGTTGGCTTGGGAAGAAGCTTTCAGTCTCACTGGATTTGGGGCAGCTCTGTCATGGAGCTTCAGCACTGGGGAGGTAGGGTTGCAGAAATCATGATCAATGACAAGATTATACAAGGCTCTTAAAAGTATTTGAGTGCTGGAGTATTTGTCTTTGAAAAATAGAGATAGGATGTGGGAGCAGAGGAGGACCTAAAGATTCTATTCTTTCACCTCCTTCATGGTCCCGTTTGTATTATAAAGTTTCAAACTTTAAAATTTTGGAAGCTATTTAGAAATTTTCTGAGGATGAAAGGTGAAAGGAGGAAAAGATGGATGGACCAAAAAGAGAAGGAAGACTTAAGAGAAAACAAATAATTCCTACTGATAAGGAAAGTAATTGCATGGAAAGATGAATGTGATAACTTCAGGATGTTCTCCTTTGGGAACAAAGTAATTTGCTGTGGATTCATGACATAATGGTCAGAGAAGAAAAAGTTCATTTTTCTAAACTTTTTCTTACGAGTATACTACAGACTAACTCAGAAGTAAACTGCTTTAGCCATGAATTCAGTTTATTTACCAGAGATGGAATACCAAATATAATCTTATAGTAACTTATTCATTCTCTTTTGCTTTATCCATATGAATTTTTCACATATTTTCTTTTTCAGCAGGTATTTTCACCTCCTCAACACATACGAAATATCCCAGGCTAATTGTTACCAGTCTTCCCTGGCAGGAAAAGAATTTCCAATCAAGGTTGTCACAACTGTTAGAGAAAGCAACATTTAAAAATAATAAACATAATCTGACTTCAGACAAAATATCTAAGAACTAAAATTCTCGGGGGACCTTAAAATCTCTCTGAGGTTGACAAGGTAGCCATGAGCTGGGCTATGTTACCCATGAAGTAGTCTCATCTCTGACTTTCATTCTTACCAGCCTCACATCTCTGAATCCCAACTTTCTTCACCCATAATTAATATTAACAAGTTCTTGTCTTGTTAAATATGTAACATGTCTAGTATTCCCTGGAAAAAAAAAAACAACTTTTTTTTTGCCAGACTGATAAAGCAGCGCTGCAAATAAGGTGGTTTTATTTTGGGGAGGGGCTATTTTGGTAGTGGGGTTTTCTTTGAATTTTTTTTTTTTTTGGTGCATCTTTTTCTCTTTAAGGAGAGCTTGCAAAAGCTTTTCCCTGTCAGAGTGCTCATTAAAGGCCTACATCTACTTGCAAAGAATGGCATGACTAAAAAAAATAAAAAAAAAAAAAAAAAAAAAGGAAGAAAAAAAAATCAATGTTTTGTTCCTGCTGTAAGGAAGAACTAACCTTTTCTTGCTAACCTTTCTCTATTTTGAAGGTTAGTGACTAGCTGAAGTAGCTTGAGAGGGAGTGAAGTTGGATTCCTCAATGACCCCTTGGTAAGAACATGCACTATGAATATAGAATAATTACTTAGGTTTAAAGGTAGATTTCAGAGCAGCCAAGATTCCAAGTCATGAATTAGTGTTGGAATCTGACTCTTTCTAGCCTTCACATTTAATTTTTAATACGTAAAATAAGAATATAATTTATTATCAGATTCAGCAAAACAATTATACTCCTCTGTGTACTGGCAGTTGGCTAAGATGGGACAGGTGCTCTCTCTGGCCCTACTATGCAATAAGAAATGACACTATAAAATGGCTCTTTCTCAACTGTTGTATTTATACCCATAATGTGGAGCAATTTCCACAGGAGAAAGGAAGTGTACTGTTTACTTAAACACATTCTCATTGCTGTGCAGTCTGCCCAGCCAGAAAATACGTAAAATGAGAATACTCAAGCACCTTTATGAATAAAAGGATTTAAAGACCATGTTTAGCATATTCTGAATGACCATTGTAAATCTGGAAGTATTTTGCGAAAAGATGATTGGAAACTCCTCATGTTTGATTCACTTCAGTTAGCCCTGGGAAGTCACTTGCTTAGGACTCTCCCTTCAGAAACACAGAATTCCTTCCATTTACTGTGGAGAGAGTGGAAATACTTAACATGCTGCCCAGACTGTGCCTCTGAGATAAGGTGCCCTGGCTCAGTACACAATGAATACATAGACCAAATTACAGTGCCTAGAAGACCAAACACAAATTCAGATCAGAAATACAGCCTATGTATCTAACAAACAGAACAATTGAACATAAGAAGAACTTCCCAAGGACTACTGTAGATTTTCCCTCACTAGAAATTTTAAATTCAATGGTCACTGTGTTCCTAAGACATATGCTTTACTTCAAAACAACACTAATTGGCAATCTTTATAATGGCCTGCATCATGCAGAATGGCATGCATCATGCACTGTTAAATCTCTTTTAGTTTTATAGTTGGAATCTTTGAAGGCAGATGTTTCCATTAAATGGAAAAGTAGAAAAGAAGCTTTTGTCAATAACAGCAGCAGTTCATGAAAGCAGAGGTTTAAATAAGCATAAACGGGACAGTTCATCTGCTGCTTCTTCTGTACTAAACATAGCAGAGAATATGCTCATGTCCACTCCGTGGACCTTCTGTCCTTTACTCATCATGTTATATTCCTGATAAAGTGAAGAACATTTATCACCTCTGCCTGAGGGCAGAAGACAGCTTGTAACTTGTCCCCAAAACTTAGAAAGCAAGTCCTTTTCCTTCCATCTCTCTGCTAAGTAAATTCATAGAAAACATACCATGAATGACAGAAAATAAAATTATTAAAATGTGGAAGTTAAAAGCGACAAAAGTTACTTCAAGATAGTATATTAAATACTCAAAATATGCCAGTTTATAGGAAAAATAATACTGTAAAGTTGCCTGGGAATAGGGAAGGGAGAGAGAAAATAAAGGAGGGAAAGAAGAGGGATAAAATGAAGGAAAACAACCTTGAATTCACAGTAAACTAAGATGAGCTTTTGCTAATTTGCAGAGGCCATCAAAAGGCTGCCCATTGATGAAATAAATAAGTAATTTAAATACAACCAGCAACAACTCTATGAACACAGTGATGGGATCACCAGACTTTTAGCCTCCAAATTATAGAAGTGACAAGAATCCAGAAAACTATTTAGATTAAAACACCCCTTGACACAACAGATACTTGATCTTGCAGGTTTTGCAGAGGTATTTGCTTTCTTTTATCAATGTCTATATGGTGATATACCAGATTACAATTATCTGGAGAGATATTAAAAATTTTATAGATGATAAAGCCAATATATTTTTATTCATTGCATAGCAGAAACATATGCGTAAAGAATCTATTTCCAGGAAAAAAGCAGAAGATATGATTATAACTCCTAAAAAGTAATAAAGTGCCAAGCCTGGTTCGGCACTGCACGTACATGAGGGCATTAGTGAAGAATTATTCGTCCCTGTGGAAAGTGGGTTTGGGTATATATGAAGCTCAAGATTCTGTCTAAAGAAAAGTTCTTTTGTTCCAATTTAAAATCTGTCTGTGTATTGCATTCCTAAACAGGTCTGGGAAGAAGTTTTCCTATGAAATTATTTTTGATGGAAAACCAATCTTATGAAGAAACAAGATACTATAAAATTTGAACTGAGTTCAATTTAAATAGTAGTGAATTCAGACAATTCAATTGTATATGACATGGATGAGGCCAATGACAAGATATTAATCAATTGTAGATAAAATCTACATTGATAATTTGTGCCTCCACTAAAGGTTATTCATTTTATACTCAGCAAATTACTCCTTTAGACCTGTAATATTTTAGACAAAATTAGTAAAAATGTTATATTAAAACAAAGTACTTTAGTTTTGTGACAAAATTCTTAAAAATGATCCCCAAAATTCTTTTTTCTCCCCCTGCCCACTTCCTTCAAAAGTAGAGCTCCTCATATTCAATTTGAGAGGAAGTTGCTTTCTTGCATGCTTTCCCTTGCATTTCTGTACAATAAAAGAAACTAGATACCTAGTTCTAGTGCATGGTTTGAATACTGCTGTAGTGCAGACTTTGAAAACTTCCCTATTTTTACTTTATCCTGCTGGGTGTATACAAAAGCAGAAGCTGTACTAGGGCTTGATTTAGGTTAAGAAAAAAAAACTAAAAATCCAGGTTAGCTGAAATAGGAGAAGCAGAATGTAACTTGTTGGATTGTCTGAACAGCACAATAGGTGCACTCTCCCCCTCTGGGTCTGTGTGTGTGGCGCTTCAGCTCCTCAAAGCACACATTTCTTCTTCACAGAGAAAACAACTATTTTCTTCTCTGCAAGAAGAAAAGGTGGGGCAGAGGGAAGGTTACGCTTCAGGGAAGAAAAGTCTCTTCTCACACTTGAATTAGTTTTGCAAAACCAGGTGAGAGTAGTTCATGATACTTCAGTGTTAAATGAGTCAGAGAACTGCTGAGCTGCTTGGATATTGATAAATGTAAGGGACCAGATGGGATCCATCCCAGGGTGATGAGGGAGCTGACAGATGAGCTTGTGAAGCCTCTCTCCATCGTTTACCAACAGTGCTGGCTCACTGGTGAAGTTCCAGATAACTGGAAGCTGGCCAATGTGATGCCCATTGACAAAAAGGTTGGGAAGGAGGATCCTGGTAATTATAGGCGAATTAGCCTGACCTCAGTACCTGGTAAGGTGATGGAACAATTTATATTGAGTATCATTACACAGCACTTACAGGATAGCCAGGGTAACAGGCCCAGCCAGCAGGGGTTTAGGAGGAGTAGGTCATGTTTGATCAACCTGGTCTCTTCTTATTACCATCAGACTCACCTGGTGGATATGGGAAAGACTGTGGATGTTGTCTGTTTGGACTTCAGCAGGGCCTTTGACACTGTCTCCCACAGCACACTCCTGGAAAAGCTGGCAGCCCACAGCTTGGACAGGAGCACTCTGTGCTGGGCTCAGAGAGTGGTGGTGAGCGGTGCTGCACCCAGCTGGGCCAGTCACCAGTGGTGTCCCTCACAGGTCTGTGCTGGGACCAGCTCTGTTCAGTATCTTTATTGATGACATGGATGAGGGGATCAAGTCTTTCATTAGTAAATTTGCAGACAACACTAAGCTGGGATCGTGTGTCCATCTGTTGGAAGATAGGAGGGCTCTGCAGAGCGTCCTGGAATGGTTGGATGGATGGGCAGAGTCCAATAAGATGAAGTTTCATAAATCCAAGTGCTGAGTCCTTCATTTTGGCCACGAAAACCCTCTGCAATGTTATAGTCTGGGGACGGTGTGGCTGGACAGTGCCCGGGCAGAAAGGGACCTGGGGGTGCTGGTCGACAGCCGGCTGAACATGAGCCAGCAGTGTGCCCTGGTGGCCAAGAAGGCCAGCAGCATGCTGGCCTGGATCAGGAATAGTGTGGCCAGCAGGAGCAGAGAGGTCATTCTCCCCCTGTACTCAGCACTGGTGAGGCCACACCTTGAGTGCTGTGTCCAGTTCTGGGCCCTCAGTTTGGGAAGGACGTTGAGACACTTGAGCGTGTCCAAAGGAGCGCAAAGAGGCTGGTGAGGGGCTTGGAACACAAGCCCTGTGAGGAACAACTGAGGGAGCTGGAGGTGTTTAGCCTGGAGAAAAGGAGGTTCAGGGGTGACCTTATCACTCTCCACAGCTTCCTGAAAGGTGGTTGTAGTCATGTGGGGGTTGGTCTCTTTCTCCAGGCAGCACTGACAGAGCCAGAGGACACAGTCTCAAGCTGTGTCAAGGGAAATACAGATTGGATATCAGGAAAAATAGTGCCATGGTTTAGTTGAGGTGTTAGGACATTTGTTGGACTCGATGATCTTGAAGGTTTCTTCCAACCTTGTGATTCTGTGAGTTCATTTTCTGAATGCAGCTACTGGAAATGGAGGAGAGTAGCCTATTGTAATTACAAAAAAACAGACAGGACCCACTTTCTGTGGGGTATATCAAGCATTATCTTTATTAAATATTGATTTAAAAATCTTTAAGTCACTAAGAGCTTGGAGACACTGATTAAATTACTTGCTAATCTAGAACAAACTGGTTTGTTGCAAACAGGATCAACTGAAATAATGCAGGAGGTTTCTTTATGTTATGGATAAAGAAAAGAAACAACTACATTTAGGTTTAAACACTAAATTAAGTTTTGGAACTGGTGAACACACAACATTTTGATAAATTCTCGCCTCACATGGATTGTCATCTGAATTTAACTCATAAATTTATGTCAGTCTGGCTTTACCTCTCTGTATAAGGTAGATTAATTTGATTAAAAATTAATTCTATCACTAAAAAGTAAACACACCTGCCACTATCTTTAACACAATATTAAACTAAAGCAAGTTCTGGCTTCTTTTTTTTTTTTGTTCATGGTAGGTTCTGGAGCAAGCTTTGGATTATGCTGTTCACAATTTGTCTGCAGAGGCTTGCAAACTGGGACACAGGCTCAGCACTGACAAGTATTGTTTTTGAGATTTACCAGAAATCTTTTTGTAGTACTTCAATTAAAAAAAAAAAAATTGTCATGATCCAGAATTTCAGACATAGCCCTCTCAAAAATTTCTTCTTTCTGGGCTTATGTACTCCATTCTTCACCTGGTTAACTTGTTGGGTGCTTCACCCTTACGGTAGCTGCTCTAATCAGCACTTTCCCTCAGATGCATTTTTACAATGGCTTAATAAACTTCTTAATTTATTCTTCATGTTTGTAAGACAATAATATGCAAGTGCAATTTCCAATTTTCAGTATACACATAAAAAATAATTTAAAGCGAAGATAAGTTACAGTTGGGATTCTGAATGTTTATTTAGTCTCCTTTACAGTAGAAAAAATCCTCAGTATCTATAGGTCCAACTTATGTCAGAGGCTGAGGTTCCCCAAGGTTGTTGAATTTAAGAAAATATAAGACCTCTACATAAGGTCAACAAAAAAACCGCAAAAACTAAACCAAAACAAAGCAAACAAACAAGCAAAAAAAAAAGAGTAGATAATCTGGGAGCTAAATGCATTTGTACATGCGTTAGTGTAAGAAAGTACTGTATTTCTTACAGAGGAAATTTTAATCTTAACCTATCTGACTGAAAATAAAGGCTTTAATCTACTGGTTTTATTTCAGATACTGTACATTTTTAGATAATTATTGGTCAATTTTTTCTTTTTCATTTTTTAAAAATTTTATCAGTAGTCCTAATTAATTATTTTATCTAGTTAAGAAAAAATATGGAATAAAAAGAAATGAAATTAACATTTGGTATATTCTAAAGAATATAATCTAGTTCAGTGAAAGGTCTTAAGGCAAATACATGGATTACTTATGAAACATATGTTATCTCGAAGGTGAGATTTACCTCTATTGAGATATCTATGAAGCCATTGACTTCAAATTTAAATACATACTCACTGCTTAGCTCTAGTGAAGTCAAAGGCATTTGGATCATCCCACATAAAAACTATATATTATTGTTATTTCTTCCCATTAGCTGAGATCTCAGTGGGAACATAACTACTAATGTATCTCTAACTTAGACTGTTGTAAGTGAATTCAGAATTTTATCACCTTCTTCAGTACTGGAAATGCTCCCATCAATGTTGCTTTCTGTCATGTGTGTATTCAGTGTGACTGTATTCAGTGTGCACAGTACTGCTGTGATAATGTGTCGTGAGATTCTGGTGCGCTGCAAATAATTGGTTTTATGCTTATAATTGTCATGCCCTACAGTTCCTTTAGTTCCTGCCAGGTCCTATTTGCCATTTTTTAATTAATTTTTAGTTAAACAAATGATAAAACAACCAAGTCTTTTCCCTTCCTTTATAAAAGCTCCATATTAGTTGTTCTTCAATCTGCTTTATGAAAATTAGTGATGTCCAGTAGTCTAGTAGCACTTTTATATCTTTCTTATCTATCATTTTTTTTGCATTTCTGACAGCATGGCATCTCTTCTATTTTGAGTCCATAATTCCTACAAAGCTCCTAGCACTTAAGACTGCCAGTTCTGCATTTTATATTCATCTCTAGTGAATCTGGTTCATCCTCTTACATATGATTAGTAGTTTCTAGGTTCTGGCCACATAAGATTCGTTGTAGATTTACATTTTTTCTGTGATGTCTCTTTCCTTTATCTTTTGTGAGTGAGCTTATGTACATCCATAATTGAACTTTCTGGGTAGAAACTAGTTCCAGCTTGAGATATGAGTGTTTATGCATTTCTGTGTATATATCTATAGGATTCTTTGGGGATTAATTTAAGTGCATATGAAAAACCACCTATGACCTGTAGGTGAGCCTTAGGCTGGGCTACACAAGGCAGTTAGCCATGCTGCAGTACTATGGGACTCCTGGAGTAGCAGCTGAAGGTCAGATAAGTTTCTTAGCGCACCATAAATGATGTTGGATGTCCACATTCAGGCAGTGGTGCCCAGGTGCAGCTAGGGCCTCTCATGGAGCACTTGAAATGGCAGGACACTCATACCTGGAGATACATCCCTTCTCACTGGACACAGGGAAACTTGAGCTTTTCTTGAAGGAGACATCCCGGTTTGTGTCTGCTGTCTGAATTATATACTTTCCATTGAGTATAAAGGGATGTTAGACACTTTATGCATTGGTTCACACCTAAATCTTTTCTTTAATTTTTTTCTCAGGTTTGCATTCCATTTAAAGCTTGACAGCTTCTTTTGTAAATCTGTACACATCTCTCCTATCTCTGTTAATCTTCTTTCCATTCATTTCTAACTATAAATCTTATGATTGTGTCTTTACAGTGGCTTACTCCGAGTGGTATTTCATTCTTCTTTTAATGTTAGAACTTTATCCATTTTCAGTTGTTTATAGAGTAATCTGTTACAAGAAAATCCTGCTCCAGGACATTCTAGTTCACTTTCAGCCTATTGTGCTGTTTCTATGATCATCGAGGTTGTTCACCTTAAATTGTCTGTACCTTGCAAAAAATTATAAATTTAGGCTGGCTCCTTTGCCCAAATCTGTTATACCAATACTTATGCAATGCACTACTGCCACAGAAACATTTGTGGTAAAATCCTTTTTCACTGTTTGACCATATGTTTCATGATTAATTCCCCTTTTCCCAAGAACTGGCTGTTTGTCTGAACCAGAGTAGCCTTGGCATATCTTTATTATTTCATCAGAAGTTAAGTAAAGTTTATAATATCACCTTGTAATGCTTCTACAGATTTCTAGTCAACTATTTCACATAAAGTAACTCCTTTCCCATGTAAATTTGCTATGCAAAAATAGTTTTACTTCCGTTTCTTGTAGAGAAGTCGATAGTGGAAGTTTGTCAAACTCTTATGTTTAAGTGTGGATTCCACATCCTTCCCTATGATCCCTGTTCAAATGTGGATTTTCATTATATTTTTTCACCTTTCTACATTAAATCTATTATCTATTTTTCTAATTTTAAAATAATTTTATGCTGATGTTGTTTTAATCCACAGCCATACGAATAATATGTACCATTTCTGCATTTTCTGCTTTTGTCCCTCCTTGGCCCTGACAGAACGTGATGTGTTCTGTTAGGTGTCTAACAGACTTTGGGGAGCTGTGATTTACTAATACCAGCAACATTTCTCCTGCTCTGAACTCCCTTCTTGTGGCTACTGGTATTGTTTCAACTACTACCACTGATACTTTGGGAAGAGGAAAAACACTTTTTATCTGTTTGAATGGGGACCATGCAGCCAAACAGCAGAGCTGGTATATCTTGCTCACAAATCATCAGAGGTCTAGAGAGGGAAGACTGAGGTTGACATATTTGAATACATCATCTAAGAAAAGTAGTCCTCTTAGTAAAGTGAACTGTATTGAATAAAGAATAGAAGGAAGATAATGACTCGCTTGTTTTCATGAAAATTTTTCTTTTTGTTACCGATGACAGGGTTTTATCTGACTCACCTGAGAGGACAGGTGTCTCTTCTGTGTCTTCTTTAATGAGTGTGAGAGGGAGCTCGTTTTCACTGTATTTTTATCAAGGGAGGAAGAAATTGCTGGCTGCTACACTTTGTCTGAAAAGTGTATTCAAAAAGCAAACAAACAACAAACTCATTAAAATTGCTGTTTTCTTAAGTGAAGAGGTAAGACACTGGAACATGGCAATTATATTAAATCAGGTTGCATTTTAAACTGCTTTGTGCTCTCACAGGAGAGGCAGGGTTTTAAACAGAGTTCTGTAAATGGGCATTTTGAAACAGAACACTTTTAAAAACTGTCATGCTTAATGATACCTACAAGAGAATGCCTAGAAGAAGATAAAAGATCAACTCTGTTATTCCCACTTAGGCTTTCAGGAAGAGTTCTGCAAAGTATCCTTCAATCTTTTAGAAATCTCTAGCACTAGCTGAAAAGTTTTCCACATTTAATAACATGAAACAAGTTTCAGATAAACTGAAATGTTCCTGAAAAAAGTCTTCTTTTATGGATAACATCTGCTTGGGCTTTCATGAAAATACATAAAACTGTAAATGGAATCCATTGTTAGTGGAAAAATAATGCATAATATTTATTAGAAATGAATTAAAAATCTCCAATCTACAGAATGTCTCTCCTTTTGCTGTGCAAAAAAAAAAAAATCTGATCAATATGTTCTAGAAATTTTTAGAAATTCTATACAAAGTTAGAACTGGATATGGCTAGTTTAGCAGTAAACTCTTCCAGAATAATGCCAGAAGATAATTATAGCAATGGTGAGATAATTCTACCCTATTTATAGGTCCTATCAAAATCTCATGAGATGCCATAGAAATATTTCTGTTGAATTCTGATAATGTTTGATGAACTGCATTTTATTGTTATAAGTCTATTAGATAGAGGTTTTAACACAAAGAAGAAACAGAAGAAACAGAATATTAGCTACAAGACAATTCTTATAATAAAAATTTATGGCAAGAATTAGATAAATAACTTTGTTTAGAAGAATAATTTTATTTATTCTTAATTTAAGACAATAGCTATGAAACTTTGGCACCTTCTTGTTGTTTTTTTTTTCCAGGAGTAGGAACAGAAAACCATCCAGATATGCAGACTTCACAATAGAAAGATTACATTTAGTGATTGCGTTGTTAAATGCAAATTTTCCACTCACTTCTAGCCAGAGTATAAGAGAAAAGTTGAGATTAGTAGAGGCATATTATTTTGATTTATTGGCTCGCTGAGTTTATTCATTATTTGTGAATTATTATTTCCTGCTGCTACATAGTTATAATTAATTGTTAGGGTACTAAGAAGGTTTTTGCATGAACATTTTTATCCTCCTGTGTCACAAGAAATGAATTAGAAAATAAAATATTAATAAATTATTTTATTTCAGAGTTAGCCTTGATGAAGGCAACAGCCTTGCCATTTTCTTGTCCTGTTTTTAGTATGACATCACATCTGTTGTCGGCAAAAGCTTTTCTTCTGTCATTCTGTTGTATATCCTAACTGCTGAGCATTTTATGGTGTCATCAGGGGTTTTCCTCAGCCTTTAGCTCAGTGTGAATGTGGTGTGGCCCAAACAGAGACATGTCCAACATATTATAAGCAAAAGTTATTAAGGCAGTAAGAAAGATCAGCAACAATATGCCCATACTGCAGCTCATCCAAATCACTGATAAGCAACACAGGATCAAAAGCAAAGCTGTGGAAGGCTGCTGCAGACCCTTGGTATTCTGTTCATCTGGCAGTCAATCAAGCAAATGCCCTTTAAATGCAAGTAAGAGTCACACCACCCCTTGGCTCCACCAATGCCACTGTGATTTGGGAGAACGTTGTCAGCAGTGTGCTCACTCTGACGGCGTTGGTCAAGGGTCAGGCTGTCTGGAAGCAGGGTGGTCAGACACTGGAGGAGGTTGCTCAGAGGTGATGTGGAGTCTCCATCCTTGGAGATATTTATTACCTGTCCAGGCACAGTCCTGAGCAACCTGGTCTAGATCACCCTGCTCTGATCACAGGAGTTTTGACTGAGGGATCTCCAGAGGTCACTGTCAGCCTCAGCTGATTCTGTATTATTATAAGTATCTCAAAATTAGAAGACATGAGTCATGACTGAGTATGAAAGTAGGAAAAAAAGAAAAACATGGAGAGAAACATAGCAAAAGATGACCAATGATTCATATTCTCTGGGTTATTTGAGGTACCTAAAACCTAATCTCCAGAGATTTCTGACTTCTGTGATTGAAACTAGTGTTAATTAGATGCCTTAACAGTATTAAGGCTCTGACCAAAGTAATCAATGCAAGATTAGCTGATGTAACTTGCTTTAGTTTTACAGCATTATTTCCATTCCTTATTAAGACACCTATCTCTTGGTTGTTCATAAAAGCAGTGCACCTCACTTTTTATCTTTTTTCTCCAGTGCAGACTCCCAGTGCCATAATTTACTGAGCCAGAAGAAGACATACCAACATATCACAAAGTGCTCTTATTCTGCAAAAAGAAATTTTTATGCTCTTGGGAAGAGAGTGTAGTGACATTACATTTTTTTAATTCTCTCTTTTTAAACATGATTTCCTTGAGTTCCTTGTTGGACCACAGAAGGGGCTTTACCATCTCTTAAGGAAACAAAGTTTCCCTTTCATCTAATCTTCCACTTTTCACAGTCTTTCCTCAGTCACAGTTCAGGTCTGAGCAGTTGCCTTGACAACCTAAAACACTTGCCTTTATGGCAAAACATTTGTCCTCAGGACCCTCTGGCCATCTTCACATTCCTTGGTTGGAATGTGAAACACGTCCATGGCTGATTTTTTCTGATACTATTGCAGGGCACAATGGCTCTACATTGTTGCAGATGGAACGGAAGATGCAATACTGGCAAGGGAAACACTGAAAGACACAGGAAGGTTTCTATTACTTCTGAATTGTATGATCCAGAAGAACTGTGTGATCAAAAAAACCCTGGGACTGAAAAAAGAGAAAGTACTCATCTCATCTATTCTGCAGCCCCAATACAAGATTAGCTGTCCTCAACTGTTCCTCACAGCTGCACTCTTTAAAACACAGCTTTCCTAAACTTAGTGACAGGACTCATAGATTTTCTTTCCTTGCAGTTGAAGCTGAATGTCTATTGAACCAACTTAAACCCATTACCCTTGCTGTAACCACAGGGGGCCTGAACAGTCTAGTCTTTTACTCTCTGCAGCTACTTTTTATGTTATTATGTGTGCTCTCAGTCTTCTCTTATACAAACTAAACTACTCCAATTGTTTCAAACTCTTCTCATCAGTTTTGCTTTCTAGATCACTGATAATTCCCTGTTGGTCTCCTTTAGCTTCTTTTGATACTGGTCCACACTTTTTCTGAAATGCAGTTCAGAAAATGAAGCACAGTGTGCTTGCTGAGACTGAGCACAGTATGCAGCACAGAGGAAAATGAAAGAGCTATTTCATATTGTACAAATGATATTGCTCTTTACACGCCTTAGTAAGTTGTACATCATTTTTTTCAACTTCTTTTTAAGACCATTCCTCCAGCTTCTCAAGAAAATTCTGATCTGGCTCTCCAGTATATAAAGCAGGGAAAAAAGTTACTGAATTAGGAACCACTCTATAGTAAAGGATCTTGGCCACTCAATAAATCACAAGCTGAACACAAGACATCAGTGTTAGGTGGTGGCCATATACAAAAGTGTGCATTCCACCCCAGTCACTACTGGAAACACAGAGCAGCAGCAGACCCAGAGCAAGGCCTGTCAGAATTTTTATTGTTGTCTAATCTAGCTTAGTTATGGCCAAAAAAAAAAAGGAAAATATTCTAGGTTTCCTCCTGAGTGTGAGACAGATCAGACATTTTCTTTAATTTTGCTTTGCGTTGGTATCCACATAATAGAAAGCTTCCATAATTTCTTTTTTTTTTTTTTTTAATTTGGCAAACATAAAGCAAATATGGTCTTGTTTTGCTGGCATTTTGAACAGGTTTAGGTTTGTTCTGGCTGAGCTCTGAGATCAGCCTAGACCTGTGAAGATGTTTTGCAGAGTTTTGAGACCAAACTGATAAAGCATATCCAAAGTATCAGTATGGACTGGGCACCCCTATAGCTCTTTTCACAGTTTTTAATTGGTTCAGTGAGAAAACCAATTCAGTTTTGCCACTACTAAGGAAAAAAGCCAACAAAAATCCCTGTAAGGAAAAAAAGCAATGCTGTGATGCCTGTCACAGGGAAAAACTCCTCAGTTCATGTAGTTAAAGCAAGAATAGAATTGAAGCAGTTTATTGATTTATTAACAGCATGTAATTAACTTGCAATCAGTGAACTGTGTATTCAGGATCTGTATCAGCAAAGCAATCGACAAACCGCAATGGTAGATACAGAATGTTAATGGACACCTGCAAATTTCTAAGCAATCTTATGAAACACATCCCAAGAAGTTCTAATCACACCTGTACTCACACAAACACATGAACATCCAGGTGGCTCCACAAGTTCCCCCAGGGCACACCGAATGGGCTGTGTCCAGCACCCCTCTCTCTCTCTCTCTTCTCTCTCTCTCAGGTGCAGTTCCTACATCCTCCCATTTCTGATGGAAATGCTGATGCTCCAGTACGACATGGGCCCATGCTGCTCCTCGCAACCCCTGTGCATGTGACAGGAAGGAACCCTTGTAGTGGTGAGTTGGGGTTCTGCTGGTGCTAGAAGCACATCAGCACCTATGCTCAAAGTGCCAATGTTTACACTGGGAAGGGCTGCAATGGCCCCAGATTTAAATTTTACTGATTTTCTCTAGAGGCCACACTTCGGTGATCATCTGTCTTTTGTGCATCTGAACAGATTAGTCACTGACTGTGTTTTTGCCAGTCACTGGTGTTCAATAACATACTAAGTTGGCCCTTCTGCATTTCTGTTGGATGTATTTGAAAGGAGTTTCTTTGTGGTTTTCATATGTATGTTTTGGAGAGACATTTCCTTTGTTTTTTAAAGTGGGAGAAAAGATTGAGTACAGGCTTCTTTTTAATCCCCTGGAAATTGTTCAAGATCTATTCTTGCCATTGAAAGAAACAGCTTAACTAACTCTTCTTACTCCTTCTAACTCCTCCCATTTGTATTAGGTCTTACACAAATGCCATTCTAATTCATAATTCTGTTGGATTGTGTTACTGAAAATCACGAGGCTATCTATTATCCCTCTTATGAATTTCTTTTTATCTTTATTGGGGAGGATTTCCGGGAGTATGGAAGAGTTTCTGGAGATTTTTGTTTTTTTCTTTTTTTCTGGTGAAAATATATGTAGATATTCATTTATAAAAATAAGCTTTTTCAGTGTAGAAAAAAAGTAATTAAGAACATTTCCACCTCTCTTAGATCCTTCTTATCCTGCACCAGCACACCTGCTTTTTTTGATGTCATTTCTATGTTTTTTTGTTTTCTAGGTTTTCTAGTTTCAGCAAATACAATTTCTGCAGGTGTGCTTCCTCTGAATTGTCAGTTTTTTCTTTTCCTCTACTCATCTATTTTCTTTTCCTTCATTTTCACTTAGAGGTCAGACAACATTACTGGGAACTTGCTGGACACACCATTGAGATTTTTTTAAATCTTTCAAGTTTACTTTGTATCAGTATTCTCATCCCTATCAGCGCTTGGGTTAGATTTTTGTGTACCAGACATCAAAGAGGTACCTGCTGGGTCTTTTATGTTTTTGTAATGTTATTATCCATATGAAGAGCAAGGCAGGGAATGTAGCCTTGGCTTAAGACATTGCTTTACTTCATCTCTTTTACAGCTCTCTGCTTGTGATCTTCTCATAGTATAATTAACAAGAATCATGCAGGATCACCTGGTGGATGGTAAGACTAGAATTTACTATCAGTGAAAAACAAACACAGAAATCTGCAAAACAAGGACAGTTATTGTAAGATCTATTGAGTGGTTTGATTTCTACCAGGAGAGAGAATCACATAAGAGGGTTGGAAGTAGTCAGACATTTGAAACTGCTCTAAAAGAGTGTCTTAGAAAGGCTAGTACCCTGCTGACCATGTGTGACTGAAAGTAATCTTCAGAGATTAGAGAAATGAAGGTGTCTAAACCAATAAATGGCTCAATGATTTCAATCCCTACTTTTTTCAGAGAGTCAAGAGGTCAGTTAAACTCAATATTTCACAAATTCAAGATCAAACTTGGGGAGAAAAATACTGCCATACATAAGGTTATGCTATATAGCACACTGCGAGATAAACTAAGAGCTTGGATATTGAGGTTTGATGGTAAAGGAATATGTTGGTGAAGATCCTCAAAAAAGTCTTCTTTGAAGAGTCGTATCATCACTATAATATTAGTACTTTCTTGCATTAACACAGAAAATATTGAAAAACAAAATTCAAATATGTTCACATAATTCTTAGAGATACAAGTGAGTGTATGCCTATAAAAAGTCCTGTACAAATGCATGGAAAAAAATCAGTCTCAAATATAAACTTTTCTCAGCCTAAATATATGTGCTGGTTTTGGTTGGGATAGAGTTAATTTTCTTCACAGCTTCTTGTACGAGGCTGTATTTTGGATTTGTGATATAAGCAGTGTTGATAACACAGGGGTGTTTCAGCTATTGCTGACCAGTGCTTACATGGCATCAAGGCTTCTCCTGCTGCACCTCTCCTCACTGAGACTGCACATGAATTTGGGAGAGGATACAGCTGGGCCAGCAGACCCCAGCTCACCAAAGCTGTATCCCATGCCATGTGACATTGTGCTCAGCAAGCAAAGCTCAAGGAGAGAAGGAAGAAGGAAGGATGTCCAGAGTTACCAGTATTTGTCTTTCCAATAATTGCACCATGGAGCCCTGCCTTCCTAGGAATGGCTGCCTGCTGATAGGAAGCTGTGAATTAATTCCTTGTTTTGCTTTGCTTGTGCATGTAGATTTTCCTTCATCTATTAAACTGCCTTTATCTCAATCCATGAGTTTTCTGATTTTTGGCCTTCTGATTCTCTCCCTGTCTCACTGAAGGGGAGTCAGAGGGTGGCTGCATGGGGCTGAGCTGCCTACTGGGAACACATCGCAGCAATAAGGTAAACTAATGAAAGTTTGATTGATCACTTCTTTAGATACAGGGAACTGAGAGCCAAAAAGAGTAAGTGTTTAATTTTATGATCTAGATACTTTGGTATAAAGATAAAATTATCAACGTTGTATTTCATCTGGTCACGTGAGAAAGGGGAGAGCCACAAAATTTAACCTTTGAAGCAAGGAACAGTTTAAGACATTAAAAAAGACAATGATAAAGATATAAAATATGAAAAGGTAAAGAGTAGGCTGTTCCTTAAATGTCGCATAAGAATTTTTCAACAGATGAGTCACTCATTCAGTGTGAGACATATAAACTCATAGAGTGCCCCGATAACCACACTGAGTAAATCCCAGTTATCATACAGACAGAAAGCCAGCACAGCAAAGAGCTATTGAATTAGGATAGAAGGTTCTCTGTAGAGCTATATCGTTTGCCTTCTAGATTTGGTACTGATGTATCTTGACTATACTGGTGCTTTCACTTTTCATTTGCAGTATCTAATCTGGTCCAAAGGGACATTTAGCAGTTTATAGCTGCCATGGGTTGGGGCTGCTCCTCAGCTTTTGGCAGTGTAGTGATAAGATAATAGGCTAGAGAATGGGGATTTATGTGAGTACACCTGCATGGACTGTGCTCATCCTAATCTGACAACTCTGGTTCAGAGAGACTCTTTGGGACGTGGAGCTGACTACAGATGATGGTCAATGGTCTGTGCGGCTGCTGGCAGAGCCCCCATATAGCTCTGTGTGGATCAGGGGTGTTGGGGTGGCAGAAAGAACAAACTCAGACAGGAAGACCCCTGACCCAGGGACAGCATCCTCTCCCACAGAAGGGAGACAGATGTCTGTGCAAACCAGGAATCTTCTGAGACAGTGTTCAATCTCCAGAGAAATCCTCATTTGTTCATGTACATTGCTAACTTTTAGCTACACTGGTACCTAAAAAAATAGCTGAATATTCTTGCTAATCTTTTGAGGGACGTGGAGATTTAATCATCTTCTCAGCCAGTAGTGTTGTTTATTTTGAAAGGAGGATTTACCATCCTCAAGGGTTTCCTGAGATTTCCTATTCTTTTTCTTTCAAAAGCTAGAGGCAATCATTCCTTCAATCAACATGCTTGTGGAGATACTGCCCCTCTCCTTTCATCCAAAGTCTCAGGTTAATGGAGCACTGAAGATGTGGAAGGCCTACATTCAATAATTACCTTTCTCTGATAGGGTACAAGTTCCATTTTAAATGAAAGTTCCAAACAATAAGTCATAACTTAATTAGAAAGAAGCAGAAGTAATAGGAAAACTGTTCCTCCTTCAGAAGCTGTTCCCTTTTATCTCTGAACTCTGCATTCATTTCAGAGAAGTGAAAGTGAGCTCTTTCCAAAGGGGAGAGAAGTTTCTTTCATTAATAAGGAAAGGAGGAGAGCAATTTTCCAGTCCTGTTGTTTGTGTATTTTACATAAAACACTAAACAAATGAATTAGTTAACTATGATTTCAGGAAATGAATTTGTATCCAAATCTTCATGCTCAGAGCTATACATGCCCCTATCTATGTTATTAAGCTTGCAAAGGCAGGAAATTTGTCTTAATCTTCTTGACCCCTTGCATGACTAATTCTTCAGTGTCTTTTAAGAGAGACTGAGAGACCAAACTCATTCCTGCTTCCTGAATTTAAGATATAGTTCAATTTCTGGAGCACTCTTGAGAGTTAGAGAATTTTAAGCTCTTCAGACAAAGGAAGCCCCATCTTCAGTGCCTATTTTAATCCTTGAGTGCACAGACAAGCTATTAAGGAAACATCCCTTTCCCCTTTCCCCTTTCCCCTTCCCCTTCCCCTTTCCCCTTCCCCTTCCCCTTCCCCTTCCCCTTCCCCTTCCCCTTCCCCTTTCCCTTTCCCCTTCCCCTTCCTCTTCCCCTTCCTTTCCCCTTCCTTTTCCCTTTCCCCTTTTTATTTTCCCCTTTCCTTTCCTCTTCACCTGAACCTTTGTTTGGAGAAGGAATGATTTTTCTGATGACATGAAAAGGTTTCAGTTTCATGCATCCCATTATGACCAGGATTTGGATATATCTGCAAACCCCCAGGGCTAAAAAAGTTTTGATAACTACAGCATCAGCAAAGACTTCAGGTGATTTTTAGAAACCCAACTTCATAAATGGGACTTGGTGGGATTCTTTTTCCTGTTAGTCAGTAATTTAGAGAAAAATCATAAAGGAAAGGTAAGATATCAACAATTATACTCAAATTTTCTTCATACAATTACCCAGATTTTCCCATCAGGAAATCTTTTTAATTTCAATTATTTAATTATTGTTGACCCTAGACAAAGCTAGTCTAAATATGAATGCAATATGCTGAAGCTCCAGTCCCAAATTTAAGTATTACTCTGTTAATCATTCAATCAATTTATGTTTCTTTTGCAAAATAATTTGATACGATTTACCTGAGAATGAAACTCCAGAACAAAAGAAGAAGCAAAACAAGAGAGAGCATTTTTCCCAGACTACCTTAACATGGGCTATTTTCCCTTGGGAGCAAGAATAAAATTATTGTGAAATAATGTTTATTATTATCACATTGGATAAAGGTCAAATAAAAGCCAATTTTTATTATAATAGCTTTATTTCACAAATTAAAGGTAAATCAATACAATTCATTAATGGTGATTTTGGGCTCTGGATCTCTCTAAGGGGCTTATAGGGCCTTGATTAACACAGTGCTTGAGCACTTACTAATCTTTAATGTATTTATCCTCCCAACACTGCTGCAAGCTAAATTTCTAATCCTTATTTCATTTTTCATTGAAGCATATCCCAAAAGTTGTGGGGGATTGTAAATGAAGGAGAGAAGTTAAACTATCCTGTGTCCTAGGACACTGGCATTAATTAATCATTGAATCATACAATGGTACACTAAAGCAGGTTGGAAAGATCCGCAAGAAGTCCAATGCCCAGCTCAAAACAGAATCATCTTTTGGGTTAGACCAGGTTTCTCAGGGATTTGCAAAGCCAAATCTTGAAAATCTTCAAAGATGGACACTACACATCATATCTGTGTATTTTGTACCAAAGCCTGACTGTCATAATTCAGGAAGCCTATACTAGTCGTAGATTCTGGACTGATGATACTGTCTATGATATCCCATATTCTGTACAAGCCCTAAAAGTTTAATGCTTTTTTTCTCTCAGGGAATATGGTCGAAACTTACCTATATAATTGCATGGAGCTCTAGTAAGAGAGATTGAGATTGATTTTTGACCCTGAAGTTAGAACTACTCATGTAGAAAGCTGAGGTACACAGCCTGAGAATTAAAAGGATCAGTTTCAGCCATCTAAGTGTCATTGTAGCTGGGGTTCTCCTAATCTTGGAGAGAATTTTGCAAGTAAATCTCACATTATGGTGATCTATGTCTGTTTTACATCATTTCACTCGCCATTAGTTTAAGGTGGAGATGCAGCTCTCTGACTGCTCAAAATCCTTTCTGCAGGAACTTTTATTACCCCAGTCCTGGCCTTCTCTTTCAGGGAGGAAAATTACACAGGGCAATTACAATTGCTGAGATTGACACTGAGCAGACCAATGCTCAAGTACCCTGAGCTTCATGCCGAAATGATTTGCCCATGGGGAGGAGCACTGCCCACCAAAGCTGTTTGGACAAAGATGCTGTGCAGAAGCTCATACTTCCCTGCAATTGTGAGTCAGGAGGTCTGACAGAGCAAAACCAGCAAAATCAACAAAACTAAAATCATATCATCATGAAGACAAAGAACCTTGGAAATATGTTTATGTGATAACTGTAAAATATTAAGTCATTATTTCCCTTTGCATCCCCAAGTATATGGTACAACAAAGAGGAGGATGGTGAGGATTTATGATAACAGCTTATCCTGGTGTGTGTTTAAATTTTTAAATGCCTCTATTACAAACAAAAAAGGATTGAAAACATTTCAGAAATTAAAGGAATATTTCTATTTCAAAATACATTCCTAACCATATGTCCTTCTATTTTGATTTTTATCAATTGTAAGGATATGCAAGGAATGGCAGAATACTCACAGTGTGAACAAAAGGTGACAGTACAACCTTAGGAATTCTTTATACAAGAATGAGGTAGACCTTAAGATAGGTGCAATAGTTGTCAAAGAACAAACAGAGAATTTATTAACTTTAAGGTACACAGGTTCATAAGCCAATATGTCACTGAACTGTTATAGCAGCCAAGAAATAAAGGAATAAAATAAATAATAATAAAAAAACTCACTGAGCAAATGTCAATAATAAGAGGTGAACATATAAAAAATAGGATATAAAGTGATGAGCATCTCACCAAGAAGGTAAACAACAGCTTTGTGTAAAAAAAAAACTTGAGAAAAATGCATCACAATTCAGAATTACACCAAGAGCAAAAGAAAATGCACTAGGAGAAATTCAATTCCTATTTTATTGTCAAAAAGTACACTTTTTGTGGGGATAAATAATTAAACAAAAGAAGAAAAGCATGATGAAATCTTGCTATGCAGAGAAGATTTCTGTAGCATAAATTCAGGATCCTCTGTTTTGGGACTGTTTATATTTACTTACAAAGTTTGAGAATGAGATTTCTAGAAAGAAGTATTTGGCATCTAGCCCACTGCTACTGGCTAATATTTGGAATCAAGATGCACACAGAGAACCTGAAACTGAGGAGATTACAGATAGGATTTTGGGTGCAAATCAGAGGAGAAGTCTGGCCCAGTGGCCCCAGATTTCACACACAACATGCTAGAAGTCAGACACAGTTGTTGCTTGGAGTTCTTTTCCCTGTCAAGTATGAGATCACCACAGCTGTGACCCTGTTCACTCAACCACCAGTTCTTAGCAAGACTAAACTGTTAAGAGCTTGGTTCCCTAACCATAGCCTGGGAGCTGAAAAGAAGAATACAAACAGAGAGAGAGAAAGAATACAATTAGAGAGAGATTAGTAGATTTGGAATGGTTTCTGGGACAGGAGTGAAATAGAGGAAATCTAGCAGTGCTTTATCTAGCCCTAAAATTTAAAATATATTAAACTCAGATTCAGAAAGCAAAGATGGATGATCCCGTAGACAATATTCTTCTTTTCCTGAATTTGCACATATTTGATATCCCATTGGCCAGATAGTTTTCAGAAGGTCACATAGGTTTTTTCTGCAGCCAGTATGTTGCACATAAATGCAGTAATTTTTTGATGATGCAGAAGATAGTAAGATCAAGACAGATTATTTTTTTCAGGGTAGAAGGTGAAAAGCAGTAGAACATGACTTGAGTTACCTGTCAGCTCTGACAGGGTCAGATTTACTGGACTACCACAAAACAGTGAAAATTTAACATGTGAAATCCATCTTGAAGAGCTGTTGACACAGCAAGGTGCACACAGAGATCAAAGGTAAAGTTCAGATAATCATTAATCTCGTCGCAGTAGACAATGGAAGGATGCAAAGACTCCCAGAAAGTAAAAACAAAACAAATGTTTCATCTGCAGCAGAATGCTACAAAGAATGTCCAGAGAGACAGGGAAATATTCTATTCTAAATGTAGGTCCTGGGAAGCTGAAAGAGTTTATCAATAAATCTGCAATCATGAATGACGATGAAATCTGTGTTGTCCAGAGACTCTGTTGAGAAGAAAACTGACATCACCTTTCACATCAATACAGCCAAAATTTAAAAGAAAGGATTTATGTATCTTTACTGAAACAGGATACCACAATTTTCAAGAAATGCAGAACTATTAAGCTTTAGTATAAGGAAAAAAAAATCATTTCTTCACAACAAACTTGAGTAAGATGGAGTTGGCCATAAAATACTACAGTTTTGGTAAAAAGGATTAAGACAATACATTGTTTATGACTATATTAAATTAATCAGTTGGTGGTCTATGGCATATATGGTATTATAAATATGCTGTATATTACATAAATATACAGAATCACAGAAACATAGAATAGTTTGGGATTGGAAGGTGCATCAAAGATAAAGCTCTAACCCGCCTGCATGGGCAGGGACATCTTTCACTAGACCAGGTTGCTCAAAGCCCCATCCAGTGTGGTCTTGAACATCTCAGGGAGGTGTTCTGCAACCTCTCTGGGCAACCTGTGCCAGGACATCATCGTCCCCACAGGAAAGAATTTCTTCCCAATATCTAATCTATGCCTGCCCTCAGTCAGTTTAGAGTGAACTATTGATTGTACCAATGGATAACAGCTCTTATCATGAATTTTTGTCTCCCTCGCAGCTAATTTAAAATTCCCTTGTTTCATCTTGTTCCCCTTGTCCATCTACTGTGCACCACTGAGGAGAGCTTGGTGCCATTTTCTCTACAGTCTGTTATTAGGTAATAGAGGACAGTGATGACATTATTCATTAAATTTCTCTCCTTCAGACTAAAGCGATTCAGCTTCCTCAGACTTTAAGTCATGTACTAAAACCTCCTAAACACACACATACACATTTTTTCCTATTAAATTTCAAGTTACAAACGATTTGTGGCTGACTGAAACTTGGTGGTTTCTATGAAGTCTATGTTAGACTTCAGCATTTGACTGAAGGGCTTATGAGCAGTATACATTATGCAGGTATACAAATATATTAATCCATTAATATAAAATAAAAACTAACATCCAGTTTAATCTGGTTCTACTGCAAAGCATAATAAGAAAAGTAAGTCTCAATCTCTACTAACTACCAAGAAAAAGAATAGGAAATTGCTTAGTTGCATTCCTATGTAATTTCTAAGGTGCTACAAGGAAAATATATTTGAGGGATGTACCAAGATTTTTATAAATGGAAATACCTTAAAAAATTGTCATTCATTTACAGCAATGCAATATTGTTAGAGCTGCTAAAATTGTTGGCAGAATTGTTACTCTCTTAAGGCTCATCACATAGCTTAAGACATTTTAAGACTCAAAACCTGGTTCAGCAAGAGAAACTAACATTTTGAAGTTTGAAAAATCTTTTTCTACTTTTTCTTGATCTTTATTCTCACTTTCTTGATAAAATCTAAGTAGAAGATAATAATTACCAAAGTAATGTCACATCTACGGTGGTTAACAAAAATAAAATCTCACAGTGGACCATGGACTGACATGACAACCGTCTTTCTCGTCTGATTTAGTGATCTTGTGGAGATCAGTGTCAATAAAGTGTCTTTGAAAAAGTCTTAAAAATAAAATTTTGCTCTTTAGCTTTTAGTGCAAGTAAAATACAGAATGTGAATAATGATGCGCAAGTTGTTAATTAGGAAATTGATGGCAAGAACATTAAAAACTTTATAAAAACCTTAAAAATTTGCATTGAGTCTTGCAGACTTGGACAAAACATGGGTAAGATACCAAGAGGTGGCATGTTTTTGAGTTCATGGAATTGCGACCAATTCTTCAGAATCCAATTAGCTTGTTGATAAAGTAAAATCCCAGTATCACAGGATAGCTATCTGATGTGATGTTCTTTGTCTAGAGAGAGACACATTCTAGAAGGATGAATATCATTGCCTCAGAGCCATGGAAAAGGCATCAGAAGCCTTACATCCTGTTTCACAGAAAACTCTCTAGTAGCAGCCCAGTATCCAGGGCCTAAATCAGTACCAAGACCTAAATTTGTAGAGAATAAAGGACACGGTGCCATTTGGAAGCACCATTTCCCACACACTGGGAGAGCAGCAACTATGTTGTCTCAGCTCCAACTTAGAGTAGATAATTTCTGAATGTTAGTTGGTGAGTGGTGTTTAATTTTTAAATATTTTCTTTCCCCAGTTTCTATTGTTGCCTGGTGACAGCCTTAAGAGGTGGGTAAGGGCACCTTCAAGTGGTGGTCCTGACTGCTGCTTGGAGCTACTCTTGATTGCAAGGGGCCTTGTGTTACATGGAACATGAAGGGCATCCAGCAGGTTCATTGGCAATCTCTACACATTGCTAGAATTACTGAGAAAAGGAACAAAATATAATTAAATCCAAGTCTTTGACCAATGCTTAAACTGCTACAGAAACTTTCCTGCCTTTGGGCTTTTAAAGTGGTGCATAGCTGGAGCTTGATAGGACAGCACTTTTCCAGTAGATGTTTGTTTTTTGTATTACCCTGATTTATCAAATGAAAAGATGACAAAAAATCCCTGCTTTTCAACTCATACGGAGGAAAAGGTTTTCCATCAAACTCTGCTCGGTGAAAAAGGGGGAATAATGACTCTACTCACACCCTTTTTCCATGGATAAAGGAATAGAATAAGGACCTTGTCTAGACAACACAGTGCTAATGAATGCAACAAACTAGGAGAAAAACAAGCACAGAACTGGCAGTTAATTAATTTCTGTATTTCCAGATGAAGTGTCTAATGGGAGAAAATAACTAATCATTATCGTTTTGTTGTTTAGGATTAGAGATATGTGCAAATACTTGATTTAGTAGTGAAATTTTTTGATTTATGCCTTAGTGAAGATAAATGTTATAACTTCAAAATTAGGCAGTATTATGGAAACAGATGGGATTTGAAATAAACAACAATAAAGTTAAGTTCCAGCATAGAAAGACTGCATGTCAGCTCTCTAGCTGAACTTTTCAGGATCATAAATAAGAATTACAACATTCTTAAATATGCAATTTTAATGCATCAAAATTTCCTATGGGCATCCTCTTCAAACCAAGCTTTATGGATCAAGCACTGATTTGTCTAAGAACTCTGCTGTTATTGAACAAAAAGTACAAGTTAAAAATGCAAAATTCTGCCTCTGATAGCCTAACCAAAAGTAAGACTCTGTCTATCCATGGATGTTGGGTCTTTCCACTTGACTATGTTTATTAAATTAAACTGAACCACAGAATGAAAGTATCTGTGTATGATGCACTGATTTTGTTTACAGGGCTGGAAGAAAATCAGTTCCCCTGGGTTCTCCTCATATTTATTTCAACCCCCATCCTACACACCAGAAAATGTTGTTTAGCTTCAGTCACACAAGTACGTCCATTATTTAGGGGTATTGCTCAGGACTCCAGGGTTAAAAAAAAAAGAAAAGAAATGTGTCTTTGTGGAGGAAGGTTTTCTAGGTTCTCAGTACACATAAAGAACTGCAGGTCATATTTATTATTTTTCTTAGCACAAAATTTGCAAAAACATAAAATCTGTGTTTTAGTAGCTATCAGACTTGATGCAAATCAATTCTATCAAATGCAGTCACTCTTGAACTTTCCCACAAGTAAGAAATTGTAAGAAAGCATTAGTTCCTAAGATTATATCTTTGGAGTGCTGGAAAACACAACAATTATGTTCTTTGGCCCTTTTTTTGACAGTAATAGCAGCAAAAGCCTTTCATGAATCTGGTATCACAGATACAAACACAAGTATCACTCACATTGCAAAATACTGAAATAAAATTGCATCTAATGGACAAAAAAAACCACCCACCCAAAACCCTGGATAGATAAACTATTTGAATTATGAAAGATTAATAACAACAATAACAAAATATATTTAAAAAGAAATAGAAGGAAAAACCTAGTTCTTTAACTTAGTCAAATAGGAGCTATTTTTGAAAGGGTAAAATAAATATAAGAAACAGATCAAAAACATATCTCTGAAAGAAGACCTTGCTCTAAACAAAATAATCCTACTGGCAAATCAAAGTAAAAATATGTCTGAGTCACTGAAGAATAATTTCAATCTTTAATTTACTTTCTAGTAATCTTGCAGTTGTTTGAAATATATCTCAGCTAGATCCACAATTTGAAAATTACCACAAGGCAAAATACCTACAGATGCTTGAAAAACAATAGAATATTTCATGTCTCTATATATTTATGTGTATTCATAAAGCAGGTTTCAACTGATAGAAAATTTCAATGTACTCTTCATGGTAGAAGTGAGCCAAGATATCTTAGTTTCCAAAAGCCTTTTCTTGCTAGATTTTAAAATATATTTTCCTCATCACTGAGTTCATAGAGCTTGTTCTGATTTCCAAAGAATTTTTTAGGAAGCTTTATGTGAACCAGTATTTTATTTCTTGTTCTTCTGTTGTTATCATAAGTGAGATTAAGGTTTTCCTTTGTTTCTATTTACTGTTTGTATTGCAATTATATCTAGAAGTCCCAGTTATAAACATATAAAACCCAATAGCATCCTTCATGTTGAACAAATACATATTTTAAAATTATGCCTGACCCAGAGGATTTGCAGCCCAGGTAATTCTATTGTGTTTAAGACATTTTATATACATAGCTGGAGGATGATATTAGTCTGGGTTACATTATTGATTGAAGTACTGCTTAGAACAAGTAATTTTATTTTCCTATTTTTTCTCAAGACCTGGAATGAGAATAGCATAATATTAACTCCTCTTTCCCAGGAGAGTGAAAGAAAAAATCACTACTGCATTCCTGTCTAGAGATTTAAACTTGCTAAAAAGGGTATAAATTTTAAGGTTTCTGACTATTAAGAGTTAATAATCATCTGTCAAAACAATTCATGTGGGGCATGGATGAAAAAATAACAATAATTATATTTTGTCACATGTTGAAGTTTTCAAATTTCTTTTTGTTCAGTATGTTTATAATGTCTTCTTTTCTTCAAATAATAGAGCTATTCAAAGCCCATGGGGTTTGAATTTCAGTAAGCTGTGCTTCAGCTAGGTCTTGCTATTGTTCTTTTCCACCATTTTCTTTAACTCAAAACCTTTCATAAGAATGAAAATTGCCTCTTGAAATATTTAATTTATGTATTTGTATTATTTTTTTAGTTTATCTCCTTCTTGACTGGACAAAATTTTCCTGTGATCTAATTATAAAATCTGTTGTCTTCAGCTGACTCCAGATGCACCACATCTTTTTTTATCTCCCTGTGTATTTTTGTTCTACTGCATTTATGAAAAGAATCACATTTATATTAAGGAAAGGATAAAGTGTATTTTATTTTGAATAGGTTATTTGTAGCATAATAATCCTGTGAATTACCAATATGATGCAAAGCAAGGGGAAAATGTGATTGTAAAGGGCATGATGGTGATTCAATTGGGTTTGTGGTCATAATGCCTCCTTTCCAAATGGCATTTCAGTCTTTGTTCTGTCTTTGTGTGTATTATCTACTTCTTCTGTATATCCAGACAATCTTTTCTGTAGCAGCTGTGGACTTTTTCTTTCATAAGAATGGTAATTACCCACATTTGGAGTTTGTTAGGGACAACGTGCCTTTTTGTGTGATCCCTCTCTTGCCAGCAGCCTTGAGAGGGAGTACTGAATTCACATCTGTCACATTACCCCAGCATGAAGGACTTGTGTGGTCCCACCTCCCTCTATATCTACCGTCTTGTTGCTTGTGTTTACGGACAGCTCAGCTCAGCTCACCTCAATGCATATTTTCTTCCTTCTCCAACAAAAAGTTTATGTTTCTGCACCTTGTTTCTTTCATATCATCTGAATTAAATCAAAATGCTTAAATACTGACATAGTCTATGCATTTGAAGGATAAAAAGGGACATCTCCAAGAAGGGATGTTAAACTAAAAAAAAATCATTCCTCCTTTCACTGACTGTAGATGGAGTCCATATAAGCTCCTCACTCTACAACTATAATGTAAATGAGCATGGCTGATTCACATATCCTCTTCCCTTATTGTATCTCAAAAATGCATTTTAAAAATTGGATTTGGAGTTCTTTCCTGCATCTCAGTCCTTGAGACACTGTCTATATATTTAGGTAAATTCCTGCCTCAACATCACAATTAAAGATGCTGAGTTCTTATGGGCTTTATTATTCACCTTCCTCTTGCCATTGCATGGCACCATCTCATTTTCTGTACAATCTCAGGCAGTGGTGACAAAGCAACTCTAAGTAGATCAAAGTCACTGTTGTTAATGTGACTGAGGGTGTTGACAGAAAGAAAAACAACTGGAATAGGGACAGTCTCTCACAGCAGTTACTTCAGAAGCTGAGAGGATATTCACCAGACAATGGTAAAAATCTCAGTTTCTTTGTTGAGAGGATTTTGTTTTGGTTTATTTTTTTCTTGAAATTAGTGATTCAACATATTTTGCAGTTTCTGCATCAGGATTTGTGTGGTCTGATGACTGGATAGAAACTGCTGTGCTGCAGTGCTCCTGTCATGTGGTATCAGACATTTTTCTTTTCTGGGTCTGCTTCTAGGGGCTATGGATGCTTTTAATTTGCTCTTCTCATTGCAAGAAAGTGCCTAATTTCAACTCAATATTCAGCAGTACAATACTTGAAAAGGTATTTTAATAAATAGCATATGATGATTTTCATAATTTCTATTTCAGCCTTTCAATTAGCACAGCTGTGTGGCCAAGCCAAGGTGAAAAATGACAGACACAGAATGAATGAGGGAACTGGGTTAGTCCTGCAGCTTCCACTAGCTATTTTTAACCAAATAAGAATGATTACATGGAGGAACAAAACTCATTGATTAGAACTATTTAGTAGTTAAAAGCCTTTACAACTTATACACCATGGCACAGTAAAGAGCGAGGAGCAAATTGGCTTCTTGTTCTTGCAATAGGTGAAAACATGAATGTTGAGTTTGAGCACAGTGTTATTTATGCACTAATATCAAAATTACAGCTATGTGCTGCGTGTGACACTTCACAGTTGGAAATCAAATTATACTCCTGCTGGAATATTGGCACATTGGTATCAGCTATAGCAGCTGCTTTGCCTTCTCTGACTTTTCTTACTGCTGCTGCTAATGAAAAAGGAGGCTGCTGTCGCTGCTCTTAACAGCACTGTTTTTCTCTTCACTTGAAAAGCAAGCAGACAGTCTGTGTCTTCTCATGGCAGAAAAGGAAAGGTACATTTAATTGCTGCTGAAATGCTTGTACAAAAGGTCACCAAACAATACAAGTTCTTATTTAGTACTGAACTTTGAAGTGAAGAATTATGGATTCTTTGAAGTGTTCCAGCAGTTAGATGATGTACCAAATCTTCAGTACATGGAAAAGAAGGAGAGAAAGAGAGCTAAATTTGGTGGGAGTTTCCCAGCAGGCCAGGAACAAGCTTGCCATCCATCTGTAATGGAGATGCTCATGAGGACTGTTTGGGGAAATCATTGCAATTCCTCCTCCGTGGCCTCATCCAGGTACAGAAGGAGGAGCACTGAGTGACTGACTATGCAGCAGCTGTTGGTATTAAATCCAAAAGAGTTATGTATTGACAAATTCACCGCTTCTCAAAGGTGGCATGAGGCATTAACTTACAGGTACCTAAATACTTATAAGGCTTCTAAACCCATTCTGGCCCCAGGGAATAGTGAATATGAAGGAAGTCACTGTCCCATTAAGTAAATTCCAAACGTTTTGGTGTTAAATCAATGATTAATTAAAAACATGGACTGACTTCATTGTGCAAACAGTGACAAAAGATAAATTGAATTTCTTTACAAATATGCAATTTTAAATTCATGTTGAACATAAAAAGAAACCTTACCTGAGGAATTTTGCCTCCTTCACATTAATAAAAAATATCTGTGTAATTAATATCATGACAACACATATTTTGTCTTTTGGCATTGAAATTTTATCTTGAATTAGGGAAGGCTTTATTATTATTATTTTACTATTCTTAATATATGCCTTTGTCTCGGAGACACCTTTATTGTATTGTCATTGCTTTTATTTTCCTTAGGAGTCGAGACACAAGTGACATATGATTAGCATTGCATGTTTGCTATAGTGAAAGGATATTTTCAGAAATAAAAAGCTTATTTTATTTCCAGAGTAAATCAATACCACAGCCTCTCCAGCTCACTGAGTTTTTTCTTCTTTATGTATTTTCCCTACTCGAGGATTTTGTGATATGTACTGTATCTTGGCAACATACAGAGAAAGAAAGGTAAGGTCTTAACTTGGTAGGAGAAAAGCTGAAATCATTGGCAATGTTCTGATTTGCGCCAAATATTTAATACAGGAAATTGAGATGGCTCTTGCTATTTATTCACCATCCCATCTGCCATCAACAGATAGGTTGATGTGATTCCTGCTTGTAGAGATGGCAAATGTTTAGCATAAATGCTCTGTACTCTGAGACCCAAACTAGGTTATGCCTATAATTTTGTAGAGTCACATATTTTGCACGTGATATGTACTAAACATGACTTTTTCTCATCTTCTTTTTAACCCGACTAATACAGATTTTAGAAGATGGAATCAAGAATATGTTGTATTTAATTAAAGGTCTTAATCCTTTCTGACGACTGATCTGGACTTTAGTTCTACCAATTACTTTAGTGGAATATTTAAACCCTTATGAGCTTTGCATTTGCAGCTCTCTGCCCTTAGATCCACTTGATGAGTGGGCAGTTCATCTCAATCTATGCTTGATAAAATCATACAGTTTATAAGTGCATAGAATTAGCCTCTTATAAGCAAACTATCCTCAATAAAACATTTTCAGGCATGAGCACACTCATGAGACAACCACATGAAAAATGACTACTCTTTCATTCTGCTGAGGTGGGTATGAAAGGAATCTTCTGGAAAATGTGTAGAAAATAGAAGGATCAATTTTAAATATGGTGAAGAAAAAGGTTTCAAGTGAAATTCACATTTGCTCAAAACTTTATATTAGATCTAAACCAAACTGAGTCCCTACAACTGATAAAAGTTGTTTTATTTCTAGAACGTTATTTCTAGAACTCAAGGAATTAATTCTGCAGAAAACTTTTTTATTCTCTCTTATTTTTCTCTATTATTCCTGCCTTCTCCAGCTTGAATAAACAAAGTTTCCAAGCAGAGAGTAATATTAAAGCACCAGTCAACTAAATAGCTTTATCAGCATCTCCTTCCCCTTACACCCAAGAGGATGACTCTAGGTGTATATTCTAGTGAGATTGTTGATCTTTTTAATGCTAATTAGCTGTTGATTAGACTCCAAGAATCAAGGTAACAGGACCAGATTTTCCCACCATTGATTGATGAATTAATTAAAGGCATCTATATGGAATTTAATGCTGGAAGTGTGCCATGTTGATTGTCCTTTAGCATTTTTAAGGAACATTTTCAGCATTATCAATCTAAAATTGTTGTACAAGATTAAGTCTTTAGGGCATGGTTTGAGAGGTGGGAAGGTGTCTGAAAAAGTTCCTCTCAGGGAATCAGTCTCCAGCACAGGAAAGAAATAAACCTGCAGAAACCCTTGCAGCAACCTGATTTTCAGAACAGATGAAAACCCATTGTTCTAAGTGATTCTAGCACTGCATTTTGGATACTCACCTAGAGCACCAAGCACATGCTAAAGCACATTGAGAACAAAGTGTGTACAATTTTACATGAAGCAAACACCTCTATTGCTGCATCCTGTATCGGTCTAAATTCACATAGTTCCATCAAAGTTATGGATGCTTTGACAATTAATACAAGAAAATAAACTTGCTTTATCAATTTTCCTGCTTGAAATTAATCTATAGGTATTCCATCATTCAGCAATACTTTTTTAATTATACTTTTTCTGAAGCAATTACAAAATTAGTAATTGCTTCTAGATAGTAGAAAAATTTCAAGAAAAGTTTATAAGTTGAAAAGAGCGCAGAAATTACTTTTTCTTCCAAAGGTGATAGAGACAGAATAATTTATACCAAGAGAGGCAAAACAAAAGCTACATGACTGTTTTTAAAAGTGCACATGTGGTTTTTCCATTTTAGAATAAAAAGATGTATCAGCAGGTGTTAATCTTGTACAAATAACATGCATCTTGCAACAATAGGATTGATTTGACTGGCATGGGTAAACAGTCAGACCTAAATCTAATCTTATAAAATAAATGAAACCATTATTAAATGATACGTAGATACATCATGGGTTAAAAATGTACTGGAAAAGGTTCTTCTGTTGCTGCTTTAAAAAACCATAATGTTCTATAAAGTTGCCAGAAGAATGGTACTTTTTTCTTGCTTGATTTTGTCTGGCTGTGACAGACTCATTCTTGGTATGATTACAAATATTTTTAGTATCCTCAAAGGATATTTTAAGAAACTGTAGTGTATTTGCTACAGCCATAAAACCCAAATATTTTTTAAACATGACAGGTGAATACATCCCACCTACCTTTATCAGTAGGATTAATCTCCCCTATTTCTAAACATCTTCAGTATATCTGTACCTGAAAAAGTTACAGGAAGTTACAGGAGATCCCATGTGTAGCCAAATAAGAAAAATCAGCACTGCTGGAGTGTTGCATCTGTCTTGTCTGTCCTGTTTTAGAGAACCAGTGGTGGATGGGATGAATTGTCCCTCAAGACTGAAGGGAGAGATCCCAGCCCAACTGCAAATAAACAGTGAGAGATACAAAACAGAAAGGTAATGCTCTCAGTTCACCTTTTATACTATCAAATACGATCAATTTTACCAAAATCAATCCTGTCACAGCAAGTGAGGGATGACCAGTACAGAGGTAATTTGGCATAAATGTGAAAAATCATTGATTTTATGAAATTGGAAAGAAGTAGCACATAAGTTTGTAGTGTTTTCTTTATGTTTGTGAAGAATTTTTACACAGCTTAAGCTATTGAGCAAAACCTGACTCTAAAAATAGAGGCAACTTTTTATTTTTGTAATACTAAAATAAAGTTGGTCAAATGTAATTTATACTTCTGTGGTCAAATAAATAAAAATGGGGGACTGTTCAGTTTCTCTCGAACAGAAACTAAAATATGTTGGGTTTGATTCTTGGGTTTGATGCTTTCAGAAGTCAAAATAAATTGGATCATGAAAGGTATTGTTTCTACTAAAGCAAGCTATTTCATTTCACATGGAGTTTATACAGAATGTTTTCTCAGGTCTCTTTTTTTGTTTGTTTGTTTTTTTTGGTTTTTGTTTGGTTTTTTTTTTTTCTGTTAGAACTTTTTCTAAGCAGATTATGCCCTTTTGAAAGGTCTGTTTGAAAATGGTAAAGGTACTGAACTGACACTCTTACTTTTTGGTGCTTGATGCCAACTGCGGAGCAATTGCAGTAAGGCTGAAGCAGCTCCACTTGGTTAAGGGAATATAACCATTGTTAGCATCAGCATTAAGGAGGAGACTTTCTGGACACTGCATCTGCTTCCATGAGCTCTGCAGTTACTGCGTAAGACTTTCGTGTACTGCAAGGCAAAATTATTTTATTCTTAGGCCTAACTGGTAGCCATTGTGTAATTATTTTTTAAAATTGAAGAGAACAAAATAACAATTTCAGAAAGAGATCACAAAATGAGTGTTTGAGTTTGGAAGGAGACTTGGGGAGTCCCTGGGTCCAACCCTCCTGCTCAAGCAGAGCTTGCCCAGGGCAGCTTCTGAATAACTGCAAGGAGCTGGACTCCACAGCCTTTTTGGGAAACCTGTGCAGTTGGTGGTTGCTGAGGGGCAATAGGACCCTCTGGACTTTGAGTCACTCCCACTTTTGCATAATCAGTAAATTTTTCCACTTCACTATTACCATTTCTTGTTTAAAGAATCACAGTGTTTAATTGTTTCTATATGTATTTTCCATATTACTCTTCCTGAAAATTAAAAAAAATAGATTTTTTTCATCCCATTGAATAAGTTTTGGTTTTGTTTTTTTTTTTGGTTTTTGGTTTTTTGATTTTTTTATGGAATGATATATAATGCAAAAAACTTAACAAAACCAAAATAAGGGAACAAACAATATAGGGGAGTGGAACATGGGAAAAACCCCTGAAGCTGAGGTTTGGAATGGTTACTTAGTTCACTCAGTCAGTTACTTCCCTTTCAGTATTTTTTTTTTTGTATGACTGCTGGAAATGTCTTGTTACCTTATCGAACATTGTCCTGGAATAGCTGTTAAAATCTGAAGATTTTATATTACTATTTTTGCAATGAAACTCCTTTTTCATAAAACTTTCATATTGCATTAGCTAGAAATGAATACTGGCAGCACAGTAAAGATGACACATTATAATGTTTCATATATTAGATATCCTAAGTGGGCTACAGATTATATTGTAGCAGCAGTAGCAATTGGCAATATAAAATGAAAGATAGATAAAATAAAAAATCTTGCCCACATGAAATGATAGGTATCTCCATTCTATAAGGATAGAGATGAGAAAGTTTACAGTTTTGTGGCTGAAATGGAGACAACTTTAGGTCTTGGTTTGCCATACTATTATGTTACCTAAATTGTGTGCTACATTACTAGTAATTTAAATATGTACGTAGATATATATATATATATATATATATATATATATATATATATATTCATTGTGTGAAACTCAACCATTGCACAAAGGGTTAACTAAAAACATTAAACATCTTTTACATTTACTTTATGTTCCTTGTTTCAGCTGTAAATTCCCATCATCACTGAGGTGCAGTGTGTCGTCTTTTTTTTTTTCAACTATCTCAGCAATTAATGTTTGATATGATGCCTTAGATCATCAATAAATATTTCCCCTAAAATAACTCAGAATCACTGAATCTGGGTATGTTTTTAAAGTAATAACTTATTTAAATGCTCAGTTATATGGTGTTATACTTGCAACTAAAGGTATAATTTTTCCTGCTTCAGGAAAAATATCTTTTTCAGGTCATTCTTAGCATAAGAAAGCACCCTTTTTGCTTCTAGTGATGAGCTATAAAGGTGATTACAACACAGAAAAATAATATTATAATTAATTACAAAAATATGAGATGAGATCAAATACATAGACTTTAAGTTTCAAAAGAATAACTGGCTGATAGTTTAAATCATCCTAGTAAACCAAGCAGTGCAGACACTAAAATCTGTCATCTTCACAGAGATTAGCACATTACTAGTACAAAAGATGCTCTATGTGTGGAGAATAATTTTATCATATTGCAATGTATGTTCTGACTCAATGATGCTCTTCTTTACAGTGTAATAAAATAGGAAGCAATGTAAATCATTTAGTCCAATAAAGTGTAAAGAGAGAAAGGACAAACCAATACGCAGGATGCATAAGACTGACACAATATATCTTATTTTGACAGATTAAACATAATAAAATATTTATACTGGAATATATCTGAAGTGTGATACCTCAGAAAGAAAATGATTTTCTGAGTCCTCGGGAAAGACCTTATTAGTAGATGTGAAATAACCATTGAAAATGCAAAAAAACCCCATTTTACTAAATATTATTGCATTAAACATATTTTATTCCCTTTTAATTTATTCAGATCTTTGTTCAACAAATAAAGGTCAAGAAACTCTACTGTACTTCAATTATCCATATGAAAGAGTTTAAACTTATCAACATTTCAGAGTTTAATTTAAACATAGCTTGAAAATCTGAGTTTCAACAAGACAGTCCATTTAAGAACCTATCTGTTATCCAGCTATGACTTAAAAAATGTAACCTGGAAGTTTTGTAACAAATTTATTTGTGAAAATTCTAAATCTGAAGCTTTTGAAAATATTGTATTGTACACTTGACAATACCAGGGAAGGCAAGGACAATTGAGGAGATCACAGGAGAGAAGAGTGTTCCTTGGAGAAGTCAGGATTCATGATCATGAATCCTAGCACATTTGAGAGATAATTAGGTCCTTCAGAAGATGAAAAATTGTGTTTGGAGAAATGCAATAAAACTTGAAATAATTTGTAATGTTTAATAAACTAATGTGACATCACCTTTATTTTTATGATTCATCAAGGGTTTGGATCTAAAGCGCTCTTATAAGGTCTCGAATCCCAAACCATGTTTTTTTCTGAAGTGATGAATACCTTCTCTGAGATGGGTAATACTTTGGACTGATGAATATCAAAACCTCTCTAATTAGTCAACAGTTATCTAAGAAAAGAAGTTATAAAGTATAAAAATGCTTCAATACCTACGACTTTATTGTCAATAACTTGTTTCAGGCCATAATCATCAGCAAAGCAGAAATAATCAACTACATATCCTATTATTATTTGAGAAACTTCTCTATAGAAACTTCTATAATTCCCTATATCTATAATCTGGAATATGATGCATAGAAAAAAAATGCTGTATGAGCTCTTTAAAATACACTTGTGTTTGGAGAGTAGAAACAAGACTGGTAGAAAGAAAGTATGAAATAAAAGATAAAATACACAGTAAACAAAATGTGACTCTGGATAAAGAAAATTTTAGAATTACAAGAGCTATTATCGTTTTCAAAATAATTTTGAAGGAAGTAACTGAATTTCTAGCACTGTAGAACTGGATCAGAGACAGGGAGAAAAGTACACACTAAAATTCAAGCATGAGAGACCCAAGTGATGAAAAATTCTTTTATATTTTGTGGCTTAAATACTGAAGGACTTAGATATCTCAGATATCAAGGACTTGGAACTATGCAGGGGAAACACAACTGGAATAAGTGCTAGTGAGATCAGCCTTTGTCAGCATGGATGCAGTCTGGGCTGGGGTTTGACAAAGAAGAAGTTCTTCGAAGAAAAAACCCTCCCTTTCTAAGGTATGATTATAGTATTTCAGCCTCTTCTTGTGCATTTTCCTTCCCTACAGTTATTCTTCCTAGGACTGTGCAAGACACCGCTGTATCTGAAGAAAGCAGTAGGGGACTGAAAAAACTGATTCTCAAGTATTTATATAGTGGGACTTTCATGAAATCAGTAGAAAGAAAAAGGTGATGGATGATCTGTTAAACCAATTCCTCTTCTACCTTGATTAAGAATACTTATGTTTTTTGTCTCCTGCATGAAAGTGAAGGATTAAAGTTGAAAACAAATCTGGTCTTGTGGTCTTTTGCTAAGAAAAGAAAAAAAAAACATGATATATTTGTTGTGCATGAAAGGTATTAAATAAGATGGCAAGAATACAACTAAACAAGTATATTGAAGGAAAAAAAAAAACAAAAAAACCAAAGAAAAATAGCAAGAGATGTTAGATCATTGTCCCAAAGGTTTTGTCTTCCTATCAAAGTGGAAGATCAGAGAATAAGACAGATAAAATATTACAGGATAGAATAGAGAATTAAAATATAAAAGTTAGAAATAACCGAAGTCCTATATAAAAGCTTTTAAAGTATGTATAAAGAACACTGAAATATGCTGACTGTCTGTGCTTTGCCCATTATGTATCCATTTTCCTGCAAGACACTGAACTCAGAAAATGGAGTTTTGAATATGAATGTGAAGCCAATGGATCATCAGATCTGAGGGGCTTTGCTGCAGAAAAGCTGAGTGGTGTACAGAGGTTTGTTCTTTAGGTAGAGTTGTACTTGTAGAAGTGACTATCTGAAGTACTTACAGTTTCCTGTTTCTGCAGTTAAATAGTACTTCACAATTGTTAATACTTTCAGTATCAGAATATCTCAGAGAACTGGTATGGAAATCTTGTTTTACATATATTAAGACAGAGAACAGTGAAAAAGAAAAGAAAATATTTAACCACACTAAGAAAATTTAAAATTTTGACTCAGGATACTATCTATAGATCACTGAAATTTTATCAAATTCTTGTGATGGGTTGACCTAAGGCCTTTTGCCTACTTTAGCAGTAAAAATGTTGATTGCCTAAAGCTAGTTACTCTATACTTGTCCTACAGCGAATAGCGAGAAGTAATTTACAAAGGGCAGTACCTGTCTTACTTACTCGGGCAAGTAGCACAGGTGGGATGAATCAGCCTGTGACTTAATCTGTAAAAAGAACCTAAAATATCCATGTGTGATTTTTAATGGCCAAGTTTCATATATGTAGAAAATTATTCCATTTCTTGAGAAGAGGTATCTGATACCATTTTAAATACCTGAGGGCATGCAAGACCTCTTGCAGATACAGCACAGGAGCACAGGAACCATCTGGAACCAGCAGCCAAGAGCTGACAAATGCTGCACTAACAAGGGCAGCACAAGCACTTATGCAATTTTGTTTCTCCTGCATAGTTCTAAATCCTTGGTATGTTCTTTAGTATTTTAGCCACAAAACACAAAATGAAAGAGAAGCAAGAGCACAAATGAGTCAATGCATAAAACCATGTAATAGATTTGGTGTTGGGGACTGGAACCTGAGATCCCTCCTGGCCATTTGTTCAGGCATCCTAGCCCAGGCTCTGGGAAGGATTGCTTGAGCTATTCACACTCTCAGGTACAACTCCAAATTCTCCGGCAGTAGATCACTAATAGGCCTCTCACTCTTTAATGTGGGTCAGCATAAGTGCTGAGCAGGATTTGGTATTGAGGCTCTGTAGGTGTGTATTTCACTTTCCCAGGAACACCAAAACCTGAAGAGCGTGGCTCACACACCACATGCCTGCTTTGAGTCTGAATTCTAATAAGAGTTCATGAATTATGTAGGCAACACAATGAGAACATTTGAAATGGTGTTTGCAACTGCTATGAGACATAAAATTTAATGGATTTTTAAGTAATTAGCATGAACTATTTACCACACTGAGTTATACTGTAGGAGTAGCTGAATATAAAAATAAATATGACAATAATATGCAGAAAATGCTCATTTCTTGCAGCCTTATATCATATTTTAAAAAGGCATCACTTAAGCAGACTATCCAAATTGTCAGGGAGAATATGAAATAATGTCTTTCCTCTGTTTTGGTTTTTTTTGACAAAGAAATGTTTTGTTATTTACAAGATGACAGAGTAGTTTTACAGTATCTTTCATGTGACATAAGGCAGTACATCTATGATCTAGCTCATCACAGTAATGTTTAATACACATGGTATATGCTCGGTTAATCTAGGATGCTCAATTAATGATCCATTTTTTGTATTTTCTTGTGGGGACTCCACAGCTCTGCAGTTAAGGAAGAAGAGTGGAAGTCAAAACTGCCTGACTTTGTGCCTCTGTGTGCCATTAGCTGGTTTGAAAGGACTACTCTTTGTATGGAGACAGGCCTAGCAAAAAAAACACCATCTAGAATTTGAAGAGCATTTCAAATCAGGAGTAATATGTAAATACTTTTTTAACTATGAACAGAAATTATTAGGCAGAACTGGAACACTGTTAAGTCCTCCTCCTCATGTAATAAGTGATTCCTTAAAAATGTCTTTTTCTTATGATGAGCTGTGAAGTCTATATAATAAATTACCAAATACATGGTGTATCTGCCCAAGCCAAGGGGAGACTCCATCACTGTGTAATGATGGGCACTTGTCAGAGCAACACCTTTCAAAGCAAAAGCAGGGAAAGACATCTGGAAAGTGGAAGATCTTGATTCTGTTTTGACTCTCTACCCCTCAGGTTAAGATAAGTCACTGAGTTTCTTATAGACATATAGAATAAAAGGTAACATATTTGACAGGAATTTAATATATGGGAATCCAGACCCTTTCTTATTTTTACATTTTAGACTAGGGAATTTCTATATGAATGATAAAAGCATAAATCAGGTTCATCACTTATCACTGATTTTTCTCCTCCAAAGATTGACACTAACACTTTCAACAGAAGTTATAAGCCACGATGTAGTGTCTTCTTATCCACTCTTAGGGCGCCTGATAGCAGAATGAGTGAAAACTCACTGGGGAGGAGACTGCCCCTCTCCCAGGAATCCCATTTCCATAGCAAATGTGCTGACCTATTCTCCATGGCAGCAGAACCCCCATGTTGTACAATGGAAACCATGTTCCCTAATTAGAATTACTCAAAATATGATGATGATAATAATAAGGATGATGATGACCACAGAGTCTGGGCTTGTGTAACAATTTAGATGATGTTTCATGAGTTAGGGATGTTGTTAGGCTTTCACAGTTTCCTAAAATCTTTCAGAAGATTTAAGGAAAATTCATAATTACTGAAGTAGACAGGAAAGTTTTCTGTAAAATTGTCCAGTTCTTAAATAGATCTTGATTAAATTCATGGAGAAAATAATTCTTTTATTCTAACAGTTCTGATTCAAAATTTATCCATATAAATAAAAATATAAATCAAACATTTAAAATGTGCAAATCTTCAATATTAATTCCAGTCTTCATCCTTAAAAAGATTATATAGTAAAAAATAGCCTTATTTTTTTATTTTATATTTTAGGAGGAGAGTAGGAGAAATTCCATAAGATTGAAAAGAATTGTTCCCATCATATCTGAAGATAAATTTTGTTCCCATTGGTATCCAGTGTTCCACAGGTTCCAAAATAATTTGCTCAAACATACATTTCAAGGTAGTTTGGCGCACAGGTTTCCAATTTTGTGATGTTTATGACTTAAGATGTTTTGTTTGGTTTTTTTTTCCCTTGGGCCAGCAGGAACTAACAATACAATGGAAACGTGTGTTGGCCTCAGAGAGCTAAATGCTTTTCATTCTTTCACAAAGACCTCCTCTGAGGGACACTGGCAGTGACACTGGTGGGATCCAGGAATGACTATTTTCAGCTGCCATTCTTGAGCTGTAAAGGTGGAGCTGCTCTGTTATAGTACCTTTTGTGTAAAGAGTACAAAATATCAGTGATGTATTTGTGAGGATGTCACAGAATCTTTAAAATGAAGATATATCTTCAGTATTCTCTCAAGTGCTAAGGACATCCTTAATAACTTTATCTTCCATGAACAATTAAATAATATGCCTGGAAATAATAATAAAATAAAATACTTGTCAAGGTCAAATATCTTGGTCCAAGAAGTAAATATAAAAAAAGGCATAGTAAGGATATTTATTTCAGATCTTGTTTTCTAAAGTATTGTATTTTGAATTTGATTATACTTTAGATGTGCATGATTCATTAAAGAGGCAAGAATATCCCTAATTGCCTACCTAGCAAAATTGGCTTTGGATATCCAAGTTGGAACAACTGGAAGGCCTGAAATTACTTTTAAAATGATTTTGTGATTTTAACACATTTTAATTTGTCAGCAAAAGTGTTTGTATCTTACAGTGAAATGTGAGTGCTGGAGAAAAAAAATGGTATTAAATTACTCCAACATCTAAAATATATATCATCATAACAAAGCCAAAGGAAATGGGTGGTTAAGGGAACAACTCCAGCCATTATATCATCTCTACCACAACAGGTTTTTGCCCCAGGAAAGCAGCAAACACCCAAGCAGACTGTTTTGCAGGATGCTGCAACTGCAGTAAGGTCAGGTGCAGGTTGTACGTCACTGCCTTGGCACTTCAAGATATTTCCAGCCAGTGACAACGAATTCAGACTCTTTCAGACTGTATTTACAGCTGCAAATGAAACAAACCAGGGACAACACTGCCATGTTACATTTTGACCAAGATCATGGAAATTGTTCTGGTTGTCTGCATCTGAAGGTTGCTATATATGACATGGGAGGACAAGGAGTGTGGAATCCGGGAGCAGGATATTTCCTCTTCTCTGCAACACGTCCTCCCTTCCTGCAATCTGTTCCTTCTACAAAGGGATTTAATCAACAGGCACACATTGTTTTTCTTCTTTATGAACCCATCTTCTCAGAGATCAGCTGACCACAACCAGAGAATATATTAATTAGCTAAAACTGACCTTTTCTCACCACAAGAGGCCACAGAGCAGAGCTCTACACTTCTGTTTGCAAACAAAATTGCATCATCTGTCTTGTCACTTTGACTGGAGTTTTTGACTAATCTTTCTTTTTATTACTACCATAGTTGCAGGCTGGTGACTTTTTGACCCATGAGAAAAAGACAAAGTGTCACAGTAGTGTTTAAATAGCTCCCAAGCTGAGGATTTGATTGATCTAGTCTGAGTTGGAAATAATTATTTCATTTATTAATGTTTTCTGTTGAGCTGAAACTCTGAAAGCTGAGGATCCTAAATTAATTCAGATTGAACACAAGACATGATGAAAACTGTGACAAGAAGTCCAGCAGAAAGAAGGTGGCAGCTGAACCTCTGCTTGACAGGTCTGTGCATATCAGATGCTGGCTGTGGGAAATCTACTCAGGGAATATTCTGAGCTGTTTATTGTTTTGGTTTTTTTTCCCACCTTCACACATTCATTAAAGAAATGGCACTATGAGGAAGAACATGATCCAATACACAAAGTTTTCCTTAAAAGCCTGGGACTGTGGCAGTCCCATCAGTTTCAGCCTGGAAAGAAAAAAAAAAAGGATTAATCTAGGAAATCCCTCTCCATTACAGTGAAAAATGTTGGAATACTGTTATAAGTCACAATGCTACTCCCCGTACAGATCTCTTAATTTCTTATTTTGAATCTGTCCTACCAGTTTTTTTGCATTTCTTCTCTAATAGACACAAAAACAGTTGCAAGTGCTCAGAGAAGTAATAAAGTGATACTGTAGGGAGCCTACTTGGCTTATCTCTTTTCTTGCTACCTATTATTCAGTACCAAGGGGTCAGCTCTTCTGATAGCTGCTTACATCTACTTGCTAGATTTCAAAGAAACAGTCCCTGGCCACCTCTTCAGCTTGGGAAAAGATCTTAAAGAACAAAGACGCTTTGTTGTTCTCCTTTATATCCCATCTTAAAACGTTCCTGTGTCACGTTGGCTGCGATGATGCTGAGTGCAGTCTCTGGGGCACAGTAGATAATTTGCCTCAGCAATCAATACAGCCTGCATTGACTTGATTTTTGTTGAAAGGCTTTGAAACCACTCCCCTTTTTTGAAAGCTTATTTAAGTTTATCTGATGATCCTTTAGATTTCCTTCACACACATCACTACTTGATGCTCTCAGAGACGGTCATTGTTTTAGGACTCTGGCTTTGGCACTGCTGTGGATGTTGCAATAAGTTGGCAAGTTTCTAAGCCTTTGGTATTGGTTCACAATGTTTGGAAGAAGCAGTCAGCTTGAATGGAGACTCCTAGATTTACCAGCCTAAAGGTCCGGTCCCAAATTTAAGCAAATGTTACAAAAGAAGCAACAATGATACATTTAAATCAAGCACTGCCACTGGGCTTGGTCTCCTTTCCTCCAGAGATATCTGTTAATTCTGTTAGTAAAGGAGTGTTAAAAGTTCTGTGCCTGGTTCCTAGAACCTCTTATAGTGACAACTGCATGGTTCAACCTTGCATGGGCCAACTTTTAGCTCAGTGCAGTAATTGATACTTATGAGGTAAGGAGCAATATGGTAGTTATATCCTTCTCTCCCCCCTTGCAAATTTGCTGTGCGAACCTCATCATCAAGTAACCAAAAATTTTTGAGCCCTCTGACATGCCTGATTATCAGCATGGTAACCATGATAGTCACTCAGTTGTTGTAACATTGGAATTTTAAGTCCCATTTAATCCATTTGAATGTGTCTCAACCTTAATTTGTTTAATTATGGAAATTCATAATTTATTAACATGTTAAAGAAAAAGACCCTTCCTTGAACTGCTTTCAATTGCTATACATTTTTAGAAGCATCTTTTCTGAGGTATCAGAGTGTAAAGTTGCTTAAGTGGGTGCCTTTCGTTGAAATTCTGTATTTTCATTATACCGTTTACTCTAAGAGCATACCTTGACAAGAGAAAAAATGATGTGAAGATTCAATATCAGCTGCTGTAAGATTAAATAAAACAGCTGGTATGAAAAAAAAAAACCCTAAACCTACATTGCCAGAGCAGAAGGGGTCAAGCAATAAAATACCCATCGTCTCCTGTCAAAGTAAATCACACTAACAGGCTGCTATGGCACAGGCATTATGAGATACCTGATAGCAATATTTTTAAGATGTGAAATCTATATTATCTAGCAATAAAGGAGGCATGGAGGGAAGTGTTTATCTCAGGTTATGAACATGCATCTAGGAGAAGGCTGGTGACATGTATTGCCTAGCATGTGACTTTAATTTCCTGCGATCAAAGTTAAGTCTGTATTTTTCTCCTCAAATTCTCTGATGAAAAACACTGCTTGATAATGTTGTCTGCCTTGATCCATAAATTTAGCAGATATTTTTTACTAGCTCCTACAGGCCTCATGGTAGCAGAAGGATGGTCTGCATAGGTCCTGCTGGAGCTGAGCTACCGACTGGGCGCCATCAATGCACTCTTGGCCCTGCCAGCGCACTCGTGGCTTCCACAGATTTAGTGATGGGCCAGCAGAAATTCCTTCTCTGTTTCCCCCAGCCTGTTCCATGTGACACATACTCTCTGAAGATGTATACTAATCAGGCCCCATAGCCTAAGCCACAGAGGAACCAACTTTATCTCTGATCAATGAAAGATGTTTGAGTAAGGGGAGGAACAATATTATCTCCTTTGCTCTTCATTCACTAGCAATTTGGCCTCATAAAGCCAAGCTAAGGAGACAGAATACCTTTTTTGTGTGTGTAGCAGTGAAGCTACTGGAATAAAGATAGAACAAAATTTATTACTTTCTGGATTAGATTCAGTGACTTTGTGTTTTGCTTCTGGGTAATGTTTATGACTGACTTTAATTTGCCAGGGGCCCAGGGTGGTGTTTCCTTGCTGGGGAAGGCACAATTTTGCCACATGTTTCTTGCTCTATACAAACCTCACCAGCCCTTAACCCAACAAGTTGGTTTAGTCATTGGTTTCCTCTCTGTTTTGTTTCTACATACTGAGCACAATCAGAATCTGTTCTGGTCTTTAGGAAATGATCAACCACAAATAATTATTAAAGTCTTTTATTACTCTGCTGCCAATTACCCAACTGAGAGCATTTTGTAAGGAAGATGTTATGTAGGGAGGAAGAAATGACACACAGGGAATAGAATTGATTAAATATGCTGAATCACAATGTCAGCTTTAGACAGGGACCATTTCATTATCATGATAGCTCCTTTTTTTTTTATTTAAGAGTATACTGATAGTAAGCAGGCAGTGAGTTTGCATGTGCAGTCAGATTTCCTGATTGCAAAATTATTTTTAGATTTTGCTCTCTTTTTTTTTTCCCCCCCCACTTTTCTATTTTCACATCATATTTTTCACTGCTCTCCTAAAACTTCAAAAAAATTTCTGAGATCTCCATTCTCCCATTCCATGTCTCTTGGAATCTGCATGCCTGAGCAGAACCAGAGTTTGCATTGCCAAAAGAGCAGACATGGAAATGAAACACTTCTGATTTCTCTCACCCAGAATTTTTTAGCTAGAGTCCATCTGCTCACCAGTGCCTATTTAGGAATGCATAACACCTTTTCCTTCTTCCATAGCAGCCAAACTGAACAAGAGTGGGTGGAAATATTAAAATGACACTTTTGAACCAAACTGTAACTTTTTATTAAATGAGAGGGGGAAAAAAAGTGACATGTCTCATTTATAGTTTCTGAGCTGTAGCTGAAAAAGCAAAATCTATCTGGCAAAATAGTCGCAGCTATATTTTCAGTAGTAAATAGAATTTTACATCTGACATCAAAAAATAGCATCTTGAGTAAATAGCTCAAATTTACTGTAGTCCATTGCTTGAAAAAAAGGATCATTTAAAGACAAAAATAATTTTTACAAGGATTGCAGATTTCTGCTTGAAGATGGAGAGCATGACTTGATTCTTCTGAAGGCTAGAAAAGTGATACTTTTAAAAGTTTAGTTTTCAAATGATTTACCTAAAATTGTTGCATGTGATATTCACCCATATTAAAAAAAAGTGAATGCAAAATTTGGCACTGATTATGAAATGGCAGTTAGAAGTAAATGAGCTTGAATTTCAAATGTACACAGCTTGAAGAAAGGAAATATTACTAATCCTCACGTTTCTTTCACCAGTCCATTATATCACAGAAGTCAAGTGCTTCCCCACCTTCCGTAGTGAAAATTTTACTCTTTTTACCTGGAATAATATAACAGGCATTAAACAAAGCAGCTGCTTGACATGTTAACTTACTGTGCTTTCACTTCAGATTGCAATGGCTGCTGTCACATTGTGCTGCTTTTAAAGGCATACCTGTGTTCTGCTGCTGCCCTGCCTGTGCTTCTCATAAGAGGTACAAACCATAAGCTTGTACACATGTGGTCATGAAGAATCTCATTCAACCAACTACTTACATCCTTCATTACTGTGAATGCCACAATAAAACTCTTACTGCTCTGAATATTTTCTGAGGTCCAAGAAAAAAAAATTACCCATCTCCTGAAACGTGGTGTCTTCAAGTTATCATTAGCTACACACCTGAAGATCGACACCCCCCAAATCATTAATCATTCTGATGATATCTGTTGAAGACCAATAGTGATAGAAAAGTGAGCTAGATAAACATATGTAGCACCTGTAACGACGATTAATACCAGTACCAGCTTTGGATACCTACAACCGCATCAGATGAGACTGTTAATTTAATTGACTATTTTGGCCATTTCACCTTGAAAAATGCATCTGAAAAGACAATGTAGCTTGTCCATAGGCACCATAACATGATGTCTGAGATTAAAAATAAATAAAATTCTTCCTCCAATGGTTCCTTTCATGAGACATGTTGTGTACAATACATCCTCATATAATGAAACATTAAGTAAGGAATCTATGTCTGGAATTGAATTTGAAAGCACCTAGAAAAAGATCTGAGATTTTAAAGAAGAATGCAGAGGTTCATTAGTAAAGATAATCAATCTTTACATTCACATATTTTTTTTGAATGCAGAAATTTGTGGTATTAAGCCCCTTGTGCAGAGCTAGGACGTTCCCTTCATGTAATTGATTTCCACACCTGAAACAGTGACTCTAATCTTATAGAGTAAGCATTCAGTCACGGGAGACAGGTCACCCTGTCATGATTCTGGTTGTGCTTATTTCCCTCCACTGTTTGGAAAAGAAGACCAGCTTGACTGGTCGTCAGATGGTGAAGTCTGCCAGCTCTCAATGGCAAAGCTGTGGAGTTCAATCCCATCTACCATGATCTGAGTTTCCTCAGACATAAAATAGTCCTTTTTAGCCAATTGGTTTGTCTAGAAGCATAGCTTTTCTTTAACATGTGAACAGCAAGCAGATCCACCTAATATGTCAAAATTCAACCTCATTGTTAAATAGTTGCAGTTCTTCGAGTATCATGATCTGACTCACCAGATACATATGCAATACATATGACTGTATAATGTATCGTTTTTCCTCCACTCAAAGCTTGGTCTTATAGCAAAGAAAAAGACCAAAAAAGAAAAAGATTTCATTTTATTCAGTGGGCTTCAGACACCTTAAAGGACCCTGAAAAAACACTTTTCTTATTAAATACACAATCCCTGCTGTTCTGGCATTATGTAAATTGACAGTAGAATTGTTTGTTTTGAACTGCCCTTTATTCCATTGTAACCACTCATTTTTATTTCCTCTTCTGCATCAAATGCTGGGTGACAACTCCTGACATACTTCACATTAGTGACTAAATGATAAACAACAGAAGACAAATGATCTCCAGTCTTTCATTGTCCTTACAGTAACCCTTTGAATAGGATGCTTTGTGTAAGTTTCTCTTTCTGAAAGTGTTGGGTTGCCTTTCTTCTGGCAGGCAGGACATAATCCAAGTAATTCACATGCCTCTTGAGCATATGATTCAGTGAGTGACTGTTTTGGGTTTTTTTTTTTCTATAAATAAAATGATACCTTATCATAGCTCCATTATAAAAAGGCTTGGATAGAAGCTCTTAACTCTTACTACGGGTGTCACTTGACTGCTGCTGTACATAGCACTGAGTCCCAAACCCACCATAGTGTGTTGGGTCACAGATGCAGATGTGCATCTCTGCATTTGGTTGCTGAAGATTTCTGTATAAAGGATTTCTGGCGCCTTGCCTTGCAGATGTGGCACCTCAATCATTCTCCTTGAATCATGAGCTGACTACTAGAGTAGACTTGCTGGAAAATCTGTCTAAGCACTGTTTCAGGTTTTTCAAATCCTAATATCTCAGAGCCATGGGGTGACAGACCTTGAAAAACCTACAATTCTGAGCAGGAGTTCCTGTTGCCTTGGAAATGCAGGGAAACTGTTGAAGCTGAAAATAAGTCTGATGGTATCAGACAGGGTTGGTGTCTGTTAAGAACTTGGAGTAATAAGGCAATTTAACATTTATACCACATGTTCATTACAGGTGAGGTATGTCAAGATTACTATTGTTGCTAACTCCATTTTTCAGAAAACAATATTAAGCCTGCAAAGTTGAAAGACTTAAAGTGAGGCTTTGGAGTACATACAAATCCCTGCATAGGCAAATTAAGACCATACTTGAAAAAGTTATCCTCTGAAATATTCAATAAACTGTAACATTATTTATCAGCAAATTAAAAAAAAAAGTGCAACATAAGTAGATTTAAATGTCAGTACTTACCAGACGATGCAAGAATTTCTGAACTTGGGTAAAGTCTTGTGTTTAACCTCCTAAAAAACCAGAGTAGTATGGGTGAGAAAAAAACCAAATTACCCAAATGTGCATTTAGGGCTTAATGATTTCTCTGTGTTTAACAAGGAATGTAAGAACGCTGTGCAGGATGGCTCTTTCTCTGGCTGGCCAAGGCCAGACACATGAAGATGCATATCTAAGTACTTGGCATTTGAAACATTTAGGGACAAGAATGGGACAAGATGCAAAGCTCAAACATCTCCCATGTCTGCTATCTGATAGCTTGATTTCTGTCTGCTGTCTCTGACAGGTCACTCATCTTGATGATAGGTGAATGAAGCAAAATGATATGTACTGGGGCATACCTGTGCTTAGAAGCAGGCCATGAGATTCCAGCACTCCTACCACTCCTTGATTTCTCGCCTATCATTTTTGGTATGATTAACCACAGTTTACATACGTAAAACTTCAAGGTCTAAATCTGAGCTAGGCACCCCATGCTGTCCCTGCAATCATTGAGGAAAAATAGCTCCATTGTGCAAGTCAGCTGAAGCTAGGACATATGTCTACAACAGGTAAAATTAACTATCCTATGGAGGATCCTATTTCTCTACATTGACTATAAAAGGGTGTGAGAATGACTTGTTGAAATTCACTTCCCACATGCATGTCTGAAATTAATTGCAATGAATCCCACTGCTTAAGCTTTTGTAATCCAGACCTGACACCTCAGTTGGATAAATTCTGGATTCAGCGTTTACCAAAAGTACAAGAGGTTATAGTAGCTGTGGTGTCAGGAAGTGTACCTCAAATTTTAAGGACTAGCAGACTCATCAGAGCCCTATCTCACCTCTGATTTCCTTTCTGTCATTCTCCTGCTGCAGCTTCTTGGTGGTACAAATTCCACAACCTCAAGATCAGGAGGCCACAAACTACAAATGAAGATAAGATGGCTCTGAAACAGCTTTGGTCTACTAGACCAAATAACCTTATGGCTAGGGTTTTCAGAGATAGAATAGGGAACTTATTTCTTTTGCCTCATTTGGAAGAAATGCTTGAATCAGAACCTACTCTTATCCTCTGCCAGATGACAGTATCTTCTTAAAAACATTTCTATTTAGTAAAAAAAAAAGTCTACATGAAACAGGCCTCCTGTTTCCTGGTTTAGTATTTTACACTATAATTTACTGGTTTCAGATGAATAAGTGACTGCCATGCCTCACTATCTACTCACAGCCAATGTGTTTTCAAAATGTTTTAGTAGTAAAACATCCACAGACAGCCAGGAAAGTTTTAAAATGCATCAAAATAATACAAATATATTTTGGCAAATAAAATTAATAAAAAAAAACACTCAAGGAAACCAAACACAAACAAACAAACAAACAAACCTAAAACAACAACCCACAAAACTCAATTAGTTTTACATCATCTTGTCCAATTTTTCTTTCACCTTTTCTAATGTTGATCTTTCTTCAAGAAAAAATGACATTTGAAAAAGAAAAACTTAACAAAGTCTCATTAAAAATGTCAAAATGAAATGTTATGACATTATAAAAATGAAACATTTAATTGAGAACAAATGTAAGTCTAATATTTTTACTTTTAAAATTGCCTCCTTTTTGTGTAAAATTGTTCACCTCAGTTGATAATCCTTTATACAGAGAAATTACTATTGAAAGAAAAAATTGTCACTCAGTTGTAGAAGAACACTTTCTAGAGAATAGGTGCAGGCCCTATCTTTCTTTTCCACTAGTTTATCCTTCCTAGTTCTGGAGTTTCCCCACTTATCTCAGTGGTTTCTGCAAATCCTAGTCTTATCTGCCTGAGTTATCCATCTGTCTGGAGTGTTGATGTTTGACTCAAAGATGATACAATACTTGGCAATAGTGTGCTTAAAAATGGGTGTAGCACTCCCTCTCACTTCATTTATAGCTGGCTTTTTCAGAAATATGGAGAACATTGCCAGCTCATTCAGACATTGCAGTTAAAAAATATTCAGCCAATGTAGAAGTTCAAGTTATGTGAAATCACAGCACTGAGAATCTTGCCCACCATTTCTGGTGTGAGAAATGAGTCTCAGAAATAAATATGGTCCTTTCCACAGCTGTAAATGAAAATATTGCTATTCTACTGGCAATCATTTGCAAATATTCCCCTTTTCTAACAGTCAGCATTTGGAAGGCTGCGGCCAAAGTTTTGTGTAGATCATTTCTTGGAATAATGCACTATTCTTTCAATTCCCTGGGTGTTGCAAAATTCTGTGTGGAGGATGACATTTTGTTTTTCTCAACAGCTAACAGATTTTTATTCACATATTATTCTTGTGAACTTTCAGTTCCTTTTCCTTATGGAATGAACTGCCACTCACATTTTTTAAATGACTCATTCTCTCCTTGGGTGAAATGGTCTATTTCTTACACTGCTTGTTGTAAGATACAGCCCCTTTCTTTTAGCTACATGCCATCTAATATTTGCAATACTCTCAGCTGCCTGGTTTTCTCTTAGCAAGAATATTCATTACATTTTTCCCAATAAAAGACTTTTGCTCTGTCCCAGGGATATTGTGACTTTAAACTTAGCTGTAGATCTGGGGATGCTATGGATATGTATCCAGTTGCAAGAAAATCATCAGATTATTTTGATTCTCCAATAAAATAGGCCCAGTTTGTAGTCAGTAGAGGTGTTGAATTGCTACTTTCCTTTTGTGAATGTTATACATTATTCATGCAGTAAATATCTGCAAAATAAAATAAAGTAGCTGCCTAGACTGTTTACACAATCCACCTCCTCTTCCTGAACTACTCTGGTACATTTGCAAGAAGACAGCACTTGTGATTGATATTTCCAGCTTTTGTTCCCTACGCAGCAAATTTTGGTACAGACACTATACCAATACCATTATATTTATAATAACAGATGTGTTCTACTTTAAAGTTACATGGTGCAGTTTCAATGTTTATTAAACAGAGTCAGGAGTTATACAACTTAAAGTGGCTGGTGGCACCTTAATAGTATAAAATGTTAACAAAAGGTTCAAGCTCATCCTAATCATTACATTTATATGACAATAACAGCAATTGAAGGAAAAATTAATGGGAATCAAGATAAAATGAGATAAGGCACACAATGAAATGGAAGGTGATTCAATGCAACAAGCGCAGCTTTACCAAGGGCAAGTCCTGACTGACTTAATGGCCTTGCATGATGGAATGACTCCATCAGTGGACAAGGCCAGGGTTACAGATGTCATTTATCTGGAATTCTGTAAAGCCTTTTGACACAATCCCTCACAGCATCCTTCCTTCTCTCTTGATTGAAAATACATGTATTTGATGGGTGGACTGTTCAGTGGATAAGGCAGTGGTTGGACAGTCACATCCAGAGGGTGGTGGTGAGGTGCTCAGAGTCCCGATGGACATCAGTGACAAGTGGTGTCCCTCAGTGGTCTGTATTGGGACCAGTGTTATTTAATATCCTCATTAATGACTCAGGTGAAGGGAGCAAGTGCAGATGTGCAGCAAATTTGCAGATGACACGAAGCTGAAGGGTGCTGTTGGCACACCTGAAGGATGCCATGCAGAGGGAGCTGGACAAGTTCGAGCAGTGGGATCACGGGAATCTCATGAGGTTCCAACAAGACCAAGGACAAGGTGCTGAACCTGGGTTGGGGCAACCCCCAATATCAACATAGTCTCCGACTCAGAGCAGCTCTGCACAGAAGGACTTGGGGGTGCTGGTGAATGGGAGGCTGGACATGTCTCAGTCATGAGCACTCCCATCCCAGAAAGCCAAACATGTCCTGGGATACATCCAAAGCCCTGTGGCCAGCAGGGCCAGGGAGGACATTCTGCTCTTCTGCTCAGCCCTGGTGAGACCCCACTGGCAGTGCTGTGTTCAGCCCTGGGGTGCCCAGCACATGGAGCTGTTGGAGCAAGTCCAGAGGAGGGTCACCAAGGTGATCAGATGGATGGAGCACATCTGCTATGAGAAAAGGCTGACAGAATTAGGGTTGTTCAGCCTGGAGAAGAGAAGGCTTCAGAGAGACCTAATTTTGCCCTTTCAGTACCTGAAGGAGCCTGCCAGAAGGAGAGGGATTATTTACAAAGGCCTGGAGTGACAGGATAAGTGGGAATGGATTTAAACTGAAAGAGAGCCACTTTATATTAGATACTAGGAAGAAATTCTATATTGTGAGAATGGTGAGGCACCCGAACAGTTGCCCAGAGAAGTTGTGGATGCCCCATCCCTGGAAATGTTCAAGGCCAGGTTGGATGGAGCTCTGAGCAGCCTGGTCTAGTGGAAGGTGTCCCTGCCCACAGCAGTGAGACTGGAATGATCATTTAGGGCCCTTCCAACCCAAGTCAATCTGTGATTCCATGAAATGCTAAAAAGGCATGTCAAAAACTTAGTCTGTCCAAGGTAAAATTTTACCTTATTCATTCATAGAATATGGTCGGTATTATTGTCCTTCCTTCAAAAAACCAGCCTTTAGAGAACATGTAGACATTTCTCTCAGGCACTATTCTTTGAGAAAAACAATTATTTCCTCTGGGCATCACACTTATTTCTTGTGTTTGTTGGCAGTGAGGGGCAAGGACAAAGGAAAGGCTGCCTTTCTCATTATCGGACCTAGTTATAACTCAAATTAGTGTTTAAGAAGTGCTTTCTAGTCCAATCCAGACCAAACATCCAGGTAGGAGGGCTCCCTAGTGTGTGGGTGTCATCACACTAATGTATAGGTTAAACAAAAATTGAAAAAATTGTTGTATTTTAAAAGGATTTTTAGTATAACATGAGAAGATATTTTATACCTTGCCAGACCAATAAAACAATAATTATTTTACCCAAACTATAGAATTTTATGGTAGGACATCTGCATAACTGTACTATGTGCTATGAATCATATTTATTTTCAGTTATTTACAGGCAGAATACATTATTCTCAAGACAGAAGACTTGGGGACATTAGGAACCCTTAAAGTTAGGCAGCACCTCAAGTGTTTCCAGTATTTGGAATTTTAGTCTGAGGTGCTTATATCCATTTGTAGTTCTAATGCTTTATCTATATGAATCCTGCCACCATGACCCCAGATCTTGGCAGAGATACATTGACCTGATTTCATTTGGGTAAAACATTGGGTATCAACAAATACATGGTGTTCGTCAGGAATGTGGAGAAGGGCAGCAGCACTAGCAAAATAAATGTAGCAGAAATAGCTAAAATAAGCAATAGAGGCACACTGTTAGGCATGCTACATCTAAAGGGCTTAAGATTTGGATTCTCCAGTTGCCAGCATCAGACATATTTCTTTTCAACCTTGCTCAAAAGACACTGGAGACATGAAGACTATAGATGACTTATTAGGACTGGATCGATGGAAATTAAATCACCTGTAGTCAACAGGAAACTCAGGCTTAAAATCTTCACTGAATTAATATTTCTTTTGGAGGTAATACCAATCCCTGGTGAGCCTATCATTAATTTGAGAGATGTAACTAATCCCATTCATTCCAAAAAGTGTATTTTTGAAGTTTTTGTAATTCTACTACCTTCTGTGGGACTACACACCTGCTTAAGATGAAACACATGCTTCTGTGCTTTGCTGAATATGAGCTTTGGATTTAGTAAAAGCTTAAAGACTGACAATAATAATAACAATAAAACTGCTATAATTAAGACAGTGACACTAAGATGGTTACCGCTGTGGCTACACTGAGCCATATATATGGTAACATACAGCACAGTAACAGTAATTACACACTTCACTAGTTTTTATTGTAATGTATGCTATAGTGCAACCTAATTTCCATCCTGTGCATATTAACCCAAGATACATTTAGAGTGTTTACTACCTGGGTCGTTTGAACAGGAATGGGGATTATGTGTTTAATGTGCATGTAGAATAAAAATAACATTTGCATTACTTATATGGAACCAGGAGTTATAACAAAACCTTGCACCTCCTAACCACAGGACTTTTGAATATTGACTTATTGAAACAGGCTGCTTTGAGACTGTATTCAAGCAAAGTTTTCACTTTACAACCTTACAGCCTTGAGTTCCTAAAATATTGCTTTTGTTGTCAGACCCCCTTCAGGCAAGAGCTCATTATGTTCAAAGTCTAATCAATGCATATAATTGGAAGGCAAACAATGCTGAGCTACAGCATTGTCAAATTAAACCCAATTTTGAATACTGTAACTAGTTAAGTACTTGAGTGCTTCAGCAATTTATGTTATATGGAATATCCAAGGAACTTGGCTGCATTTAAAAGAACATCATTGCTGCAACCCCCTTTTCCATCTGTGGGGTTTATAACTCAGCTGTTTTAATGTGCTTTGGGCTGATCAAAGTTGGTATACAAGCTCTCAAGCCAGATGCTGTAATTCTCCCTCCCTTAAGCCCTGCAAAATTAAAAAGCTGTGGGTTGGGTTGCTTTTGAGAAGTTTTTCCTTATAGAATAGGGATGGATAATTTTGGCCAGGTTTGGGGTGTTTCATTCATATCCATCAAATACAAAAGTGCATTTATTTTTCAAACTAAGGCTGTACAACTTAGCAGTCTTACTTAGTAGCTGGTGCAAACATTAGGATGGTAAAACATATAAACCAAGATCTTTGCTGATACCAGTGGTGATAGCTGAGTTTCCAGCTCAGTTTTACTCCGTGTCAGCTACAAAAAAACCTCTTGGCTCTCTTACTTCTTCAGTCTCCTGTTTCTGCTTTCCCAAACTGCTGCTTTCTTTATTTTATAGGAATCTGTGGGTTTGTGCCAGATATTTATGGCTGTGCATTTGTTCTCAAACCTCTTCTCATATGTATTTATTGATTAGAAACCATGAATCAGACCTTCCCAATTCAGACCAGGGTATTTTTACATGTGCAAATCTGATGAATTAAAAAAAAAATATTCTCTCCCCTCAGTCATCTGGGAGACTGATAGTCCCAATAAATCAAACAAATAATGTGCTTTTTAAAATTTTTGTCACAGACAGAATTTGAGGTCATAAATTCTAACCATATGTATTTTAATTTTCAAGAGCCTCACTGAAAAGGGCAGATGTCTCTCACTCTCTCTTCACTTATTTTCAGACTATTTCTTTCTGGGTGCTATTAAGAGTCACATTCTCATGGACTTTTATTTATTTACTTACTTTAGAACACCTTCTGATTGGTTCATTATAACTAATGGAGTAGTTCCTACACACACATTTACATGCAGTTAATGTGTATCATGCCATCTGGAACTAATGATCTTGTAGAGACAGCTTACTTGCTAATAAATCACTTTCAGCTACACTTACACAGGCTTAGAAGGGTTGGTTTGGGTTTTTTTTTTTTTTTGTTGTTGTTTTTTTTTTGTTTGTTTTTTCTTATCAACAACAACAAACTTTTAAACCATTTTCCAATTTTCCTATCTCTTTCTAAGCTAGGGTTCAATTTTGCCACTTTTACCCATGCAAAGAAGATCTAACTATAGCAGTTACACCACTAACATCGCTGGACTTCTGGGATAGAGAGAAAATTCTTCACTTGATTTGTGATTCCACATTTGAATCCATACAATTATTTAGGTTTCTATAAGAAACAGGTTGTCTTCACTTTGACACAAAACAATGTATACCTGTTTAAATATGTTTAATCTTAAACATGAGAAGAACTAATGCTGTTAAGAATATTCACTTTGTTAAAGGGTCTTAGTAGATTACACATTCATGTATATCTGTCAAAATTTTCAAGCAATATTTTGATTTGGGACTTATGCTACTAAATAAAATATAATAAAATTTCCAGCTTTTTTAGTCTTTTTTTTCTTCACCCAATAAAGCTGAACTCACCCAAAAAAAGCATTCTGGATGCATTTATTCCAAGATTTTTAAGGAAATATCTGGTTTAATTCTGGTTTGCCATTCATGACAACATCTTCATCTTTTTTGTATGGAAACACATCTTTCTGTGCATGCAGTATATGATCCCAGAGATAACTGATCTAGGTGGGGGGCTGAGAACTATGTGGTCTCTGAGAAGCAGAACTAATTAGCACAGATATAAAATTGTACTGAGGCTTTCAGGACCCAAAAGGGCAGCTTTGTAGGCTGCTGCCCAGTGCCATGAAGTCATTCATGTTCAAGGAGCTTTTAACATGGTGCAGCACCACACTAGGTAAATGCGTGTTCTGTTGAATTTGAGATAGCAACACCAACAGTTTTCAAAAGATTGTTTAATGTTTTTATGCCCATTTGAATGTTAGCATGGTATAGAAAAATAATGTTCAGGCTGCAGGTAAATTATTGTGTTTCTGACTTTGTTGTGGCTGTACAGAAGAAGTAAAATTATTTGGGAGTGACATGAGTGGAGAAAAAAAGACGTGGGAAGTGGAAAAGTTGGTCAAGGAATGAAAAAACTAAAAATCAGGTTTAAGATGAATGTGTTAAGTGCTTCCTGAGTGTGGTGCTGGGCAGCCTAGCCCCTAATGACTGTGGGACAATAAAGCAAACCTGTGCCACACAAATTAAATATGCTTCAGTGACCTCAGCTGAGGAAGTGGGACGCTTTTCCTGGATGGCTGAAAAATGCTGGATGGAAATTTCCAATCACAGAATTATCAGCTCATAGAAAACATGTAATAAGGCCCAATAGTCCTAATGTAGGTTTGTGGTACAGTGGTAATATACTTATATTGACAGCAAATTTGATTGTCAGTTTTCAAAATTTAGGGAAGAAGTAAGCTTAACATAGGGATGTCTGAAGTTTCAACCCCACCTCCATATTTTTCTTCTCTCTCCTGTATCTGACATTTATTCTCAGTATGTCTTATTTTTCCTGTGTAGACCAGTTCCTCTTCATGCTCTCTTGCATATAGCCTGGTTTCTGCTGTGGAATTAACTAATCACATTTCCCTTTTGCTAAGGGTAAGGGCTTGTTCTCCGAGACTGCAATCTTGTAATTAAAGAAAGCTTACAATGCCAGTGTCAATCACACTGCTCTGAAAGTGGATAGCAATGACCTCAGCTATGTTCCATTATACAGCACCTTTCAGACTATGATCAGGAAAGTAATGCTTTAGGGACATGGATCTGACTCAGTCTGTAACTGAGGGTTTAAATGATGCTCAGACTTTTGCTCCTGACCCATTCTTTTCTGTGCTTTACAATATAATATCCACATATGAAGAATGTATGAATGCTGGGCTAAAAGTGCCCCTGTAGGACCTAATGGAAAGGAATCATAGAACTGTTTGGGCTGGAAAGGATCTTTAAAGGTCATCTAGTTCAAACCCCTTGCAATGAGCAGGAACGTCTTCAATGAGATCAGGCTGCTCAGAGCCCCATCCAGACTGACCTTGAATATTTCTAGGGATGGGACATCCACCACATCTCTGAGTAATCTGTTCAACCACAATAACGAAAAGAATCTTCCTAATATATAGTTTTATATCTGCTTTAAATCTATCCCCTTTCAATTTAGAAACATTACCCCTTTTCCTATTGCATCAAGCTCTACTAAAAAAGTTTGTCTCCATCTTTCTTATAAGCCCCTCTTAAGAATTGAAGGGTTGCAAAAAGGTCTCCCCAGAGCGTTCTCTTCTCTAGCCCCACCTCTCTCAGCCTGACTCCATAGGAGAAGTGCTCCAGCCCTGTGGCCATTTTCATAACCCTGCTCTGGAGTCTCTCTAGCAGGTCCATAATATTCTTGTGTGGGGATACCCAGGCTGGATGCAGTTCTGCAGGTGGGGTCTCATGAATGCAGAGAAGGGAGAGAACTACATTCCTAGACCCTTGATCTGCTGGCCACACTTCTTTTGATGCAGCCCAGGACAAGTCTGGCTTTCTGGAATGTGATTGCACATTGTCAGGTCCAGCTTTTCCTCCACCAGCACCCCTAAGTCCTTCTCTACAGGGCTGGTCTCAATCTGCTCATCTCCACGGTGCAACAAATAAAAAAAAAGAAATCGTGCTATATGTTACAATTATGGTCTTCATCCCTGTGATTTAGATGACTAGGATCAAAATAGCCACCCCACAGAGTTTTCTAGAAAAACTACAACAAAAATACAGAACAAATAATATCAGAAAGTATTTTAACCTGCCCTTCCCCCCTTCCATTCTAGATAAAAAGAAGTGCAAGAAGACATAATTTTCTTGTGCTATCTTTCAATATAACAGGTACTTCTCACCCACCTCAAGTGAATGTTATCTTTTGACTCCCAAATTATAGAAGTCATTGTTAAGGAAATACTATTTATTAATGCATGCTTCCACTACTACATTTTTAGCACACATGTACAGTGTGATTTAAGCATGATGTCAAGGCTACTAAGGTAGGTGGATCCCAAATTGGTAATCTGCATAGAAGGGTGGTAATTTGTTAGGTTGGGTGTGAGAACCATCTAGATTCATTAGTGTGATGCATATGCAAAGTGTTGTTCTGTGTTTTTTATGTTCTGTTTCTGGGCTGACTGTGGTGGGACAGGCTCCAGTTGCAATGTTGGAGTGATATAGGATCTCCCTGAGAGTCTGAAATCCTTTCTCCACAACATACAGTATTTGAAAATATTGCTTGTAAACACTTTCTTTTTTCTGAATTGTATAAATTTCTTACAAGCAATGTTCATTGTGTAGTTTGATCTATCTCTTCAGTTCTCTCCAAATACAATACAAGAGTAAGTGGAGACGTGATTTTCTAAAGGAAGAGATATGAAATTAGTTTCCTTTTTTGAAAATCATATAAAGATAGGATCCAAATGCTTAACATAGGTAGCTAACCTAGATGGACTGGATTTCATTTTAGAGGCCTTCAGAGCTACTTATCCTCCCCATTAACTACATTGGAATCCAGAGTACTTGTTTTAGTAATAAAAGGTATATTATTCTCCTATTACCCATAGAGAATACAATCTGTGAACCTTTGGACTTTGTATACTAATGTATAAAACATTACTTGGGTCACAGGTTAGATTTTTGACCATATGGTAAATATGATGTCCATGTTTCCTTTTAGTATATGCTGCATTTTTAGATTTTCAGATGATTACAATTGCTTCTAGGTTAAATCAATAAAATATGTTTTAATGTTCTTGAAATCATTGAATTTCAAACAATCCAGGGGGCCATTTGGCAGGAATAGATATTTCAGTACTATGGCATAAGATATCAGCAAAAAAAATCAAAGTCTAGCTGAAATACTTCTATATTTAACCACTGCTTGAAGAAATATGCTAAATGTTTTTTGTAAATATCAACTAATTATGTAATGAAAACCATTATATTTATGACATTCTTTAAAATAAGAATGGCTTAAGCTAGGTGGAGTAGAGGAATAATATTTAAAATTACCTCAATCTACTACAAAATTGGTTCAAAATGGACAAAATGTGATTCAACAAAAAGCTTATGTGCAATATCTCATGAAATCAATTACACACATAGAGAAAAAATACTAGCCAACTAGGCAACACCACTGCAAAAAGCAGTGGAGCTAAAGTGGACAGAAAACTGAACACAATATCAACAAGTTGTTGATAGAAGGGCAAATCACCTTTGGCAATATAGGAAAAGCAATGTTGAAGAAAGACAACCAGATAATTATTGCTCACTATCCCGTGCTAGGGGAAGAGGCATCTAGGGTATTATCCCCATTTCAAGAAGATGAAGCTCAATTGGACAGAATCCAAAAGAGGCCTACAAGGTTGATTAGAGGAAGGAAAACATCACCTCTGAGGAAATGTTCTAAATAATTATAATTGCTTATTCTAGAAGAGAGAGAATGGGGTAAAGAGAAAGGGAGGAAGTCTGCAAGAGGGGCATGTGGGAGCTGTGGTAAAATATGCAGAAGGTTGGAGTGATCTGTTGTACTCAGAGTCTACTGGGTTTGTGATACAAAAACTAATTTGCTTAATTCTTGAGGGAGTGAGACATAAAAATGTATTTTTGTTAGATACTAGGAATTAATTTTTATTAATTTTAATATTTAAAATTTGTATAGTTACTAATTTAAGTATTTCTTCGTTTCTGATGTTTTAGTAATTCTGTTGCCTTTTCTTTTATTTTCTTCTTTTCTTTTGCTCAGTCTTTGGGGAGCAACAGCAAATAATTGTTCCTTCAGTAAAGAGAAAAAACAATTTTTTTTTTGAGAAGTTCTGTTTGCCCTTTCCCATTCTGAAAATGTTTTGAAAGTTTCAAAAAATTGAAAACTATAGAGGTGACCTGCATGAGGTGTTGATGGCAGTACAGAAACACAGACCCAGAGCAGGTGTGGAAGGGACATCTGGAGGTCAGCAGGTCCAACCTCTCTGCTCAAGAAGGGCCACCCAGAGACAGATACCCAGGACCAGTTCTGCATGGCTTTTGGATACCTCCAAGGACCAAAAGCTCCACAAGCACTTTGGGCAACCTATGCTACTTCTTTGTCACCCCCACAGGACGAAAATATTTCCTGCTGTTCAGAGGGAATCTTCTGTGTTTAAATTTGTGTTCATTGTCCTCCTGTCAATGGGCACCACTGAAAAGAGCCCGGCTTAGCCTCTTAACACCTTCCTTTCAGGAATTTACATGTTGTGATAAAATACTTTTAAGCCTTCTTTCTTCTAGGTTCAACAATCCCAGCTCTCTTAGTCTGTCCTCATAGAGGAGATAATCTAATTTCCAGCCATTATACCAGTTTTCAATAGACATGAAATAGAAAACAGATAGAAGAGAACAGAGTAGATATGTCATATATATAAATATAAATATATAAAAAGATAATTTATAATACATAAAAACTATAGTTAACCACTTTCCTATTTGGAAGTGATTTGAGGAAATGCATTAGAACTTCCAATTAATGTCTATGTCTATGATTCAGCTTGATTGATGAAACCTGGGACCTTCCTCATCTGCTTTGGGTGGAAACCTTACTTTTTTCCATGAAAGTGGGATCACCTTCTAAGAATCCAGCAGCAAAGGTGGGAGATGGGAAGTTGCTGACTCTAAAGCCAAAGTCAGGTCATTTTTGAATCCAAGGACTTTCAGATTTTTTATTTCCTGCCAAGGCTTGAAGCAAAGAGAGAGCTATATCTGAACTGAGAGCTTCATAATTTGGGCTCTTAGATACATTCATTTTTAGTTAGTTTAAATAATATATTTGAAACATTTAGAAATATTTGCATAGTTTCTCTATAAAGAGAACGGGTAGTGAAGGGGTGAGGGAAAATCAGCACATGAATAGCCTGGGTACATCAAATATTACTTTTATGCTCATAGATTAGTCTATACAGAAATGTTCTGACTACTTGGGCTAGAGCATTCTTCTGCATCACTGGGAATGTTAAATACTTCTAGTTTTAGAAAGCATTAATGTGCATATTTAATTTCATCCATTCAGCATTTGCTTAGAAAATGGACTACTCATTAGCAGGTATTCCTGTTTGGCTCATGGAGCATTCTGAAATCTTGCCTGTGCACTCAGATGTCTACCACATCAGAGAAAAGTCTCAGAGAGGTCAAAGCCAATTCTTCGTCTGGCTGTAAGCACTCAGACATTCTTACCTTGCTTTGTTTCACTTATTATCTCATCATGAAGAGACATCTTCCATTTTAAGTCTGACTAATGCTGCCACAAAAAAGATCGAGAGCACCCTGTGGAAAAAACCAAATGTTGGCGGGGATATTTCCAAAATATAGGGAAACTGAAATCATAAAAATTTTTACATCAATACCAAACTACATGATCTATCAATTACCTACTCTTACTACATTTTAATGAAAAAGTATGTTTGATTGGTGATCACATGCATAAGTGGCCTTTACTGATCCCCAGTCAGACTCACCTGGGGCTTCCCCAAGCCCTCCTGATGGTCCAAAGGCTCCATTTCAGCTCAGCCCTGGTTTCCTTTTGCTCCTGCCTGGGCTTCCTGGATGGGTTCACTGGGATGAATACCCCACTTATGATATCTTGCCAAAGTTTTATCACATATACATTTTTTTTGGTAATAGATGCTGGCATAGGATGTAGGACAGAAATATTAAATTTTAGCTTTTTCCTTCATAAATTCTAAGCCAGATTTTTTTCCCCAAAAAGATAATGCAAAAGAAGTAAGTGCAAATTTTAAAAAAGGAAACTATATATAGTTTTTATGAGTCTTTATTAGTGACTTCTCTGTGTAGGAAATTACCTCCTCCCATGATCCTCAATTATTTTTTCCCTGGTCTTTAGCCAGGATAGCTTGGTTTGTGAGCAGAATTTTCCTGGTGAGCCTCACAGAGCAACAAATTTTTTTGAGTGCACAATGAGATGTGCAGCCTGTTCAAGAAGTCTTCCAGACAAGCACAAACAGGAAATTTCAGAACACACTTCACTTCTACATAATAATTGCAAATCACTTGGGCTGCTACCAATGTTCAACTGCAAAACACCAGTTTTGCCATCAGCCTTGTCAGAAGTCACTCTCACTGCTCAGCTGAAATAATAATAATTGCCAGAATCAATTAGAAACCTCTGGAATTAGGAATATAAATCCCACAACACAGCTGATGAACATCCTTGCTTGGTGTTTTTGCAAGTCAATTATTTTCAGGAAGGGCACTGACTAGGGAGCTAAGGATGCTGGAAAAGGTCTTTTACAACACTTATCTCTATTTAAACTCTCTTCCATGCAGCCTCTGAAACAAAATGATTTATTCAAGATAGCAAATAAATTCTCTTCCAATGGCCTGAAGACAATGTCTGTGGAGCAAGGCTATAAGGGCACCTGTTTATTCTTTTGTGACTGGTTTTGAACCATTAATAAAATTGTAATCACGATAAAAAAGCATAAAAACCCCATAAACATTTTTGCAGACTATGGGCTGTGTGGTTAAGATAAGAAACAAACTGTGTTACTTAAATCATTCAGGCTGCTATTATCATGTATGTCTTGCATCATGCAATCCTGATCCACAGGTTCTCACTGAAAATTCTCTTCTGGTGCCTCAGTTGAACAGGCTCTTGCTTCATAATGAGCTCAAGTTTTGAGTTATTTTCTGAAGTGCAGTATCTGTATTTTACTGATACAGGACAAAAGATGTTTAGAACTTGGTCCAAAAACAAAACAAACAAACAAAAAAACCCCAACAAAAAACAACAAAAAAACCCCAAACAAACAAACAAACAAAAGTAATGGATTAGTAATTTTGAACATTCTCTTTGAGAAATCAGTAATTGCAGTAATGAGTCAGAGTTATTTAGCAACACTCTTTGATTCCTGTATTTGCCTTGAAAGAAAGTCATCCAGTCCATTTTACCCAATCTAATGACTTATGCTGTGTGTGTGAAGACCAAAAAATTAGGGCCTGAATTTCGATTTGTTGCAGCTGCCTTTATATAGCTAAGATATAGTATAGATGGCTATGTCTGTGCAAGTTTGTTTGTGTCTCCTGTGATCAATAGAGAGACATGAATATTTTTAGGGCACAATTCCTTTGACCAAATGTAGACATCTCCTTTAGGATGAAATGAATTTTACCTTGGCAATACTTAATTGTCTGTATTGATTATTAGAAAAAGCTGGTGTGACTAATTTAGATAGAGTTATCTACACTTGGTCAGGCAAGTCACACTTAGCACTAGAGAGGGACAGAAAAACTTTATACAATTCTAGAAGAACTTTGAAATTTCAATACTTTTCTCTTTGCTGAATGGGTAAAAAATTTTTCATGGTTTCAGAAAATGTGCACACTTAAAGGAAAATAAACCAATGGTCTCATTTATGACTTGGGCATTGCCCTTCTGATTTTCCCCATTTTTAATACTACAAAGTAATATGAATTTTATATTAAAGACAGTATGACCTTGCTCAATACATAAAAACAGTAAAACACTAGAAAACACGAGAACTTAAACATTCTGGGTATTAGTAATTTCTAATATTAAAGTAATTTTTCTTTTGCTGGCAACTTCATGAGTTGTGCTTCTAGAGTTGAGGTTAATACTAAATTCAGTTTCAGTCTGAACAAGCTCAGCTTATTCAGAAGCATTGTGAATTCAGAAGCATTAGAATTACTACGAGAAGTATATTGGCATGAAAACCTAATAACTATTTTCTGTAATAACAAAATTTCCAGACAGCTTTGCACATTGCAACCACAGCACTACCAACTTGACAAATGAAAATTCAAATATCCAGAAACAATAGGCAGACTTATAGATGCATAATCTTTACAGTTAAGCTATTACCACACAGTGCCACCTGAAATTCAGGCAATGATTTCCCTTCAGTCACTGAGCAGAAAACCCAGAGCTTTGCTTCTCAGAGGTACCTATTGGAAACTACCCCACTGTGGAGAAAACCCCGGCTGATGTGGGCTTGCCCCTGCCCTGCCCTCCCTGAGCAGTTCTAGCACTCTCCAGAGGACACCAATCCCATCTGTATGTCACACAATCATCAATATTGGTGCCCTTCAGAGCATTTTGGTTTTCTTGTGTCTCTGACACATACTCATTATTTCTGGGGTCTGCTTATCTTTCTATTTTAGTTCAAAGGAGCAAAAAGAATGAAAAGGTTATGTCAGAGCTCATCAGAGCAGTGCTTTTCCAGCATTATATTTTGTGCCTTGTGCTCTTACAAAGGTGCAGAGAACAAGGCTGGCTCAGAGGCTATTAGAACAATACCACTGCCAGAGGAAAAAAAAACAGTGGTGTGGTACACTTCCATGAAACTGATTTGGAGTGAGTGTCATGGCAATCTTGTCAGTGTGTCTTGGTTTCCTTTTGGAACTGTCTGGCTTTAGAAGGAAACTGAAGTCTGAACAGCACACAAACTGGGCATTTAAGAGAAAAAACCTTTGAAGTGAAAGCAGGGGCAAGCCAAGGTGACAAAGTTGTTTGTTTGTTAGCTCCAAGTGATGTTGCACAAATGTTGTTGGAAGCTCTTATGGCCTCGGGTGGTTCCACTGTGCTTGGAGCCCTGCCTGGTTGCTCTCTCTAACCACACTTCTGTCATTCCCAGGCTGGCCCCCAGAGGACAGAGATGAGGACAGAAAAGTGCAATGTAGTTGGAGTGGTCACACAGAATGATTCAGACACCTACATCAATCAACAAGAGCAAGGATAACAGGACAACCACAAGAGAAAGTCTCGGAAACAGGAGCCTTTTGGAGCTGTTCTAGTGGATGTATCACTGAAGACTACTCAGCCTTTCTGGTAGCTCTAGAAGTTGTTGGAACAGAATATTTTCCCTTTTGCCAGGCTGTGTTATCCCAGAGGAATGTAGAGGGTGGGTGCTCCTGTTGCACATTATGTCCTTTACCTTTCTCTATTCAGCGCCACCTCGAGAAAAAACAGAGATGAGAAAATTAAGGAATGATGGAGCTAAACCTCTCAGAACCAAAAACAGCAGGAATGGGGAAGCCAAAAGTGAAATTACAGCAAAAATAGTTTTTACTATAGAAGAACTCCAATTTTCATATCAGAGGAGTTGTGGATGCCCCATCCCCAAAAGTTTTTAATGGCAGGTCTGGTCTGGCAGGCTCTGAGATAGCTGATCTTGTGAAAGGTGTCCCTGGCCACAGCAGGGGGCTTGGAACTAGATGGTCTTTAAGGTCTCTTCTAAGTCAGGCCATTCTGTGATTCTATGATTAAAAAGTCAAGTGAATGTACAAAAAATATGACAACAAATATACACCAGAAAAACCACATAAAATGAAGCCATATGGTAACTTTAATTCTGAAAATAGCCTAGTGTGGCGCAGTCCCATTTTCGAGTAATTATCAGTTTAGTCATGCACAGGTGACTAGATGTGGAACTAATTATATAAGTTTTAAAAACACTTACACTCGTGTGAAAATGAAACATGAGTGATGACGTCAGAGTGGACAAAAAGGCTGAGGTGATTTTTTTACTTTTTTGAGTTTGGGAAAAGCAGCCTCTTCATTTTGTCAGGGATACATTTAATAGGCTTGAAAAAAGGTCAGAGACAAGACATAACAGACAAGGTATACACAAAGATAAACCTGTTCTAGAACAGGCTCTTGACAGAGCAATTGATATTTGCCCAGAAAAATGCACTACCACTGACTCCATGTTGGACAGACAAGGCTCTAGCAGTGCTAATGTTCTGCAAGAGAAACCAAAAAAAGAAAAGAAAATTAAATCAAAGACAGGAAATAAGGAAAAATCATGCAGAGTTTGAAGTCAAAATCCTCACTAAATCATACAGAGATGCAAGACACCTAAGATTTTGAAAAGATGCAAGATCTGCAAAAGATTATGCTGCTTTGTGAAAGTTTGCAAGTGGAAGACAGAGTTTGCACAGCATGGACAAGGATGATGCCAGCAGCATTATTAGTTTGGATGGGTTTTTTCTTCAAAACAAAAATGGATAAAACTGCAGCAGAAAATATCTAAACTATCAATAAAAAAGTAAATATTTATTAATTCTAAGTTGAACAAGGAGAACAGATTTTCACCCTGTGTATGGTAAAGCTGAGGGCAGCTGTGTCTGGGCAGATTTTCTCCTGTCCTGTGTTTACAAAGATGTGTGTTACACTGGGCAGTGATATTGGAAGGCAATCATTTTTCCTTCCCCCAAAGCAGTAGACCTCTGGATACACAAGCAGAGCCAAAATGTTATTAGAAACAGTGCTTTTGGCACTGAGCAAAAAGCCACAAGCCTTATGATTAAAACTTTGCACTTTAGGAAACTTACTCCCCAAAGGGAAGATGAAAACTAAATAAATGAGTAAATAATGAACTGGAAAAGTTACAAGTTTCACTGTATGTGTGTATGTGTGTATATGTACTCATTTTCAAGTGGAAACAAGCTAAGCCTCTGGTCTCATCAGGGAATGAACTGACTGGGAATTCAGGTGATCAAAGCAATTGAGGGTGAGTTAATTTATAAAAAATAAAAAAAAACCCTCTCAGTAAGATCAGGAAGAAAACTGGAAGAACTTAAATGTCCCGGAGTTAATGAGTTTAAGATCTGACAGCATGTGTGTACTTAATAGTAAAAAAAAAAAAAAGTGATACTGTGTTTCATGTTCTGTGTGTACACTCAATATAACAACATGAATTTGCACAGTTCACAGTTAACCTTCCCTTCAGGAGACATTGGCTCTGCCTATTGTTCTATTATATCAGCTGTAGCTCTTCCTCAAACCTGATTTCACCTACTACATGAGCAGTTTAAAAGTAAATTTGCCATTAGGGAGGATTAAGCTCTTAGGGACCTTCTGATTCCTCTCCTTAGCTGGCAAAAGCGCAGGTTTTCCTCCACCAGATGGGCTTGAATCAGTCACAGGGAGAGCAGGACTAAGGACATCCTAGCTCCTAAGCAGCCATTACAACCTCTGATCTTCCAAGAGGTGAGGTTTACAGTTTTTTGAACTCAATTACAGTTTATGGAGCTTGATGTGTTTAAACATTATCTAAAGCTTTCTCTTCAGCTCATGGCATAGGCTTGTTCACAGCTTCTTCACACAGCAGTTTGGGTTGTATTGAGAACCTGCAGTGTTTCACAGGAAGAGGAAATGAGTTTTTGATGGTATGATGTGGTTGAGTAGATGATGTTTCAAAGAAAAAATGACTAATGGCCTTGAGGTCTCTGAAATGACTGAGGTGCTGTTCTGGTGTAAAGCAACCAAGATTGTAAATCCTTGAGCGACAGAAATAATGTGCTGAGAGCAAAATGAAAAAATGGTACAGAGATGTAACAAGACTTAGTATCTGGGCATTAATATAGCAGACACAATCCAATAAATATAAATTTGAAAAGTTGTGCACATAAGAAAAATAATTTAATCTTTACATGTGGAATGAGACACTCTGAGGTCATTGTTACCACTCAGGAATGAAATCTTCGTATTATAACAGGGTTTCTTTTGGAAATATCATCTCTACTCTTCTTAATGATCAAACCTCAGCACTAGTAATTATTAAGAATAGAATAGAGAACAAAACAAAGAATCTGTGATGGTAATGTATACTGACTCTAAATAATGCTGTGTCCCTGTATAAATCTGACTTGTGGCTTTATCCACTAGAATCATAAAGCAAGACTCTACACAGTTCATAGAATTTTAACACAGTTGTTAAAAAGCATTGAAAAGCTGCCTAAGGAAGCTGGAAGATAATTAAGTTTGGTCTTCAACCCAGAAAAAGAGGTAGTTGAGGGAATGAAGAGAAATCTGGGACTTAGGTCAGCAAGGTTGCAAACAGCACAGAGTAAATCAGTTGTTCACTGTCTGTTCCAGCCCAAAGCTGGAGAGAGTTGGATATTAGTGGCAGACTCAAGGTGGTCTTCAAGTGAAAGCAGAGAGGGAAATTCCTATAACAGGATACTAAAAGTTTATGTACATTCAAGGTGCAGCTGGACGAATTCATTGCGGAGGAGCTCCTCGGGATACTTTAATTCAAATAAATCACCCACGGTTTAGAAGGTCTTTGAGTTGAAAATTTCTGGACTCCAGCAGAATGCTTTGGGGGTATATAACGTGCACTTACTTTTATCACTTTTTCTTGGGAGTGCAGTTCTGATCCCTACTGAAAACAAAGTTCTGGGCTGGCTGGGCCTTTGGTCTGATACAAAATGGATGCTCTGTGTTTTTAAATATCTGATGGGTGCAAGTAAGACTGAGACCATAGCCACTTGATTTTGTAACCCCGCAATGAAAGAACACCAGGCCAGGGAAGGAAGGGGAATGGAAAACACCCACTGAATTTTATTCTTCCTACATGCAGTGCAGATCTAGTCAATAGAGTCTATGGAACTTGAGCTGTGATTCATCTGGTCAAAAATCATTGGCTGTTTTTAGAGAAAATGTGTTCCAAGTTCGACGGATTTACTGCCTCTGAACTGATGTAAGATGAGAGTGATATGTTCAGACAGAGGAACTTATATTGTAGATGACTCAGTCAGTCAATTGAACTTTAAGACCTCCTAGACTGGCAGATTGAAAAGAACTGCGTGCCTAACATAACCGAGATAACTTGGTAGCATGACGATGTAACGACGTTCAAAAAATAGTGAATGCAATTTTGCTCAAGAGAACAAAAAGTATAATTGCACAGATGTCTGTCTTCTCTCCCAGACACCCAGAGCTCTGACAGTAAGAATAGAATTTAGTTAAACTTAACACTCTGAAAGCACAGAATTTTAGCTTATACTTGGTACTATGATATGAGGTAACTTGAGTTTCAATAGTTAGAACACTCAGAGAGGATGGAAGGAGGGGTAATAATAAAAGAAATCAAGGCCACTAGAACAAAGAAGGGAACTTTGGCTTTGTTGTGCCTGTAACTTCAGGAGGATAATGTTAGTGTTGATGAAAAGCACTTACTATGTTGGAAACAGGGGCCTGGTAATTGTTTCCCTTCCTGATGTTCAGGCATACAAAGACTAAGTGGCAGCTGTCTGAAAAATGTGTGAAATTCCACTGTTAAGGATTTTTCTCCCCGCAGACAGATGGATTTGACTACACAGTTTGGCAGAGCCTTACTTTATATATAGTCGATCAGACTGGATGGAGACACTGAATGCAGCATTTGCTTTTCATCCTCTGCAGCAATATGGAGCAGCACCTTCAAGTCTATGGAGCAACACATTCCCCAAGGCCCTTTTCCTCAGGAAACATATCCAAAATGAAAATTTCACCTACCTATGGGTAGGCAGATATAATTATTATTACCTATTTTATGCCAATTAAAGTTCAAATCAAAGTAGAAATTTTTTCCAGGTAATAGCAGGAATCTTTTGGGAAAATAAAAGCAGACTGATATTAGCTTTGATCATGGGGAACCTAATCTAAAAAAAAGGAGTGTCCAAACACAAAATAATGCATTTTTTAAACTTGATAAATCAAAATTATCTGAACACTGTATATAATGAGGGTTATTTGATTTGTTGTGGTTCATTTGCAAAGGAAAATTAAAGCTGTGTTGCAAATTATATACTTTTTAGAAAAGGATAATATTAGTCAACACTTTTTGTCTTTAAAAATACATTGCAACAGAGATGAAAATATCATCTCTTTGCAGGTATTCTGTGGGTGTTCAGATTAAGAGCTTTTGCTTAGAACAGTCACCAAACTAGAGCTGCAAACCAGGGAAAGATCTGTTCTATTTGCCTTCCAATGTGATAATGTGCCTAAATCTAGATGGCCTTATTATCACAAGGGACCATATTTGGCCACAGATGCCTCTGTGTAACTAGTGAATCAAGTAAATTATTACAAACCAATTTGCATAATTTCCACAAGAACAAAATTTAGCCCATTTTTTAGCAATAGAATAGAAGTTGAAAACAAGATAATGATATATTGAAGTAATTTATGCATGGAATTCTTGGTCATCTCCATAACATAGGTCTTTTAAACTGCTATTGATCCCCCATAGTTTTCTTCCAGTCTTTTGCTCCTAAAGACAACATTCCAAATTTCAGCTGATCTCAGTTCTTGGTTTTAGTTTCTTGTCCTTTAGAGTCACTGCTGCTTTTCTGAACCCAGAACTTTTCCCTCTTTAGTTTCTTTTTAACCTCACAACAGCTTTCAACACTGTATTTGCTCACAAATCTGTGATTTGGAGTTCTTATCTTGTTGGACATGGGTGTGATGCCCCCAACTGTTTTGTGTTTTAATCTATTTATGTGGGGATGCTCAATGCAATGAGAGTACCATGTTGTCTCCAAGAGCATCGATTGGTTGCACTCATAGTAAAGGTATGAAATACCTGCTGTATTCATTTAAAAACTACTTGATGTAACTTTCCATGAGAATATAATCATATTGGGTATTGATGCTGCTGTGAAGCACTCAAAATATTTTTAATATTATGCACAAGCATAACCTTCCACCACCACTGCCTCCATTGCCCTTATGTAATTCTGTAAAGGGACCATTAAAAATCCATTAAGCTTGTTAGTTTGCAGAGCTTTCGGGGAATCTTGCTGCAAGTTTTGCTATTTCAACGCTTACAGTCTTCTATTAAACATAGCAATCTTTAAGCTGTAAGAGTTTACTGGAATGGCCCATTAAGTGAGAGTTTTCTTGGGGGGATTATGTCTGGGAGAGGGAGGGGAGATCAGAGTAGTAATTATACAAATGGATTTTACTTTCTGCATTTTGTTTTTAAAGTAAAAGTGATTTCTGTTATCTCAAGAAGCCCAATAGCAAAACATTAAAGAGTAAATGGATGGTGTCATGATTAAAGTATTTATAAGGGATTCAGGAAACTAGTTACAAGTATTTGACTTCAGATATCAGAGAAAAAAAATCACTTAAGAACTGGTCTGGAAGTGCTGAATATCTAAAAAGTTATGTCTATTTAAACTGGAACTGTAGCTGTCAGGATCTCTTAGAATCAGGCATTTTTCACTTCTGTAGCACAGAGTTAATAATACTTTCTTTTTATCCTCCTGTCTATTTGGGTATTAATCTTTTTAGGGTAAGGTCAGTCTCATTTATGACCCCTAATTTCTCATATGGGTCTAAAAAAGTATTAATAAGGAAAAATATGCCTCTCTGGAGGATCTTTTCACTTGCTTAATTGGTATTCTCATAGGAGGCTGTCCTAAAGAATCTCTGGATTCTCATTTCAACAGTGTATGCAGCTATGCTTGCTCTCTCTGACCAGTTAGTCTTGCATTTTTACATGAGCTCTTTCACTGGCAATCACAGCCCTTGCACTGTGAAAGGAGATTCATAAAGACTCATTGCAAGCTATTGTGAGGATAGATTGGTTCCCCCATATGAGGTCCAGCTTTTGAATTGTTTGTTATTTCTGGGAAGGCATCAAGTTCTTGAAATATCCTTGAGCTGCTTATGGAAATATGTGTTACTTGACTGGAAGAGTAAGGTTTCACATTTTTTTTGGTTGGAAAGTCATATCTATCTCTGACTTTAGTATGCATAAAAAATCTGGATGATGTTTTCCAACTTTTAAAATAAACACAGTTGTTTCTATTTGGTGTTTTCAGATAGTTGAATGCTTCTCTCTTTCGTAAAAGGAATTTGAATTTTGGTGTGAATTAGTCTTGGGGTTAGGGAGATTCCTTTTACTCACTTCATATCTCTGATCCATTCAGGTTTGGCTCAATTGTTAGCTGCCAAAAATCACTATTCTCCATCTGTGCTTTCCTCACTAGAGCTTGCTAAAGGCTGTCTGCAAAAATCCATCAACATCGTATCAGTCCTGCCCCTGCACCAACCTAGCATCTTGTTTAAGTATGCCACAAGGATGAAGCTCCAGATGGGATCATGAAAAACTGGTTCCTTTCCAGCTGCTCTTTCCTCATTTAAACAATACTGTGGGTCATATGGAAGGGAGACTGGGCTGATGATGACAAGAGCATAAGTTCGAGTTTTGCTTTTTTTCATTAAGTTGCTTCAGCTAACTGTGTGCCTCTCTCACTTCCTAATATGCCTCTTCTAAAAGCTGCACAATCTGGAAAGTGGTCTCTAATGTGGAGCAGCCAGGATGAAGCAATGCTCTTCTGTCAAAAGGATTCATCAAGTCTTAACATAATTCTAGAGTTCTTTACTGTGTTGTCTATGTAGTGAGACAGCTCGTGCATATATAACCTCGAGTGCAAATTTCAAACCTTCAGGTTTGATCATCTTATTAAAGGGTACTTTTATTTTTTCCTAAGGCACCAAAGACAGACAGTGATTTATTATCTTTTCACATGCAATTGCTTGTAGGCAATTCAGAGGCCTGAAGAACACTTAAGGGAGGACAGATTTGTGCATGCAACTTTAATTTTCACATGTACTGACTGTTGAATGCTTGATGTTGAAAATGTGGTGGCACTGATTGGAAATCTAACCTAAAATGTAATATATTCCAGGTTTGCCTATGCCTGCCACTGATTTTGAATAATGTACCCATGAATGGTGTCCTCTACAAGGCAAGTGTGCATAGGTTGTCAACTGACAATAATTTTATAGCCGCACAGCCAGCCATCAGACTAGGTTTGTTTAGCTGTAGTGAAGCTGAATAACCTTGAGTCAGGAAGGAGCAGAGGAAAATATTTATATGTTTAAAAGAATTCACACAATGACTCAGGAGTCAGGTCCATCCTTCTGCCTTTACCATTCCGTGAGTATAATTCCTTCTTGTGCGTGACCTTGCATGTTTTACACTTTATTCAGTAAAAAAAGAGGAAGCTACATTTTTTTGTGGGAATGCTTACATTTCCCATAGCATTCTGTAGTGCACTGCACTGTGCTGGGAAATGATGGATCTCAGAAACTGCAGTAATGGGAGCTGACAGTGATGGATAGTGGGAAAACTAAGAACCTCAGGACTGATCAGAAGAGGGTGCTGTTATTCTGGGATGGTCTTGCAACACCCATGCCAGAACACAGACAATGCCTCTGCGAGATTCTGGAGAATGCTGCCTTTCATCACAGATGTAATATTAAGGACTTGGCTATCGGTGGTAGTAATTAAGAGACAATAGCTCTTTTCACAGTGAGACAAAGATTTCCTGAATAAACCTACATTTGGACACTTCTGTGGATAGAAGCTCCCCTACCAAATCAAATTATGGAATTCCTCCTTTTCCTACCCTGCAGCAAACTATTGTGTATTGCTGCTCTACACTACTGAACAGCTGTTCTTGTTCATCCTACAGGCAATTGCATGTGAAAAGATAATAAATCACTGCTTTCCTAATCTTGAAAACACGTATGCGTATTTCAGCTGTAGAAACCATGCTGGGTGAATCCATGCTGCTAAATAAAAGACCACAAGGGAGCAAAGACAATCTTTTCCCCTTGGAGATTTATATCACTTGTTCTAAGTTTCACCAAGAAGCAAAGATGTCTTTAACTGCAGACTCCAGAGACTGCTCCTCCAAGGCAATGAGGATGAAACTGCATCATGATTGGTGCTCTCTGCCCAACATCTTCCTTCAACATTATCCCCACAGCCTTGGCACCTTCAATTAGCCACTGTCATGCAGTTTCCTAGAGGTCATCTTCTCTGCAATAAAAGTATTATGCTGCTGGGTTGAAACAGACCTCGTGTTATTTCTGCCATTCTGTACTGAAAAGCACATTAAATCATAATTATGCATTACGGCTCTGCAGGTGCCACTGTAGCCCACTGTTGGCCCAGGGACAAGCACTGTGTAGTTTAGACACTTCCAGTCTGCTCCTAGGAAGGCAGTGAGTCAGTTTAGCGCTGCCCTGTGACTGTGTAGCTACACCTACCCATCAGCTACACTGTGGGAACCCAGGACATCCCTCTGGGTGCCCTGGATGGCCAGAGCCGCTGGCAGGGGGCTCTGAGACCCTGGCATGCAGCCAAAGACACACGTGGGGTTTCGATCTTAGCCCATGGAGCAAATTACCAACTCTATATGAAGAATTACAAGCCACACACACAAGTTAGGTATTGTAGTAGAAGTAATCACAAAGTGAAAGGAAGGGTTTTTGAGTTCTGTACAGGGGGGTTTTAAGCCTTGTACGCAGGGGTCCAAATGTTGTACATGGGGGTCAGGAGGTCTAAGATGGAGGGATTTGGGTGTGCCCTGTCCTCTTTCTTTTTCCTTCGTAACCTCCATATCTTTGGTGATGTTGGCACTCACAGATTGGTTTAGAGTAGAGAGTCACCATTCAATATAGATAGTAGGTATTGGGGAAAAAGTATAAACATGTAGTATGTAATATATGATATAAAAGATGGCACCAGCCCCCTGGGAGGGCAGTGTGCCTTTGTCTGACCTGCTGAACGGGCCACAGCAATTCAGGGAGAAGAATCTTTTAGATAACCAACAATAAACAACCTCGAGAACAGACAACAGAGGACTACTGAGTCTTTCTTTGAAGGCACGGGTTGGAGGAGAAACTTTTCCATCTTTCGGAGTCACCCCAATCCGAGGCTGGAAACCCCATACTACACCTACTCCCATCAGGAGTACCGATCAGCTACTCCTATAACAGCCAGCAAAAGAACGCAATGATCCCTCTGACTGAAACAGTAAAGCATAACTCGCATCCATGCAGATACTTATCCTCATCCAACAATTGCCCAACAGTTTTAGGAAGCAAAGACTGTGTTAGAATCCCCTTACAGCAGTACTGATAATCTGACTTTATGGATAATTGTGCGGTAATCCTTGGAACTGGGCACTTTCTGTGATTTTGTAGAGCAGATATAAGCACAGGAGCCAATGTGTGTCAACATAGGGACTGTTCATATACATAGAATTATGTCAGCAATGGATTTTTCAATTCTGGGAGTAATATATTTGAGAGAAAATAAGGCTGAGATTTGCTATAGAAAAAAAAAGAAGAAAGGATTCAGTGTAATTCATACACCTATAATCTTTAATCAATAAAATGTGCAAGGCAATATTTTCTGGCTCTGAAGCTTAGTGACACAGCCCAAATTGAACCACGCAATAAAATATCCTTATCCTCCCAAACACTGCTGGAATAGTCCCACCTGTGCCAGACTTGGATCTTGACCCAATGTTTAATGTGAGTCTGCTTGTTCATCCTGTGCAAAGTTGGGCCAGGGTGGATTAACTGTTTAGCAGGGTGAACAGTCAGGTCCTGCTGTATGAGCCATGGACCTTAGACCTGGCCCTGTTTATTTTGCTAGTATAGGTATAATTTTACAAGTTTAAGGATCTCAGCACAAGTCAGATTAAAAAAAAATCTTTAGAAATTTTAACACAAAATTTATTTTTTATGTTAATATTATTTTCATATTTGAAGAGAAATACAAAATTATTTCATTAATGTGAATGTGGTATTATGTGTAGACTCATTGCTCATCTACTTTCCTGTAGCATAATCAGCAGAGGCTGGCACCTCAGGTGTTTCAGAATAAACAGTGGAAAGCCTTCCAGTAAAATGTTACCAGATCTTGGATGGGCTGAATTTGTCTGAAGTCTAGTCTTACAAGTATTTTTTCAGTTCTGAAAGTGTTGTGGTTTGTTTTGGTTTTTTTTTTTTTTTTTTTTTTTTTTGCTGCTCATTGATTGATCCAATATTTGCTATTACACTGCTACTTCTGTTACTTGTATGTATTTATAATTTCTAGTTTAATTTTGCTAGGCTCTTAGCCTCCTCTGGCAACCAGTTGTGCTTAATCCAGATGAAAACCTGGTTAGTTTGCTTTGTATTTTTGGGGGTTTCTTTTTCTTAATGTGAAGCATGGCGAGCTGCTCAAATTCTCTCCAAAAGAGCTTTCACAGGAACAGGTGGAAAAGTTCACATGAACTAACTAGAAGTTTGGTTTCAATTTATATTAAGTACCTATATGAACAACTGAAAGTCAGCTCTGAGTCACTTTGTTTACCTTACGTCTTTTTCTGACTGCCCCTCTTAAAAAATAATCTCTGCATTAAAAATTTTCCATGCCACACTCCACTTAATTCCTCATGACTGTTGCTTGTGTTTTGTTCATGTCACTGCATTTAAGGTGAAAAAGCTTTGATTAGCTATTGTCTAATTACTGTCTCTGTAAGGGGATCCATGCTGAAATAATGGTGTCAACTGGCTTAGGCTTGAATTTGCTTCACAGTAACTTCTTGAGGAAGGCCAAACCTTCACTGCCACCTGGCAAAGTTTTGGACAATTCTAAAAGTACTTACTTGGCAGAGTATTGAACGGCAGCCAAGCTGGAGGATACAAAGGATATCTCCAGAGAGTGAGGCCAGAAGTCATGATTTAACCTTTTCTAGAATATTTACCGTACCATTTTAATTTGGATTAGGAGTGCTGGTACTCAGAAAGGAAGTCTGAAATAAGATTACTCTTGGGCTAAATGAAACAGAAGAATACTTGTCCACAATCAAACTACAGAGAGGCCAAATCAACTCCCTGAATACCCCACCCCATATGGAGTGGACAGAGGTCCTCAGCACCAGCTACCTCATTTGACAAATCCATTCTGGTTTGTGCTGCATTGATATTGCAGGCAATAGTCAAGAATGATTAATGCTGGTTGGAAAATGTCTTGGGGAAAAAAATAAAAAAAGGGTTTACTTGGGAATGTCATGAAAAAGCCCACAGAGAGTTAAATTTAATAACAGTTATTTAGACACCAAGTATTAGGAACTTGCCTGACAGGCATCTTCCTAACACCCCTGCTTTCTTGAGAACTCATATATGTGGCTATTGGTTTGTTTTACTGAAGAGACCAGACTATGAAGCTTCATGTCAGTGAGGCAGCCAAGCAGGGAGATTGCCTCTAATCCAGAAATCCCAGGGCTTTCAGAAACTGCAGCCAGGTTCAGTCTCTCAGAGGGGATTTTCTTTGTATTAAGAACCCTTGAACTATTCCTGCCACCAAGAATTTTTGGGATTTGTTCTGAATTAAAACTAAACTAAGTTTTGAATATCAGAACCTGATGATATAATTAAATCCTCTGTGAAGCAGAACTGCCTTTCCCCTAGTAATTCTGGTCTAAAAAGTGTTAATAGTAATAGTGATTTTAATTCAGGTCAGAGGCAGTTGTATTAGTAGGGCTGTGGAAAGAATAATGTCCCATCTACAGCAAGTTTTGCTTCTGTTTCAGTTTGATAAGCATGATATTCACATACTATATTTGAAAGATTCCCACTCCTCCAAAAGAATATAAAAATATCTGATAGTCAATTTAAGCTATTCTTTTCACATCTCCTCACAAACAGGAGCTCTGCAAAGCCTTTTGTCTCAGCTGGAAGATGCTTCTGTTTGTTCTACCTCACGTTGAAGCTGATTGCCTCTCCAAAGTGTCTGATCTCTGTAGATTAGAAAAAAGAATAGATTTGAAAGATGCTTACAATTCATTTAATTTCAATTCCCTTACTTTCTTTCATCCAATATTCTTGATAAACAAATAAATTAGGTAATCATTTCAGTGACTGTATCATTTTCATTTTCTATTCAGTATGCACAAAAGCCAAAGTTATTTTATTTCAACACCACCTTTTTTTTTTTTTAATCACAAACTGTAGAGCAAGAAGATCTTTTCATGTCTTTTTTACGGTCTGCATTTATTCCAGAAAACCTGGCTGCTTAAATAGATGTCATGATAGTATATTATTTTCTAAATATAGCTTTAAAAAAATTAACTGACAAAATTAATTCCAGGCTTTGGAACATTCAGCTTTAGGGCCAGGACTGTTTTCTGTTCTTTTCTGTACATTTTCTGTCAATGAAATATAGGATTTGATTTAACCATGTTCAATCAAATGTTGGATTTTGATCAACACAGATTTCTGGGAGGGCTTTATGTACTTCCTAACATCCATAATGGTTCAGGGTCCTTTCCAAAAAATTTTGTGAGGCCAGAAAAAACAACCAAAGATAAATCAAAAGGCTGACTGGATGACTCTAATGCCATGTTACAATATTGATGCTGTCTGTGTCACAAAATGTTTCAGGCACTCCAATCATTAGCACAGGTCCATTATGGGAGGGATTTAAGCAAGCAGAAGGAAAGAAACAATACCTGCCTCAGAGAACTGATAAATCTTCCTGTCTTCTTCCCACACATGCACACTGATGTGGATTAAAATATGTGTTTATCTAACTCTTAATGATAGTAATGATCAATGACTGTAAATAACAGGTGCATTGTTTGTTACACACTTTAGATTTCTAAAATGTGAATTAAATCTCCCCTTTTTTTCCAGAATTATCAATCAGAGAACAGAAAACACCCTCAAGCAATCCTTCTCCATTTTCTCTTATTTGGAATTTAGTTAGATTTAGGGAGTTAAATCCATTCAGCTTTAAAAGAAGGAGAAAACAGAGGATTTGATTGTTCATGACATTTTGTTCAGAATCAATCATTGTCAGCTCAGGTTAGACTGATTTACTATGAGCCTGCCATAGAAAAGATTTGCCACAAACGGCAAGGCTCTGAGCTGTTTCCACCGCACTGAACATAATGATGGATTTATCATTGCAATCAAGATGGTAAAACAGCATGGTCCCCAGAGTGGAGCACCAGGCAAATTGATCACAACAGCCCTGAAGTTATATAAGGGCTTTGTTTATCTGGTCTCAGTCTGCAAGAGTAGTAATCCAACTTAAGATAAGACATTCTGATCTTTACACAAGTTTGGACAGGTTTTATCTCCTAAACCAGTATGTAGTAGAATTGTCTCTGTGGAGGAGTAGAAAAATTATCCAATAAATTCAAATATGTATATTTAAAAAAAATAGTACAAAATAAACAGAAATAATAAATACTACCATTATTAATATAATAATTTAACAGTAGTTACTTAATCTGTAAGTGAATTAATTTGCCATCATATTTTAGTGAGAAAATGAATCAAATGGGAAGACAAAATTTCTTCTAATGCATTGCCTTTTCATTGCACTACAGGCATTCTTTCTTAATTTTTTGAAGAACTGGCTATACCAAGCTTCCAAATCCAAATAAATTAAGACTAAAGGGAAATATTAACCTCTCTACAATTGCGCACTGGCAGACCAGGCTTTTGTCTATGCAGGAAAATTAAATCAGTTTGTAGCTTCCATTTCTGAACCCGTGTTTGAAAGGGAAGAAAATATTATTACTTGTCTTTGCTGGAAAGTGAGTTTGGGTGAGAGGAAGTGATGCTGTAGGGAAAGAGATGAACCTCAGGACTCTGTTAATGCGGTATCATCTGGGAAGGCTTTAGCCTGTGGCTCAGCCCTGCAGGCTACTGCTCATTTCCTTGAAATTCATATAAATATAAATATACATAGATATAGATTGATCTATATAATCTAGACCTAGATCTAGATCTAATCTAGATCTAGATAGATAGATATAGATAGATTAGATATAGATATAGATGCATTTATAGGTATAGATATAGATGATGTAGATATATAGGTATGGATACATCCTGTATAAGAACCTGAGAAAAGGATCTGCTCAATGGGATGATATGTTTTTTCCTAAGGACCAGAAAATTTGGTGGGGTCGTGCAGGAATACCAAACATTCCAGAGACTGTTTTTTTTTTCAAGTGGTGACAGACCCTTAAAAGTTTTCTTCAGAGAGGTGTCAGAGACCTGGAGAAACTCTAATTTCATTCTTCATTCAGACAAGGAACACTACTGGATTTTTATTTTCACATGAAACATGCCTGGGTGTCCTTTGGCCCTAGTCTGGAAAAAAAATTGAATGAAGTCAGAATTTAGCATATTTTTAAAATAATAAAGAATTTGGGGGCATCCTATAGATTTAAAAGGCAGAATAAGGCTAGTGTCAGTTATTGGAAAGAGCTGTGAAGGGCTGTGATATGCTGCCATACTGAAAATTCCTTAATTCACATTACAAGTTCTGCGGAGCAGGAATCTATTCTGCTATTTATTTTACAGTATGTATATTGATAGGAGTGAATGAACACAGATTATTATCTCTATCTTAATTTAGAATTTAATTTAAGTTGATTAAATAGCTTTCTATTTTGAAGCAGGAATATATTTTTATAAAGTTTGATTGCATAACTGGCAAAAAGATCTATTGCAAATCAATTATTCACTTTGGATACAAATATAATATAAACCATAATTCATGGGTAATAATGGTTACAAATTTGTTATTTGGATTTACAAATGCAGCAGCCCATCACCCATAAAATACAGAAGTTTAATTCAGAGACCCATTTTGTTCCTCAGGGCTTCCTTTAGGGCACCAAGAGAGAGGCTGTTCTCCCTTTTCACCTAAATATTCTCTTCAGAGCACTCTCACACAGACATTGGCAGCACTGTTTGACACAAAATGCACTAAGGTAAATTTACTGTCAACTTAGCCTTCAGCGTGTGCAGATAGACATATAGTAGGAATATATGAAGTAGAAGTAAAATGGACTTGTTTTGCACTATTTTGATTAACTTTTTCTTGCTCAAAAGCAGTGTCTTAAAAAAGAAAAACAAAAATTTAAAAATTTAACATTTTTAACCCAAAATCCCCATTAGTAAGATAAAATAGAATATAACAAGTCCATTTCTACATTAGGCTATTTTCACTATTTTCAGATGGGAATTATTCTCTTGCTTTAACAAAATTATAAAAATATATGAGTTCAAACATGAACACATAAATCTTTGAAATCTTGAAACTTTTCAGATAGCTGAATTTTGTCACTTTCTCCGGAACCTAACAAAGAAAATATGCTCCTTTTTTGATTTACAGAAAATGTAATAGATGAAGTCTTTCATAACATCATTCATTGGATATGTATTTGTGGAATCAATCATATATGGTCCTTCGAACTCTAAAAGTTTGCCACAAATTATTTCAGAATTTATATAGAGTCATGGAAGCATAGAATGTTTTGAGTTGAAAGGAACTTTTAAGATCATACAGATCTAACCCCCTTCCACAGGCAGGTACACCTTCCACTACTCCAGGTGGCTCCAAGCCCCATCCAGCCTGGCCTTGAACACTTCCAAGGATGGGGCATCCTCATCTTCTCTGGCCAACCTGTGTCAGTGCCTCACCACCTTCGCAGAACCTCAGTTTTCCTGTGACAAACTTGGCTGGTACAGTGTGATTAACTTTGCATAATAAGAAAGAAAAGGAAGAAAAAGTAAAACACAAACAAAAACAAAAAAAAAAACATTCTGGATGAATGCCACATCCTTCACCTGCAGCCAGACTTGACGCAATTAGTCAAGTCATAGCCTACAAAATCACGTAATATTTGATATGTGGAATTAGGACGTAAGATTCTGGGAAAAAAAAGAAAAAAACCTATCACATTCCTCATATCCCTCATGTAAATCAGATTTCTTCTCAAATTATCTTGGTCTTTTGAATTGCAGTGAAATTACTGCTACAGATCCTCTTCTGGATCTTTTATCTCAGTGGTTTTGGCAGGACTTGTTTTGTGCAAAGGGGAGAACAAAGCTGACTTCTGGCAGGAAAAGCAAGAATTTGGTCACTAGGAGGTTACTGTCCTAAAGTTTGCTGGGACTGCTAAATACTAATGGGTTTACAGCCCTTTATCCCCAGGGACTGCTGTCACGGATGAGCAGATCAAGTATATAGCCATTATACCATATTTCTGGTATTTACTTTATCAAACACATCTGTTACTTTGAAGCTTCTTTTGTCCCCTATTTCTCTTTCCTTTTCTTGTCTCTCCTTTTTTGAACGTTAATAGGATGTAGCTCATCAGTGATCTTGGGTCAAACCATTTGGTCATCCCTATCTAGAAGGCATCAAATGAGTGAACTAGCTCTTGATACATAGGTCAATATGATTTTGTATTAACTGGAAGAAGGTCAAATGGTCTCTAAATTTGATAAATATCCCATTTCTTGAACTTCTGATGGCGAGCATAGACAAGGTGAAAACTAATACAATTCTGGACTTGTACAGCTACACCAATAGGTACTACAGATTAATTTGCACAGGACATAATTTAAACTCAGCTTGTGCTCCAACAACTAATTACTGTATATGAAGTTAAAACAAATAACACTAAAGAGTATATTTGATATATGTATCCTCTCTTAGTAAAAAAACCAGTCCTTGAACAGTCTGATACTTGTAAGCTGCACTTCCATTTTAATCTTTCTCAGAGATTATTATCTCAAAATTTGAGTTAATCTTTTTTCCTTCTTTTTCCTTGATGGATTAATTATTAGGGAAAAAAAAGGGAAATCAGAGAAAAGTTGTTTGAATCTAACAAGGTAGAAAAATTTAATGACAGGTTTATTTCTGTGAGACTGGTTGAGCACACTAGCATTTCTGGCATGAATATAGAAATATGAAGTTTTTCTGCTTTTGTTTTTCTGACCTGTTTTATGTTTATATAGATCAGAGAAAGGATTAAGATATGCTATAGGTGTAGCAGAATTGAAAATAACAAAATCACTGTGAAGTGTAGAGAAAAAATAAGGCTGTGAATTGACAAGCACTTAGGAGAACACTGACAGAGGAAAAGGAAACCCAAAACAAGCAAGGAAAAAGAACAAAGACAAAATACTGTGACAGTAGAGCATCCCGAGGTCTGGATCTCAGCTGAAAAGTGGGAAGTTTGTGACTTCTTGTGTTTTACAGTTAGAACCATCTCACTAGATATGTGATAACTCCCTAGGTGTCAACTGAGTTTCTTAAAGTCTTCTTGTGAAGTTTTCTACAGCATTTTTTTTTCTAAAAATGTGCTGCTACTACATTGCTGCACCACAGAGGCTAGGCAAAAGCAACCATAAAGTTTTGAATTCAGCAACATCAAATATATTTAGCACCTGGAGGAATGTTTTAAAATATCTCTGTTTTAATTTCCACATATATATACATATATGTACACCTTTGGGTTGTAGGAACAACCTTCATAATATGTCAGGTAATCCTAGTTTATTGGGGTTTTTTTCACAGCTGATGCATATGAGGGAAATAATTCTGGTTTTCCTCAAAGTTTTGTAACTCAGAGATAATGTCAGTGAAGTGCCTGAAGGTTGCTGTCAGGACAGAACCTTTCATACAAACATTAAAGCTCCTTGGGAAATGAAAATTCCAGGTTGTGAGACATGAAGTTTCATCTGCCAAAGATAAGAGAATGTCAGAAATATTTTGAGGGTATATTGGTAACACAGAAATTTGTTTATTATGAATATTGATAATATTCACTAATCTCTCATTAGTTCATTCTTGATTTGGCTATTTTAAATGATCAGCTTTCAAAATGAATGATAATATTTTCTTTTTAATGTAACACTCACGCATATACAAAGGCCACTCATAGTGAGATTTAATCTCTGTGGGGTAAGTCTAAACCCTCAGCTGCAGAATTTCAGCTGCTGATAACAGTAGGCTTTGAAAAGTATGAAACTGGATGAAATCAGAAACATGATTATTGTTACTGATTATTACTATCATCTATGTATGCCCTGTGGCATACGAATACATATTACTATCACAGGAGTTGTAGAAAATAACAGAAATGTTGTGATTATGTCAAACAAAGTTTTGATGAGAAAAGGGACTTACTGATTCATGTCTGTATTTTGTGGGTTCTATATTTTAATTGAAAGGTGAATTTACATAAAATGGTCAAGTATGTGATTTCCATCAAAATACCATTTCATATGCTTGTGCTTCTGTTTCAAAGAAGGTATCTTCTGGCCGTAGTTCTGGATTTCAATACCCTATATTACATGCTTCCACCAATGGGATGGGGAGACCTGTGAAAAATTCGGAGGGGGCCATGGGTCATAATAGGTGAGATACCTTACAAGGAAGTCTAAAGAACTCTGGTAGAAAATTAGAGCAGATACATCAGTAGATCATCTCCCATGAAAAAAAACTACAGTGGTGTCAAAATAGTTTCTACTGTATGTGGAATAGAACTTTCTTCAGCCATTCATATGAAAACCAAAATATTTCACCAAATGATCTTGTTATTGAAAAAAAAAAAGTATCTCTCTGTATATACATTTAAAATACCCAAACAAAAACATTTTGCATCCTATTATACTCCTCACATTGACTTACATGATTTTGGGTGAATGTGAGTGGTCCAGTTCTATGTGTTAAATGCTATTTTCAGCATGAAATGGCCTGCAATTCACCAAGCATGTATTTTGAAACAATTGGGTAGAATTTGCTACTTAAGAGGAGGAAAATATAATCAGTAATGTAATTTATGGATCTTTTTCTTCTCCTGTTCTCTGTTTATCTGAGCTTTTTTTTTTTTTTTTTTTCTCCTCAGCTGTTCCCTGTAAACACAAGCAGTGGAACTGAATTCTCAGGAGTCTCTCAGTGGTGTCTCTAGGTAGTTGCTTGAAAGATTAAACTGAAAAATTCCAGTTGGCCAATACATTTCAGGTAACAAGAAAGCTGAATATTTTCAGGAACATGGACATTTTGACAGTTTTGGAACAGATGGAACAGATTCATAGAACTAATTTGTCTTATATGGGTATTAAATACAGCAGGAAAAAAGAATTGTCTGCCACTCTGGAAAGGCTAAAACATTACTTGCATGAATTTGAAATTCCCTTTCCATTTCATAGCAAGCAAATCTTGGTAAGTTTGAGCTGACTTGAGACTGACCTTGCAACTCACAAGCTAGAACACTATTTTGGGTACAGTTAAACCTAGTGTTACAGTAAAATAGACAGCAAAAGCCCAAAAGTGATTCAGAGCAAAAGACAAGCACAGGAGAGCATAGCTTCATGGGCAGTTCTTTGTCTTATGAGGCTTTCTCTTAGAACTGTTTTAAAAAACAAGAGAAAAGCCAAGCTAGACAGGATGCAAAAAGGGAAAAAACCCCCAAACTTATACAACAGCAACTGCAAGAACACTCAGCAATAAATAATACTCAGCTTTTTGATATTGAATTTTCTTCCAGTTAAACAAATGAATCACTGAATTACAGAATGGGTAGAGTTAAAAGAGCTCGTGATCCTTCTGAGGCTTCCAGCCTCAGCTTCCTCCTGCTGAAGATACACTCCCTTCTTGACATGAGTGGAATGCAATCAACAAGTGCTAGAAGCTCCACCCTTTCTCTCTATAATCATGACATCAGCCTAGAGTATATTGCAAGGATTGTGACCAGACAGTTTTGAATATCTCCAGTGAGGGAGCCTCCACACCCTGCTGGGCAATCTGTTACAGTGTGCAGTTGTGCCCGCAATAAAGTTATTGTTCATATTCAGGTGGAACTTCCTGTGCATCAGGTTTTGCCCATTGCTTCTTTTCCGATTGCTAGGCACCACCAAGATGAGGCTGGATCAATCCTCTTGACACCCTCCCTTCAGAGACTTTCACATTATGCTGAGGTGCCTCTAAGCCATCTCTTCTTGAGTGCACAGGCCCAACTCTCTCTGCCTTTCCCTGTAAGGGAAAGCTCCAGGCCTTTCATCATTTTCATTGCCCTCCACTGGACCCGCTCCAGGAGCTCCATATGTCTCTTGTGCTAAGGTGCCCAGAACTGAACTCCCAGAACTGCCCACTCCTGGTGTGCCCCACCAGGGCTGAGTAGAGGGGCAGGATCAGCTCCCTGAACCTGCTGGCCATGCTCTTCCCAATGCACACCAGGATACCTTCGGCCTTCCTGACCCTGGCTGGGTCATGGACAGCATGTTGTCCACCAGGACACCCATATTCTTCTCCACAGAACTGTTTTCCAGCAGGTCAAGCCCCAGCCTGTACTGGTGCATTTTGGATTATTCTTTTCCAGGCGCAGGACCCTGCATTTGCCCTTGCTGAACTTCAGATGATTCTTCTCTGCACATCCCTCCAACCTGTGAAAGTCCTTCTGAAGGGCTGCACAGCTCTCTGGGGTATGGGCCACTCCTCCCAGCTCTGTGCCATCAGTGAACTTGCTGAGCAGGTGAAGCACATCATGTCATGGGTAACAATTGTGAACATGCCCTATGATACCTGCATGTGCAGTGTACACTTGATAGTGTGTACAAAGTACAAAAGTTCATTTTTTGTAAGTGTTTTAATGAATTGCTGTCGTGGGAATTAACAGCATGATATAAGTACATGTTTAAATCTACTCCTGTTAATCAAAGCACTTAACTCTACATACACCTGTACCTCAAGCAAATTTTAAGCAAATTAAGCAGGATTTATGCAAATTAATATCACCAGGGTCCAGAACTACCAATCAAGCACCTGTAGTGAAGCCATGTAATATACCCCAGATGGGACCTTGACCCAACATGGGTATGTATCTCCTGACACCTGAGATAGCTTGTTTAGTAGTATCTCTGATATCTTTCCATAAACCATCATTGTATCAAGAAAATTTATACTACATCCTTCACTTAGTCTGTTGCTTAAATACAACTGGAATCATATTAAGACTTTAGGAAATGATTCATTCCCCAAATTGAGTACCTAGATTCTTTACCTTACATTCACTCACTTGAATTTGGTAAATCAAGGTATAGGGTGCAATTATCGCATCAGATCCAATCAGGTATTTTTCAGAGGGAAAAAAAAGTGTATAGCTCAATTAAAGCCTTATATATTATTAATTGCTTTTAGGTAATAGGAGGGGAACATGTTTTGCTTTTGGTTGCTAGTGTTTTAATTTCTGCTGCAATGTAGACAACACACTGTCTACATTGCAACGCAAACCAGGCAGTTTTGAGAATGTTTTTTGTTGGGATTGCCAGTGGTATGTTGAGTTAGTCTGCTAGTTATTACTCTGCAGTGTGCCTCTAGGATAAATTTTTTAGTCATTAAAATAACACATCTCACCACTAGTCTGAGCTTTGCTGAATTCTACCTTCTGTTCTTGCTTTGTCTGCTCTATTAAAAGCCTTGCAGTACCACTGCTTTACCCATTTCTCAAATTTTTATGAGCTAAGATTCAAAAGACATCTGGACCAATAACAGTTTTAGGAAGTCATCCAGCTAGACCTTGGTAATGTATGCAAAGTCAGGAACCTCATCAACAATCACACTATGGATGGCAATAACCTTTTTAGGCATTGACTTAACAATTTAATAGCATGAATCATCATGTTGAGTCTTTGTCAATCAACAACATGTGCACTGAATAGGAGATGCCAGGTAAGTCTAGTGATGCTATTTTTATATATGTCACAGTTTGCTCAGGACCTTACTCTCCCTGTTGTGGTTTTATTTCCCACTCTTTGTTTATAAAGAGCAACATGCTCCCTCCTGGAAGGGAATAAAGCAGTAGTTTCACCAAATTCTCATGACCTCATCAGCTCACAGAATGGCTACAAAGGCTTCAATGGATTTTTGATTACAGCTTATTTGCAGTAGATGTGAATGCCTGTGCTGAATGGTTGCTACAGAGTCTAAGACATGTTTGTTCTTTTCTGTTATGGTTTAAACCACTGCAGGGTAAGGTGAGATATGTTTTATAAAATTATTAGGGTTTGGCTATGCTGGAATGTTTACTCCTTTTTTATCTGGGCCTATGAGAGACAAAAGCGCCAAATTTCCGTTGCCTTTACAAGTCAATATGTATGTTACAGCACACCAAGATTTTAACTTTTTAAGAATTTTTTCAGTAGAGTCGTCCATTGTTCTGATACAATATAAAAACTGTGTTCATTCCCTGAAGTGAACAAAATAAAACAAAATGGACAATAAATTAAAATCATCCAGTTATAACTCTGTTTTCTCTTTCAGTCTAGTTTTACAGACAGTCTTGTAAAATGTTCTGCTACATGACTTAGCAAATAAATCTAAACAGTAGTTTGTAATTTCAGAACCCTTAATGTGAAGCCACACTTAAATTACCTGTCACTTGAAATTTCAAGCAGCAGTAATGGGTTTATTCAAGATGCAGAGGGAGAGGAGAAAGTAGCTAGAGTTGCTGTGATATAGACATCTGATTAATAATACTTCTTAATGCCTGCTGCAATCCCCCACCTTCATGGAGAGAGTAGTGTGAGAGACTATACTCTGAAACACTTGTTTGATATTACTGAACTTATTTAGTAGCAGATCTGCTCTTGGAAATCTATGAAGGACAAATCTTACATGCATGAAAGGTCTTTTCTTTTATTCTCTTTTTCATCCTTCTTCATATGTGATGACATGGATATTATTTAGATATTATTCATAGAAATATAATTTCAAATATATAGAAATATAATTTCAAATCAAATTACACAAACTTTTAGGATTTTATAAAATAGATATTAAGTAGTTCTGAGGAGATCTCAGAGAAAAATTTAAAAAATTCTCATTTTAACTCATTCATTAATTTGATACACTTTAAAAAAATAGAATTACTATTATAACTTCATGACAAAACTGAAAACTTACTGGTTTTTTTTAGACTCATGTATTTTCACATTTTCTTTCCAAACACATGTTTTCACCTACTAGAATTCAGAGTGAGACAAACTTTAGCCTTAAAATGAGCTTTACAGAAAACAGTCATAAAGATTTGTTTTAAAATAACAGTAACAAGGACTTAACATCCAGACTGCTGAAGAGCCTTCCCAGCAAAGCCAGCCTATGCAAACCTCCTGGGACCACCCACACAATGTGAATGGATCAATATCCAGGCAAGTTTCAACTCCTCTCAGACAGAGAAGTTGGATTTGGAATGTAGCTATTGATAAAGGACGCCAGTTGAGTTTCTATGCATCCTTTTAGTGTAATCCCTTTATGCTGACAGGAATTTCTTGGAGCCTGATAAAGGGGAAATAGCAAGTCTTGCACCTCAGAATCATGGAATCATCTAGGTTGGAAAAGACTTCCAAGGTCATCAAGTCCAGCCCTTGACTGATCACCGACTTGTCAACTAGACCATGGCACTAAGTGCACTATCCAGTCATTTCTGGATCTCCTTCAGGGATGGTGACTCCATCACCTCCCTGGGGAACCCATTCCAATGTTTAATATCATTTTCTGTGAAAAATTTCCTCCTCGCGTCCAACCTGAACTCCCCTATAGCAGCTTGTGACCACATCCTCTTGTCCTGGCACTAGTTGCCAAGGAGGAGAGATCAATCCTCACCGAGCCACAAGCTCCTTTTAGAGAGTTGTAGGGAGTGATAAGACCACCTTGGAGCCTCCTTTCTTCCAGGCTAAGCAGTCCCAGCTCCCTCAGCTGCTCCACATATGACTTGGTCTCTAGATCCTCCACTAGCTCTATTGTCCTCCTCTGAACAGCCTCCAGCCCCTCAATGTCTTTCTTGCAATGAGGGGCCCAGGACTGGACGCAGGACTGGAGGCATCCTTGGATGAATATTTGCATATACCAAGAAAGACTGGAAAAGTGTCTTTGTAGGAAGATGGCTTTGCAGGAAAGACCACAGGGTCCTGGGAGATGACGAGCTGACTCAGAGCCAGCAGTGTGCTCCTGTGGCCAATGTGGCCAGCAGTGTAATGGTCTGTGTTAGGGAAGCATCTCCAGCATGTCTGAGGAGGTGATTCTTATTCTGTACTGAACACTGGGGAGGCAGCATCTTGTACTCCCCAGTGGACTTATTGGAAGAAGTGCAGAGCAGGGCCATGAAAATGATTAAGGCACTGGAACACCTAAGGTGCAAGGAGAGCTGAGAGGCATGTGGCTGTAAACCTGGAACAGAGAAATCCAAGGAGTCTTATCAATAATCTTGTTAATGTGTGCAAATACCTGATGAGTAGAATCAAGAAGGTAGAGCCAGACTTTTCTTTGTGGTGCCTAAATAAAAAGCAAGAGACAATGGAGCACAAAACTAAATAGAGAATCTTTGTTTAAACGTAAGAAAAATATTTTTTTTTTTTTTTTTTTTTTTTTTTTTTTTTTTTTTTACTGTGCAGGTGGTGGAACATGCAAAAGGTTTCTCAGAGATGCTGTGGAATCTTCATCCTTGAAGATATTAAAAATGACCACTGACCACATCTTCAATGTCTGTGTCTGCCTACTAAAAGAAGACTCTTCCACATCTGCCAGAAAAGGAAAGGAAGAACCTGTTATGTCCCATTATAAAAGATCTAGCTATTCTTAAAAGAAAATTCAGTCACAGTGAAATATGAATCTGTTGGACTGAATGAGACCATGCTTGAAGGAAGAGGAGGAAAACGGAAGAGTCTGAGTTTAGTATTCATCTAGTGAAGGAATAGCATATGACACCAGAGTCAAGAGATTAATAGTGCTTTGGAGAAATAAGAATGACTCATACCTAGAACGCAATAGCACATAAAATATTTTGCAATCAGAGTGTAGGCTAGTAGACCCTTGCTTAAAAGATTTACTTGGAGCAACAATGGCATTTTTAAAAATCAAAGCCTTCTTATAGGTAATTCAAAAACAGAAAGGGAGGCTAAATTTATCAAATAAATTGTTTGCTGCAAATAGTTCTCCCAGTTCTTTCATCTGTGCTTAATTGGCTATCAATAATGCATGGAAATGCTGAGACACTAAAGAATCATGTAACAGGCATTCCATTATGTAATTAAGGACCATTAACTATATTAATGACTTTTCTAATTCTTATATTGTTAACCAATGAGTAATGCTTTATGTCACGAATATACTTTCAAACTTCTCTGCACCAGTGAAAAAGACACATCTTGCTTATCAAACTTCTGCAGGTAATTCACACAAGAGATTTGGTTTGAATAAATCTTGAGGAAGCTCAAACAAAAAGCAGATGACTATATCACACTGCACTAGGGGATTAAGAAAAATAAAGATTGGCAAACCTAATATTTCTAGATAGTGACTAGAAAGCTTTTAGGGGCTCAAGGGGAAAAAATGTAGCTATATATGTGTATGGGCAGAATACATATGAGATGATAAACCTGCTGCAGAAAAACTGTAGGACTGCCAATATGAAAATTGCAGATTTTAGCATCTGCCATGTGAAAGTGTGGTCACATGAGTTAAATCTGCCAAAGTCTCACAATACTTGTGTTGTTTGCTATACATATTCTATCAAGAATATCTAGGGAAGTTATGATGCCTTATGCCTGGAAATGTTCGAGGCCAGGTTGGATGGGGCTTTGAGTAACTTAGTCTAATGGGAGGCATCCCTGCCTGTGGCAGGGGGGTTGGAACAAGGTGACCTTTAAGGTCCCTTTCAACCTGTTGACTATAGAAATTTTTTTGAGAAGGACTGGGTCTTGAGAAGCACAGATACTTGAATTCATGGGATGTAACGTTAAGCTGCGTGCTGGATTCCGAAGGTTCAATCTTTTGGCTCTGCTAAGAAATTCCTTGACACAGAAATGGGTAAACATAATGAATATTCTTTGCCTAATAATAAGAATTTTTAATCTATTCATGCTGAAGTTATTTAGGAAAGAAGATAAATATTTCTGTTTTATATCTTGAGATGCAGATACCAGTGAGCTGAAATGTTTTGTCAATGGTCAGTAGGGTGGACCTAAAAGAAAAAAAACATCACAACTAAATCCCATAACCCAGTACCAAATTTGCAGCTTTGGAATTATTTTTGCTTAATATACTTTTGCTTGTACACCTAAACAAATAAATAACTAGATGTTATTTATTGTGTTATTATTGTGTTAATATAAATTGTTATTTATTATTGTGTTACAACAACACTTTTGCAATGTGCTTATCAAGCATATTTCTAGTATTTTTTTATTAATGATTACCTTATAGAAAGAATGGTGAACTTATAATTGTATTTAAAAAAAAAAAGGTAATTTTATTATCTCCTTCAGCCGTTGTCCTGTGTTATTTGTTTATCAAGTCTTATATTTTCTTAATGACTGAACTTACAATCCTTTTGTCTGAGACAAGAGGTTTCACTAAACATGTGTTCTGCTAGTATAACAGTTTTGTGGATCTGGGTTGGTTTTTTCAGCTTTCAATACTGTGTTCCAAAGCAATATAAATGTTACAGAATTACTTTTCATTGTTTACAGCTTGTGTGTAATTCATTTCTAACCAGTGAATTACCCAGAGTTAGATGTTAGCTCTGCAAGTTTCTTTTTTTTTTTTTTTTTTTTTTTTTTTTTTTTGTGGAAATTGCTCAGATACTACCAATTTTTCTTAAACTTAAGATTGTGGCAGTGAGCAAATCACGCAAAGATAAGGTCATATTTCAGAAAAGTGCTTAAATATGTGCTTAGTATTATGAACATGCATAGATCCCCTTGGCTGTACCTTTACATGTGTCTGTGTTGACACATATTTCATTATTTTTCTTTAGCAGTGCCATTTTCACAGGACACCTTGTTGCTTATTTTTAAATGTGAATCAAATATCTAACTCCTATGGTCCATATGAAAAGAAACTCTCCAGTCTATACACTGCCAATACAACATTTTTTAAGTTTTATTGACAAAATATTCATCATAAAGTGAGTTAGATGGTCTTGTTCAAAAAAATATTTCTGAATTTACAGTCGTGGACCTTTCAAATCAAGCCCAAGAAGGTTTTGCTTATCAAATACTGCTGTAAGTCTCTGAACTCGTGTTGGTGTTGTTGGTGGTTGTATTTTCTAGATGTGGAGGAGCAGTGATGTGTACATTTCCTACCATCAGGAATCTGCTTATAGTTCTCTTCAACATTAAAAGTATTTTCTCCTCTGACTTAAGTAAATAGTTGTGATAACAAAAATAGATGCTTTCTATGCATTACAATTGAAAGCCCTATTACAGAGGTGCTTCTGTATTTTCACTAATCACTTACTGTAAATTAATCTGACCCACAGAAAAGTGAGTCCACCTTAAAAATGCTTTGTACTGGAACAATCTTCATTGTGGCTTTCAGGTTGTGTTCTTTAACATTCTCTTTAGCTTAAAAATAGTTTTAAGACCTCTGACAGCAATATCATCTTGTGTGTATCATCCGGATGAACTGTGTCTAAAAAAGTTAATGATATTCTAACATCAGTGTGAGTATCCACCCGAGGGGTGTGGGAAAAGGTAAGGTTCATTTGGAGAACATTATGCTGGATAAGGAATTCAAAGACACTGCCAGTAAAGGAGTAACTTTAATTCTGCATTATAGTGAAAAAATACAGGGGTAGAACACAAAAAACAAGGTAGCTGCTTTGTCTACAATTTCCTTGAAAGCAAGACACAAAACACAGCTTTTCATGCCACTAACCCTTTGAGCATGAAAAACTTGAACAATGAGACAAGATTTAACATCAGCTCTTTTCAAATAGACTTGACTGAATTTATTTCCAATATAGCTGGAGCTGATCATTCTTTCACTGGCTACTTTAATAAAAGACAAGACATTTTAAACTGGCATGATCTGATTTTTCCTGAGTTTCATTACCACCAAATCTTTGATACCAGAAAGCAAGCAACCCTTCAGAAAGGAGTGGTAAGATATGGAGTTGTAGATATAGGGTTCTCTTAAAGCAGGGACCAAAGATCAGAAATATCTTGCAAGCTTGGGAAATAAGTGCTCATAAAAAGCCACAGCTGCTTTTGATGAAATTACTGAAAGTTGGTGCACAGACGAACAAGAAAACAGATTTTCCATTAATGATGTCCCTAGATTCTTAAGTTAAGTCTAGCAGGTAGCAAGATTCTTTCTTAGTTTCAAAAGATGTCTCACATCCAGGTGCTGAAACACATTTTTTAAAGCCCTGGAAACAAGAGTTTAAAAATTCAGCATCAAAAAAGCACCTGTAAATCCTCCACAGACATCTCATTCTCAAATATAGCACAAGAGCATTCGCCTAATGCTGAGCCTAGCTTTTCATGTGTAGCTCAGAGTGCTTGTAAGTGTGTTACAACCTGGAAGCAGTCATATAAGATCTCAAAGGTCTAACAGTTACATCAGCTGGATACTTTTGGACTGGGAAAGTAGGTAAGATGGCAAGTATTCCTAAAGAAAACAGCTATGAAGAGGCACATAGAAAAATGCATACTGAATTCTTTCAAAAACAGCATCTGGTTGACTTGTTGAGAAAGACCCTGAGGACTGAAGTTTTATCCCAAGTATATTTTATTTTTGTCTTAGTAGTCCTTATTGACAGAAATTTTTCTGATGTGATTCTTCAATTACAGTTTAAGGAAAGCAGAAAAAAATTATGGTAATATTCTTGCTACAGGAATGTAAAGCGGACAGAGCTGAGCCCATCCATGTCTTTTGGCTTAAAAGCTAAGTAAAAAGAATGGGACTAATTTAGCTAAACTGCTTAAATGATATCTAGGGTAATTTTAGAGTCCCTCAAGTACTCAGTTTGACCTTTAGAAGGACGTAGGTTTATCTACAGTGGTGTGCCATATCTGCCATTACTGGGTAGATATATGGGACAGGTTAAGGTATCTCAAATGTCTGTGTTTGGGCAAATTACACCATCCTTCTCCTGAAAGATAGTCAGCTAAGTTTGCCAAAGTTTTTTTTAAGATTTTGATATGCTGAACAAATTTATTTTGCATAGCCATATGCAACAAATGTTTTCCTGAAGCACTGACCTTATCAGGTCTGTGTTGATGCAATTCCTTCGCAGTCATGCTATAAAGCTGGTGGACTGCACAATATTCAGAGCATTGTGTGTAAACTGCCCAGCTGGCATGTTCATGCCCAGTTGGTTTTGCATTCCTTGAAGGGATTTACCTCAGTGTTCAAAAGTTATATACTGCATATTCTTGTATTTCTGTCTGGGGATTTTGGGCCTGGGAGAACAAAAGATGCATCTTACTGGTAATATTTGAAGCAAGAAAGACTCTCAGTGTCTTGGCTTTGCCCAAGGCCTTGACCAACTGGTATGTACTTTGCTCCACTGAGCGGTGGGGATCCCTGTACTCACATTCTAACTAGTTTTATTTTGCTGATGACATAATTGTAGAAACTCTTTTTCATCCTCTTGAAATCCCTATCTGGATTAATTTTCAGCTGAACTTTAGCTCTTCTAACTGCATTCATGCATGCTTGAGAAATGCCTTTGTGCTTCTGGGCAACCTTCATCTGTTCTTGCTTCTGTACAACACCACCACAGGTGTTTACTTCAGGTCAGAGTTACCTGTTCATCTAAACAGCCTTCTGTTTTGGGCTGGCCTTTCTAACACATAAACCTTTATCTCACAGAATCTCAGAATGGGTCAGGAAGGAAGGAGCCGCGGTGGGTCATCTGGTCTGACCTCTCTGCTCAAGCAGGGTCAACCCACAGCACAGGGCAGAGGATTGTGTTCAGTGAGGAAGACTCCACAACCTCTTCATGATCTGTTCCAGATCATGAACCAGGGCCTGGTCACCCACACAAAAAGGAAGTGAAAAATGTAACCTATTCTGCCTACTCATTAACTAGATTTATCAAAAATATAGCACATGAAGCCAGTACAGACTGGTAGCATATATTTATAGTCAAATAATCAAGAATCAATATCTTTATTTGAGACTTATAATTCTTCTATTCATATGGTTATATTAATGCTATAACATTTCTGTCAAAGTAAAGACACTTTTAGAATTTTTTGTCTACAACAATCTTTTTCTACAACAAGAAAGGGTATTTTTGTTCAAGAGACTGCAATGGAATAATTAGTGCCTCCTTACCTTGTGTATTGCTCTCTCTATGCAGGAGTTACACACAATTTAAAACATCAATAAGAAGTAAATTGTTGCAAATTACTATTCTTTCCTCAGTATCCAATAATTTGCTAGAACCAATAACAATGGTGTCAGAATGTAACCTTGGATCAGTCCTGTCCCGTAGTGAACCATTAATTGTTTGCACAATACTAATCCTTTAAGAATACTCAACAAGCCCATGCTAACTCCTTGAGCTTTTTTCTTACCTCTGTTTATAGACCTGAGTGTTCTATTTCTCTTGGTGTAAATGCTCCTGAACATCAAGCAAAAGAGAAATAAAAGAAAAGCAAATGTACCCAACTAAAAGCTTGAGCTAAGTGAGCTATTATCACTGAATTGATATAAAACTGACTATTCTGCTGATGAAATTCTCTTTCAGTGCTACTGCCTTCCTAAAATCAGTGAAATGAGAACTCCAAAATTTGGGGCAAATGCACATATGTGCATTTCTCTGAGTTGATATATCCTTAGTATATGTCTTCTTCCAAGACTAAGCAAACTTTATTTTTGGAGACGAACTGATTCCTCAGATCCAGGAATACATGTGCCTGCTCAAAAGTAGGTAGGAGGAAGAATTAGCAACTACATATTTTCTTTCCAATTAAATGTACTAACTAATCACAGAGCCAGAAACAGCATCTCCCTGTATTGTTCTGAGCCACGGAGATCTGAGATGTCTTCAGTGCTCTCACATTTGCTGTGAGCTGTACACAGACACTCAGACAGCTGCTGTGAAGCTGCCAATATGCAGTAGTAGCATGTTAGCCTGCAGTAACTCATTTGTGTTTTGAAGCCAAGAGTCAACAGACTGAAATCAAGCTGTTCTGCCTGTAAATTGAGAATCCCACTTGCTGAATGTGACACCCCCAGCTGGTGATGAGTAGCCCACTTCTCAGGGAAGAGGTGAAGTGTTCTGCCAGATTAGTTGTGATTTTTTGCCTTCTTTACTGTTGTCCCATGCTCATTTCACAACAAAAGTATGGTCTTGAAGCATGAAGAGAATGGGAAGGTGTTTCCTACTTCCACTCACATTAGGACAAACTTTTCCACAGCATGGTCATCTTGTGGACAGAGTTTTTTTTGTTTTAAAGAAGTGGCATTTGAGAAAGAAGAATGAAATAGAGATTGAGAAACAGAATGAGAAGGAAAAAAAAAAAAAGGTTGGGTTGAAAGGACCTTAAATATCATCCACTTCCAGCTCCCCTGCCATCAGCAGGGACACATTACACTAGACCAGATTGTTCAAAGCCCCATGCAACCTGTCCTTGAACACTTCCAGGGATGGGACATCCACAGCTTCTCTGGGCAACATTCCATTAAGTATATATTTTCTCTTTTTTCTGTTTCTGGCCAGGACAGGGAGGGTGACAGAGAGAATCCTGGGGTTATTAAATACCACCTCATACCATACAGAGGGGAGATGGAGGGGTGGGCTTTTTTTCCCCTGGCTCATGATGCTGATTGTTTCAGGGAGAACACAAAACTATTCCAAAGCACAACACTCACAAAGAAGCTTTTGGCTGGTGAGATGAAGTGCTGAGGAAATTAATGTAATTCTGTGCATGCACAGGTCTCATCATCCCTTTAGCAAAGAGAGAGTACCCTGCCCTACTAGTCCCAAAGGAAAAGTGGTTATCTTTCTATCACAGAGGTTTGTATTCCTTTTGGGATAACTTCCACATTCTTGACTGACAAATAATCTCTTTGTAATGTGGGAGAAGGTGGTGAGGGAGAATGCCATAGAGAAAGGAGAGATCTAAATAAGAATGGTTCTGCTTTTTTAGTTGTGCGTAAAGTAACATTGTAAATGTCATGATGAACACCCCTTTTTTTGCAGGAATGGTATTCACTGGTGTTCTGGAAGATAAATCTCATGCCTTGATTTTAAACATCATGTTTTTATCATGGAATGAGCGGTTTTATTTTGTAATTGAAAATAATGATTCAAATGTAACTTCATACTTAAAAAAAAGAACTTCACAGAATGAAATAAAATTGCTAAATGTACAGTAGAATTAAAAGTACTTCACAACTGAATTTATAAGCCTTGCCAAATTTTTTTCCAAATTCAGATTCAGTACTATGGGTTCTGGGTTTTTTGCTAATGATACTGTGCTATTTTATGAACTGTAAAAGCACTTACAAGTGCAGCAGCTGACTGCATTGTCAGACCAAGGCAATGTTTCCACCAAACCTTGAAAATCTGTACTGACAGAAGCCTAAAAAGCTAAAAAAAAATCTTCTCAAATACATCTTTGATGCCATTACATATAGACAGCAAACAGCGCAGGGATTTTTGCAGTAGAATATGTGGGGGTTTCATGAATAACAGGCTGAAGGTGAGTCAGAAATTAGTGGCCTTGCAGCAGGGAAGACCAACTGCACATGGGGTTGTAATAGGAAGGGTGCTATTACTCATCAGTTTGGGAGGTGCTTTTCCCCCTCTCTTTGGTAGCTGGGAAGTGTCTGCAGTATTATGCTCAGTTTTGCCCTCCCTGGCGCAAGAAAGACCTTGGGATTCTGGAATGAGTCCAGAAGGGACACCAAGTAGGTTAGGAGGCTGGAGCACATCATGTGTGAATGATGGAAATCTGGGAGAGGCATTTTATTTAATATGAAGGTGGTCACAGTTCTCCCAGAAAAGCATCTCAGTCCTTGGAGATATTAAACATCTTATTTTACAAGGGTGTAAACAATCTGATATAGTACAAAACTGGTCCCTCTTTGAGCTGGGGAATAGAATAAAACAGGCTTTTTTAATCTAAATTTTTCTTTGAGTCTCTTTATCCACATTGTTACAGTTAGGAAGAGCTCTGAATTTGAAGAAATACATACCATGAAGGTGGTAACACATGGTTTTGAAACCTTTTCCAGGAAAAGTGTAGCAAAATATATAAGCATGAGATCTTCCTCAACAGGAGAGTGAAGAGAACACAAGCCAACATACCATATGCAAAAAGGAACTCTATGATCTATACTGCCCACGAATGAATTAGTAGCAATTCCTAACTTAAGTTACCTGCCAGCTGAGATTTACAGCACAATGTGAAGGGATAAACAGCACAATGTTTTTAAAAATAGTTGGATGACTAGCAAAGAAATCCATAGCTTGTTTAAGGAGTTTGAATACTGAAATACTAGATTAACTGAAATGCATAGGAGTATACAGAGACAGATACTTCCATGAAAAGACTACCAGTGTTGACAGAGTAGTGGGAAACAGAAAGTGTCCTCCAATACTTTTTGAGATCATTGATCATTCAGAAACCTTAAGAACAACATCACTGCGAGCACTGCTACAACAAGATACTTGCTTAGTGAATGAAAATGAACTTAATCATGTGCAAGAATAAAATTCTTATGTTTAGCCATTCTATACGATGAAGTGAAACAGACCATCAGCTACTGCATAACAAACGTGGATGGTTCTCCATGGAACAGCATTCTGGAGTCTGAGCTTCATGAAAAAGTTCAAGTGCTCTTGATAGGTAAATCAGTCCTGTTGACCACCTCTATGACAATTTCTTGCACATCTGGTTTCCTCAAGATCTTCAACAAGCTGTCTTCCTTCCACTTGCTATTCTGGAAGAGCAAGGCAACAATACAATGTTACCTACAAGGCAGAGGGATTTCAGGGCAAAACAGATTGATTTTCAGAAAAAAATATTCTTCCAGAAGCACAGTGTTTACGAGGTTTCTGCTTTTTAGTTATAGTCTCAAGGATCAGGGTCCCCACCTTCAGAGATGTCATCAGGAAAGATGTTGTCATCTATTTAATTGCACTGAAAAGGAAGTTTGGGTTTGGTATTGTTTGTTTTGTTGCCTTTTTTAAAGTACATGGAATCCTTATAGACTTAGATATGAAATCTGTTCTTTTCCAAAGCTGTGCCTTCATATAATTTGTAACTAAATCTCCTCAATAACTGTAGTCTTCCAATGTCATATCTCAGCAGTGAGGTCTGGATGAGTTTGAGGGAAGAGTTTATTGAAATATGTACTAAATTACTACTACTTTCATTACTTCTTATCTCACCATGCCCTGAGCAAAACTGACTCTTTAGCAATGAAATCGAAGCACAGGAATTGGTTTGTAAGTGTCAGTGTTTTACCATTATGCCTTAGAGCTGTCAAGAGAGGCAGGCACAAGCCTCTCAAAAACAAGCTAGGCATGACTGCACATTTTCATCATTTTTAATAGGAATAGCATATTCACCATCTAAAAGTGTTCCTTTACGGCATAATTTATTTATTTTTAAATGACCTTTTATGGCTTTTTCTCTGTGGAAGCTCACAATTATCAGATTACCAATGACACAGTGCTAACAGTTTTCAAAAGTGAAGGTTAGTAACAGAAACAGAGACTCTGTAGAATACCACAAAAACTTCATCAAAACTATTGATTCTGCCCTGGAACAGGGTTGAGCTATCTCAGTTTTACAATTTCAACCCAGAGTCCTGACTATGAGTTCCAGACAACACTTCCCTTTTTGTCACATATGGTTTTATACCAGGCAGCCTTGAACCTTTGTCAGAGATGATACTTTTATCACTGTGAAGTCCAGAAAATTAAGATCTTTTTCAGGATTTTGAAACTTGAGTTTTCCAACCATTAAAATTTTGTGAACTTTGGCTTATTTCAGAAAACATCTGTCAAGAAGAATGAGCTTTTTCTAGAGAAAATTTTTGACTGTATCAGCCCAAACATCTGTTCTCTAGTTCATCTCTGTAAATTTCCACTCTGCAAACATTGGAGAGTTTGCATAGAGAATCAATAAATTCAAATAAATTCAGTTGGAGACTTGCAAGACCTGACTGGACAAAGTCCTGGACAGCATGGACTTTTTTTTGTTGTTGACCTTAATTGAGATGTAGCTTGGACCAAAGACTATGTCCTTGGACTACAGACACAGTGATTTCCCAAATAACTGATTCTGTAAACCTTCTTTGGATAATCAGTATCTACAGTAATATTATAAGTAATACTCTTTTGCAGGTTTTTGTCAAAAGTGAAACCAACTTCTTGGCATTGTTACAACTGAGGAACAAAACACATCTGAGACTGCCTTTAACCAGTTATTAAAGTTTACCACAACAAAAAGTATTAAAAACATGATCTGAATTTTCAATTCAGGCTTGTAATTTATTTTCTTGAATAAAAAAACAAAATAAAAAAAAGTAATAATTATACCAATGAATTTTGAAACATTAAAATCCCATGTTGGCCCTTTTGTAGTATCCCTTCTTACAGGCTTCCATCATTTACAGAAAGGTGTGACAACGTGCCATGTTTGCTGAAAATTGACTCCAAGTCCTGGCTGTCAGCTGCCATCAGAGACTGCAAGGAGCACTTGCTTACCGGCTGGTGTTCAATACTCACTTCCAACAGAAACCATCTTGGACATACAGTGGCAGCAAAAGTTGTGCAATAAAAGAGCCTCTGTCCTCATCTACCTGTGAACCAAATCCTTATTAACTATGTGATTTAATAACAGTAATTGGCCTTGTTAGGTTAGTTTATTTTCTTCATATTTATTTTCAGTAATATACCTGACTTCTATGTTAATCCTGCCAAGTGAAGGCAATTATTTCCATAAAAGCTATCTATGCCTTTTCTTGAATATATCTTTTCTCTTTTAATTAAAGTAAAATAGAAATATCTAGCTAAACACTCTGTTTATTTCCATCCACTAGACCAAGACAGAAACCAGCTTTTCTTATTTTCCCAATTTTTTTCAACAAGCTTAATGCTAGGTAACCTATTTTACACAATTTGTACATTTAGCCTCAAAAACTGTCATATTTTTTCCTAAGAAAAAAATATTCTATGAATAAGCCTTCCCCAAAACCTTGTCTGTCAAGAAGTGCAGTGAGACTTCTTTAAATATGAAATGTGTGAACCTAAACAAAAATTATTTTTTCCAGCATGGGAGCTGAAAAAACCAAAACTTGGTAAAGTGTATATATATCTATAGATTAGATATAGATAGATATAGATATAGATATAGATATAGATATAGATATAGATATAGATATAGATATAGATATAGATATGACAGAATTTTTCATATTTCATCACCTCAAAGATTGGGAATTTGCCATTGTGCTTCATGCTGCAGAACTGAGACCATCATCCTTGCTTTATATTAAGATTAAATATTGTTTATAGAGCACCTATAAAGAAGTATCTGCTTGTGTTTTCTTTATAAAGCTACAGAAATTGCTTCACAGTCAAATTATAAAAAACAATATTGATATTAATAACAAAGAAATAAACTATATGGTTGTTCACCTTTAAAATCACTCTTCAACTTGAGACAGACTATTGCTCAGTCAGGATTTCTGTGCACTGAGAACTTTGTGCTGTCCAAATTTTGCCGAGATATTTTGTTCCGCATTAACTTTTGGATTATTTTTCATTTCCTAGATTCCCACTTTCCTGGATTAAGATAAAACTGCATAGCAGGCATAAGAGATTTTCCTCACAGCTTGACTTGAAGTACTGAGGATAAAAAAAGAGACAAAACAGAAAAACCCTCACGCTTAAATAAAAGAGCATTTCATATTTAACATCTTAGCATAAGTGCTATGTGTTCTAAAATGATAATGAGGCATTACTATAATGAAAAACAAATTATTTTGCCTGCTGTATGCTTAGGTGTACTTTATCAGAAGCACTGCTGCAGGAATTGCTTGTAAATTCACAAAAGGCTTTCCTCTGGAGTTGTAAAAAAAGTTATAGAACTCAGATGTCAAGACTCAGGTGTGTATAATTGTATTACATGGAACATAAAGTTGTGAACCAGAATTACTGTGAGCTCAATAAAATAATGAACGAAACAGTGGGTATCTTTTACTTGGTCATGCTTTAGAACTGAAATTTGTTTTCATTCCTGAAATAATATTGCTCTCATGGTTTTATTTCACTCTAACAAAATTACTTTGGAATGATTTCTGCTACCTTAAGCAGCTATACATTTCCAATTGTAATTATGTATTTTTTTTGATGGGAATTTTAATATTGTTTTAAAAACGATGATTAATTACAAAAGGAGAACAAATCTATTCCAAACATTCCCTTCAAACTTGAAATTTAATGTGGGTGTAGCTCTACCCAACTGGAGCTCTATTGAAGTCAGTGAAGCTGGTATAATTGCAACTAATTTAGAAATATTAGCATTGACATTGATGATGGTATACAAGGGTATACAAAATTACATCACATTAACTCATGGCATGGAGCCTGTGGCTCTATCCTGTCTGTACAGTAACTTCCTTGATTTCTCTTGTCTATCATCCATTTAATTCAACAATTTGAACAGTTTGAATAAATATGCTGATTCAAATATGTTTTCCAGGTTAATTACTTTGGAGCAAAATCACATTTTAAAAAGAGACTCAAGACAAGACTTTTAAACATATCTAAATATGTATATATATAGGTATAGGTGGTATTCCAGGAAAAGACAATTTAGGAAATTAGGCAAATTTTTAAGCAATACAGAATCATATCTCATAATAACTTGAAAAATCTACAGTACAGACACGTGAAAGTCCTGTTATAGCAATGGTTATGACTTCCACATATCTGAATAAATACATGTGTCTATATATCTACATACACCTAAATAAGTACACATAGATTTATAAACATCTGTTATGTACACATTAGTTTATATGATATGTACATGTGTAGGGCCTAATTATTTAAAGTGTGGTTGATAATGACACAAATAAGAAAATCCTTCAGTCAGCACAACCTTCAAGAACAAGCAGGAACCTGGTTTTAAAATTTCGTATTCAGATTTCTGGAACAATTATCACCTCACCTGGGTATTCTAACAAGTTAATCAGTAGCTGAATTGAAATACTCATCAACACACTATGTAATTTCATTGAGAGTATCTGCTAACTCAGATCAACTCAATTAATCTCTAGTGGAATGAAACAAAGAAGCAGATGGTAATGTGTTTTAGTCAACACCAACTTTTTATTCTGCATACATTTTTAAGTACACTATTCCTAGGCATTACTCCTAAGGTATTGAGAAATTGCCTTACTTTTAATCTAAGGTTTTAAATAGACACCAATAAGGCACACTCATATTCCATTTTGTCAGCAATTATTAGAGTTTTCTCAAATGAAATATTTCCCTTAGGCTCAGTTCTGCATGATACTTATCCTGACACACCCATTGATTTTCTGGGAGCAAGTTCAGGATCTTCCACCACCACCACCTCGGCACAGAGGTCATGTCCCACCCAGTGAGCAGCACTGATATTTGATTAAATGCACTCAGCACTGCTTCACGTGCTAACAGCTGGTGATCAGTAAGGATGCATTTGATATTACCTTTTCCATAGTGCTTCAAAAGTAAAGGTTTGGCATCCTAAACTGCTTTGTCTTCATCTTTATGCAGAAAATATAAAGGTAAATCTCTTAATCCACATGATCCTGATATCAGCAATCTCCCTTTTCCTTTGGTCTGGTGGTCAAGACACTAAAAAAGGTGGCTTAAATATGAGTGCCAGCCTTGTTTGTAATATTGTTTATAGCCTCAAGCTTCACCAGGGGAAGTTCAGGTTGGACATGATGAGGAATTCCTTCATGGATAGGGATCTTAAACACTGGAATGAATTGCCCAGGGAGATGATGGAGTCACCATCTCCAGAGGTGTTCAAGAAATGACTGGAGGCAGCAGTTAGTGCCATGGTCTGGCTGAAGAGGCAGTATCAATCAATGACTGGACTCAATGATCTTGGAAGTCTTTTCCAACCTGGATATTTCTGTGATTATTTATATATTTTCCATTTAAGGACACCTTGATTAAAATACACAGAAATGGGCCAGGAGGAAGGGTTGAAACCTTTTTTTTCCTATTCCTACCCACTTTCCATAAGTTAAGAACCTCACTCATAGTCCAGCTCTTGTCAGCTTGAGCGCTTGCTACAGCACTCCAGCAGCCATGTCAGCAGAACTGGGCTGTGACCCATGTCACATGTAAGTCTGTAGCCTTGAGGTCAGTGCAGACTTGGAGACGTTGGCAGACAGTTTTAAATATGGTCACATTGGGGAATTAATTAAATCCAGGCTTCCACCTTCATGATTTATGTTCTGCTTCAGAGTGTATTTATAAAAACATACAAAACCAAACAGACAACAGCTGGACAAAGCCCTTCTCCCATTGGAAAAAATGTATTTTGGAGGAAATTACCGGAACTTTATTCTTTAAGATAAATTTCCATGGATACTGAGCTTGATTTTAAAATGTCTGGCTAGCAGTTTGTATCCATCATGTGAGATAAACAGATTAAAAATCATTTTCTAAATCTTGTCTTCTGTAAAGTTCTAAATAGTTTTGTCCTGAACAAACCAGGAAACAAAATCCATGTGTATAAATGAACAAGGTATATAATTCAAATAGTAGATGCTCTGCAAATTAAACTATCTTCAAAGTGAGGGTGTAGCTTAGGATGGGCTATTTTATGTTAAAATGTTGGGTCCATAGTTCATCTATTTATGTAGACCTTTATAGGCCTAATGGTCTTACTGGCATTCTTACTGTATTTTAGCCACTCTTCATCACTTGTAGACATCCACAGAACTCAGTAATATTCTTAGTTCTAGAAAGGAGAAGAGCAGTGAAGGTTTAGTCATGCAGTGAAGACATGACTTATGGTATATCACCAGCACAGGAGGTTACCAGAGCCCTTCTGTCAGCCAGGCTCTGCATTTAGAGTTTTGGACCCATGACTATGGCAGTGAGGGAAAGGTGTATTTTTTAGTGTGAGAGGACCCCTAGCAAAAAAAAAGAAAAGAGAGCCATGGTTTTCCATCTTCAAACAAGGTTTAACCATCCTGCCTCACTGTTTTATTTTTGTGCATTGTTTTTTACTTTGTTTCCATGGTTCCTGTGTTGATTTAGCTGCAATTGCTTCTGTTTTAAATTTATATATCTCGTGTTCTGTATCCAAATTGCATCTAATTCTCTAACTTTACCAATCCTCCTTTTTGTCTATCCTTTTCCCTGATAGCCCATCCTTTCTTCTTTCAGTATTTTATACTCTCTTTGCTTGTCTGCCATCCCCTTTTCCTTTCTTCTGCTTTGCATTTCCCTCTATTCATTTTTTTTCCTGTCAGTTGGCTTGTGAAGAAATATATTATGGGAAGTAGTTACATACAGGATATTTCTCTGAAAACATAACTAGATTTACAGTAACAGAAGTCAACACATCGACCTGCAATATCAAATTGTGGATGAATTTAATTTAATGCAAGCTAAACTAATGCTTTTATAGGGTACCATATGTGTGCCAGATCCTTTAAAAACATGAAAGACAGAGTATATGCACTAAAAATATTACAGCTGAGCATTCTCAGTTTTATAGAATCTATTTCAGTTTGTGCTAGATAACATATTTTACAAGTATAGATAAAGTTGGTGAACAGATCAGAGAAGTCTCATAAAGAAGGTACTTTTTAATCAAGGACTTGAAGGAGAAAAGAGATTGGTTGATCTAGGTCATGATTTTGAAGTATCAGCTCCATGTAATAATACTGGCACATCTACATAGTCCAAAAGCAGCCTGGATTCTACTATTTCATGCTCCTCTGCTTGCATTATATATGCACCTAATGCATACATTTATATTATATACATAGACACATAATATTTATTCTAAACTTTTCCCCATAAAACTGTCCACAGAGGATGATCTTCTCATCAAATTTGCAGTTACTGGTTCTTCTGTCATGGTGATTCACATCTCATCTTTATGCCAAATAGAACTTATTTTGTCTTTCATAGACTCACATAATGCCACAAAATAACATTATACCTACTGCGCCTTTGAAACACAGTCTATTTTAAAAATACTTCTAGATTTTAAATTAAAAAAAAAATTATTCTGACTCGATACTAGAAAGACATCTTTTGAATTTTATTGTGAAGGCAAGAAAGGAAGATAGTTATAATAGCTAATATCCTGAACATTGGAACAATCTTCTAAAATCAAAAAGACAAATCTTCTAGTCCTTTTTTTGTCTTCTGTGAATTTCTGCCTTCCAAAGACTGGGTTAGTTGGCTAGGTAAATAAAAACTCCTTTTTTAATTTTTAAAAGTAACAGATACTATTGCTTTTTCTGAAAACAAAATGAAGTCCAATTAGAAAGCTGTAATTAATTGAAAATCCATAATGTTTCTAGAGATTATTGTAATTTTGGGAACTAAAACTCATAAGCCTTCTTGTCTGCTCACATATTCTGCCAGGGTTATTTAACATTGTAGGTCTTCTCAGAGTTTTCTTCCAGTGGAAATATTTGGTATTTCAACCATTTTCCCTTTCAAATAAACAAGAAAACCATGAAATACTGAAGCACATCACAACACAATAACCTGAAAATGTGGAAATTAAAAAGAAAAAGAAAATGTCTAAGTAAACAAATGAATTAATTGAATAATTTATTTCTTCTGCATCAGTGTTCAATTTTTTTTCAAAAAAGGACTTTAAAAACATTTTTTCTTTATTCCATCTCTTAATTATAACATTTATTTTTTAATTAACAATTTGATTCATTTATGAGAGCTCCCAAATGGAGGAAAATACAAAAAGCAATTATTGTGAAAGATTCCTACCTATATATCTGTTTCTTTTCCCAGCACGGTTTCCCTAAATTTTTCCCTCTTGTTGGATTCATTCATGTCGCCCATTCTCTCTGCCATGTCATTAGTTTGCTCTGCACCCGAAATTGTCAGTCCATGGATGAAGACCCAAAGGGCACAAATTTGTATCAGTGTAGACACTGACACTCCTTTTCCGGCTTCTTAGAGTGAAAGAGGTGAAAGAGGTGAGTGGAAAAAGATGTGAGGAGTTATTCTTTATTGACTGAGACAATAAAAATTAAAATTTTGATGGAGAAACCAATGATGACTGTGCTTAAAATCAATGAAAAAGAACTGTCACAGTCAAGATTGGCCTGTTCATAAAACAAGAATCTTACTCAGCTTAAAAAGACAAGGACAGAGAAAACTCAGATGAGCCGTCTCCTGCACAGGTGAAGTTTTTCTTTTGTCAATTAGATTGCTGTTGAAAATCTGCCATTTCATATCTATTGAAGTACTTTTCCTTTAATCAGTCTAAGTGACTTGAGGCTGGCTGGTTCAATCAGATATATACCATATTTTTATGCATTAATCTAGTTTACATTAAAAAAAATAAATCAAAACCTTTGGAAGCATTTGGAAGCACAAAAATCACAGCACAACTCAAACCTTTCTGGAATGGAGCAGTATCATATTTCAGTGACCACATATCAATATTCTATATTCATCCATCTGAATTGTAGGAATTTCCAAATTGAATCAGATTAGATAAAAATCTATCCATTTTATTAAATTGTTATTAACATTGGTCAGGACCAAATGTTTCAAAGAAACATAAAAAACCCTCGGCTTAAAAACCTGGACTAAACAAAAGTTGTATAAATTTTCCCTAAAGAAAGGGAGTCTCATAAACCCTATCATTTAGAAATTGACTTAACCACTAAGTAATAATGCTTCCATTTCTTCTGGAACTTTTATTCAGTATAGATGAACAAATATAGAGCAAATCATGGAAAAAATATAGTTATTTTACATTCGTTAATTTTATTATACAAATAACCTTTTTTTGCTTCCTGAAGAATACAATTTTCTTATTTTTTTGCTGCTGACAGTAGTTTTTATACAAAGCCTTTTGTCTAGGACTAGCAATGTCAGTATTTGTTGGGTATCTTTGACAACTAAAGGCTGGATTCAAACCATTATTTAATCAAACATCTCTCCAGGTGAACATAAACCACTTCTGATTTTTGCTCAGTGATTGTATAACTATCCTGTTTATTTGGACCAGTGACTAAGATTTGTTAGCCCATAGGGGATCACTCTTGAATAGCTGCTGAAAAAACCAATCCAAGTACTTTGATTAAATTCTGCCTCATTCTGGAATCTTCTTGTGCAGCTTTGTATCATTCTTGTGATGAAGAACAAGTGCTGTTTTGTCGGGTAGGGAGAAATAATGCTGCCATCCCCTTAAAGAAATATTTTCCCCATGTGTAACAACTGTGGAATGATATACAGCTTTTTAATGGACTTTTAAAAGCTATCTGGAGACTTAGTAAAAGACTTCCATGCCCAGTAGATAACAAAATGTTATAGTAATTTTAGTGCCAGACCTTAATTAAAAAGAAAACCATAAAATGTATAAATGGGTACTATAGAGAATGATGCAGCTTTGTGGAACCATTTAAGTCTCTTCATCACAAAGATTGCAGAAATTAATAAGAGGACATAGTTTGTGTAATAGTGTACTGGACACAAGGTACTCAATATATTTTTGCCCCTTGAACAAGCAGTTGTTGCTTGGAGTGCATAGTTTCATCTTCCCAGGTAAACTCTTCCATAAGGGATAGTCCCCAACAAGCAAACCTGTTGTTAAGGCTGTGTCTGCAAATGAATTGTCTATAAACAAACTCAGCATCTGGCAGACATTCCAAGGTGAAAGCCAAACAGATGGCTAATTTAATATAATCTAAGTGACTTTGGATCAGATAAAGCAATTGAATTAACAGCACTTTAAATGAACGTATACCACACATTCTCACTATGCCATTATAATGGGCACCTTTTTATATCTTGAAAATCATTGCTAATTGAAGTTTCATATGGTGAATGCTTATATCTGTAAGATGTACTGCTAAACAGCTTGACAAAAAATAATTGCCATTTTAAATAAAAGCAATCAGTATTATGACCTTTATTATAACTCAAATACAATTTTCTTCAGAACTTCTCCATACAATTTTTAAATCAAGATACGTAGACTGAATACTATATGAACTCATACGTGCATGTGTAGGAGGAATAATTTGTTATATACATACCTTAACTCAGTGTATATATGCACATATATATATATATATATATATATATATATATATATATATATACAAACACACACATGTTCATACAAAATATATTATGCTGCAAGTTTGGATGTTTTCAAGTATTCATTTATTAAGTACAAAACCCCTCAAACAACAAAACAACTTTTGAATTATAAAGGGAGTTTAATTATTATTAGCAGTTGTTATTTGTGACATGTTCTGAAGTGATACACTCTTTGATCTACGACAGAGAAAAAAAGAAAGAATATTTCCCCTTGGTTACTTTGCATACCTCAGCTGCTTTGAGGGGTTGAAACACTCCCTGAATACTGAGCTGAACTGTTTGTACACAGCCAAAGTCAAATGCTTAAAATTCCTTTTTATTTGTTTTATATGTACACGCAAGTTAGTTCTCTGTGCATTTTCTGATCCCTCATCCAAGAAAACTCTTTGTTACATTTGTGCAAAATAGGTAAAAAGGAGATGCAAAGGAGTTTGTCCTGTACAAAAGATAGTATGCTTGAGAAAGTAGATCTTCAGCTTTCCATTTCCTTCTCACTTGCACAGAACTCTGAAATCCCTGCCAAGCCCACAATTACATTAAGCTCCAGAGTTAGACTCATGATCTATTGGAGATGGATTAAATACTGGCCTGCTGTGCTGCATGATGTAAGGAAGAGCTCCTTCCTGGTACTCAGGAGCTCTGAGAACGATCTCAGGTCCCTGGGCAAAGGGCCATCCAGCAGTGTCTGCCAACCAACGGGAAGTTAAAATAAAGGGAAAATTCACAAACACAGTTATAAAACTCTGGTGCTGCAATTGCAAAGGACAGATTTGATTACCCAGTTAATCTTTCATTTTTCTGTTTTTATTTTCCTATACACTGAGACATCAAAAAAACCACAACTTTTCTGGCATTTTGGCACAGGTTATGCCTTGCTTCTGTTTACATTCTAGCAAAAAAAAAAAAAAGAAAACTCATTAACTTTTCCAAATGTCTAACTTTTTCTTTTTTTTTTTTCGTATATGGCTTAGCATCATTGTAAGAAGCATGGAGTAAGAGGTAGAGGAGTTGAAGGCCGGTGGAATTTTAATAATCAGTGAAGGAAGATTTGGCTCTTTGTTACAGTCTCTATCATATACCTCTCATCTGATATTATTGAATACACTTTGGAATTTTCTAAGTATTGTATTGCATCTTTTATCTTGTAGTGTGCAAATTTTCCTTCAAATTGTACTATAATAATTATACACACTAAATGCATACATACTGGACATATAATGGATATATAAACACAAGTGCTTTTATTTTTTGAGATATAAAAAATACATGATAATAATGTAAATATTATTATTACAATAAGAATAAATATTGTAAATAATACATGATAAGTGCCTAGATCTGCTGCTAATCCATACCATATAATTTTATTTCCTCTTCAGCAAAATAAACTCTTGCCAAAATCTGAGATTTTAAAGCTGCCTGTGAATGAATATTAGCCCCTAGGCTGATATCTAGTCAGAAAAACCAGCACAGATAACTTAAAAGAAAAAAAATAGAAAAAAGAAGCCATTTTCCTCACTCTAGACATGCCCAAATCAGGAAATTTAGATATGATAATATATCAAGATTTCCAACCATGTTTTAGTGGAACATAAGACACTATCTTGACCCATCCATTTTAATACAATTCATAATTCTATTACTATGAGGAAAATATTCTACTTAATCTACAGCAAATTGAACTACAGGTTAGTATTTTCTTTTTCTTTTTCTTTCAGTGAAGGCAATTGTTGCAGTCTAAATCTTGTTATGAGCAAAAGAGAATACCCTTTTACATAAAGCAAAGAATTTCCTGTAGATTAGCAGTCTACTAAAGCCACAACAAATAGTTTTTTATTAGTCCAGCTGTGATGATAGGAACACTGCTAGTCAAATTGAAATTGTTATAGAAAAGCCTCACGATTAATGCACACATATATGTGTCTCTCTATATGCATATATGTATAGAAGTATATGCTCAAGCGTGTATACATAAAGGATATACAAAATATATATATAAAAAGAATGTATATTTTTAAAAATGTGTGTACATATATACATATATCTATGTATAGATATACATATATCTCTGTGTGTGTGTGTGTGTGTGTTTGTGTGTGATCTTCCCATATATGTGAGTGTCCTTTTCCCTGGTGCTCTTTGTCCTGTCCCTCCACCCAGTAGTTAATGAGACAAGAGTTTGTGCGAGCTTCAGGAGCAAAGGAATAAAAACTGGGTCATGGTGAACTGGCTGGGTCTTCACTGGGCAGAATATGATGGTTGTGGTGGTTTCTTCCTCTTCAGTCTGGGGTTCCCCATAGTTTTTATAAATTTTCTGACAGTTACTTGCTTGCTTTTACCCTGCTGTTTCCCATTTCCATGTGTTCTCTTTCTTACCCTTAAATTTGGGTTTGCTTGACTCACCAGGTGATGTTTCCTCTATGTGAAAAAATGCTCTGGGATTTCTGATGCCATCTGAAAGCCCTACTTTTCTATAATATATTATAATCCTACAATCAAAGACAGTTCACTTAATCCATAATAGCTGCTTGGTTTTACTCTCTATTAATTAGCAATAGGTGTTATGCCACACAGAGGTACAGAGATAAACTCAAGCTAAAAGAAATTTGGCCATAGTCACCTCACAACTAAAAAACTGCAACCTCAGCTAAAATAAGTTAAATTCACCTCAAGCCAGTACAAGGCTAGACAAGTCTGAAGTCCCTGTTCTCTCAAAGTCTGTCACCTTTTACTAGAAACGTTATAATTTAAAAGTGATATTTGTTGAGCTATGCAGTCTTTGGTCTTCTCTATACATGTAAATCACTGCAGTTAATAAGATGGTTTAATGAAAATTAGTTGTAGAAGAAATATGTGCATTGGTTGAGCTACTGCTGAAGTAAAAATTGCTTTGTAAAGGAATTTAAAGTTTATTAATAGATGGCTGCCCATTAAAACTTTATAATTTTATATATTTATTAATACTATGGCTTGATTATTACCTAGTCATATTAAATGCAGCTTATCCATATTGCACAGGTTAGGAATATACAAATTTGGAGAATATGAGACAGTACTACACACCACAGGATTTTGCAACACATGAAAGGAGCAAGATAAATGTTATATTATTAAAGAATACCAGTTATAATTACTTATCCTAATATATTCCCAACACATAAGCCCATATTTCTGTATATGGGCAGTATGGAAAAATGGACGAATTTATCTAATCTAACAAGAACTGTTTTGAAGTTAATTTTTCATTTTAAAACAGATTTTTCCTACTTTACCGAATGAAAAGAAAGATATAATTTTCAGGAGACAATTAGCTCGGCACTAAGGTGGGTGTTAAAGGCAGATGAGATGAACAACCATCTAATGGTTTCTGCTTCTATGTGGCAACAGCCATCCATAAACAGGATTTATTCACCATCTCTGGACAGCACTGGAAAATAATTCTTAAACTAACATAATTGTAGGTAAGGTGACAAAACATGTTTTGCTGTTTCCCATAGCCATGCAGGAACTGAACTCTGTGGAATATCTTCCACAGCACTGATCTAGGAAAGAGGGAACTTTAGGTTAGCTGGTAAAGACAACCTTTTGGAAGCTTTACCTGCATCTTTGCAGGTAAACTCAATGCAACCACCCTGACTGACTCAGTACAACCCACAAGATTGGCTCGAATATTTATGCCAGAAATTCTAATTCATGTTTGACTGCTGTAGGTCAAACTAAGAATTTTACACATGAATATTTAGGTTCCATGGGTTTTTTTCATCAGCTTTTCACCTCTTTTCCTCATGCCTAAAAATTTACAATGATTAGTCATTATTGGTAGTTTTTAATGAGTATAAGAATTAAAGATTGATCTTCAAAAGAATTTTCCAGGGGGAAGGAAGAGAAAGGCTCATGAATCTCGTACTAACTTCATCACACATATGATCTCTCTTCCTTTTATCCAACAATGAGACCTCTAAGTGGAAAGAGATAATGTATTAACAAATATTTTAGTTTATTTAAGGAAGTGCAGGTTGGGTGGTCTGAAAAACTTTTCAAAATTGTCGTTGAATTTGGAAGAAAGTTCTCAAGGGAAAAAAAAACCCAAACAAAAACCAACAATACACTGAAGTTTTTATTCATCACATATGATGTTTCAATAAAGCTGATGGGCTCTTGTTATCCCATTTTTCTGGCTAGGTCAAATTTGCCAGCTGACACTTATCTGCACTTCCTTCGTCTTCATCTGTAGTCCTCTGTTTAAGCCAGTGAGCACGACTGCCAGGAACTCTTCCCCTGAGCACATGGATTGCTTCCTCTGCAATCTGCCAGTGCTACCTTTGGATCTGAAACACTTCACTTTGTATTCACTCAACTCCAGTGAATTTTGTTAAGAAAATAAGTTTTAAATGACCTTTTCTTCTTCTTTGGGAGGTAGACTGAAATAAAGAGGTGTTAAATCAGCTCCCATTTAGCTTGCGAGCTCTGCCAAGCTTTGTCTAAAGCACAGAAGGAAGGAGAGGCAAAGAGGAACATTTTTTTCCCTGCTGGGTTGATTTTCTCAAGGTCTAAACACTTCAGTTTAAAAGCAATAAAAATTCAATTATATGTTCAAAATTATAGAATTTTTTCCGGTAGCTCCTTCTGTGATTAATTACTATAATGGTGTAGAAATAGCTGTTATTGCAGAACCATCTTATGTTCCAAAGCTTATAGATCCCTGCTCACTGTGAGAATGAACTCACAAAAATACAACCATTTTCTAAAAAGTGAGGAAGGAGGGAAAATCAAGGTGGTTATTTTTATCTGCTACAGGGAGGTGCGATTATGTGAGTCGACTCATTGCTACCTGAAGGGAGTCAGATCAAAATTAAGACTTTCTTCTAAAGCACACAATTAAAGTTCATTGCTAGTGTTGTAGGCAAGCTGGCATTTGCTGAACAAAGTATGTGCTACAAACAGATGCACCACTGGAAACAGACACACAAAATTTCTTCCCTAGGATGATTCTGCTTTATTAACTCTGACAACTTCCACTTGAGCTCAGTGTCCTGATCTAAAAAAGTTTCTCATTTGCTTTCAGCAATTGCCATATAATGTGCCAGTTGGAAGAAAATTGGCTTGTAATTTTACTCACTGTCCAAGAGAAATAAAAAAGCATTTCTTAAAAATCCCTTACTATTCTTGATGCTGACAAATGAAAAAAAAAAACAAAAAACAAAAAAAACCACCAAAAAAACCCCCAAAAAACCCACCAAAAACGTTTTTGCTTTTGTGGAGAGAATAGTATTAAAAACTGGATTACAAATATCAGTATTCTATTATCAGTAGAAGTATCAGTAGAAGTAAATAAAGCATTTGAAAACCTCCCACAGTGGCAGAAAATACTCAAGTTCAAATTTTCCCAATCAATATGTTAGCTCTGAATTCTTAAAGGATGTAAGTCATATAGTAAGCAAACGAGATATAGTAAGTCATATGAGTTAGCGTGAAATGAAATTTTCATTTAATATCTAGTTGTATTGTATAACATCAATCAGAAATATAATCCATAATAAAACATACTCTATGTCTTTGCTTTCATGGCATGAGTAACATTACATGTCATTTGCATTAAGTAAAGTTATATCTGCGCTCTCAATTCACACACAAACACCTACTACTGCTGCCTGAAGCCATGCATAAGAACAGAAAAAGCACCATTGCCCCATTGTTAATGCTGTTAATGGCATTCAAAAAAGGAAGACTAGGAAACCTGAAAGTGGGTATGGAAAGAAATGCATATCCAAATTTGTTATTTTTAAGTTCATGAGATTCATTTAAAGGGCAGTTTAGGGGGAAGTAAGTAGTAGACACACCTACTTCATCAATAGGTTTGGGTGAGGATGAAAAACAAACTTTGCTGAACATATAGCAGTTGAACAAGTTAATAATTAATTATTTGGGTTACTATAGCACCTGGAGACCTATTGTGCATGACCCTGCACAAATGCATGGTGAAAGTCAGTCCGTGTCTGGAAGGGTGTGTAATCCAAACAGACAGGAGAGGTGATTGGACTCTCAGGAACGCAGTAGTGGAAAACCAAGAAATTATTCAGTATTGGGACTGTAAACCTAAAGACCTATCCATTTCAACACATTATATTTCCAGTGAATTTTCAGTCTCTTCTACATCTATTCAGGTGTCACATATATCATAAGGGAGCAAGCAGTGCTCATAACATTGTAGCTAAACTCCTTTTTTCCCCCAAAGCTACAAAAATAATATGATATTTAATTATTCCTTCCAAGCTAAGAATGATTAGCATCTCAGCTTCTTCCAAAATACAAGTCCTTCCACACAAGAGGCCCATTGAATATTTTAAGGAAGCATAACCACCTCTTAATATTTCAGTTTCCTATTGATTGCTGGAATTAAAAATAACACCTCATATTTAGGTTTTCAACTGTCTACTGGTTTGATTTGGCCATTAAGTTTCTAATCACAAGAAAAACTGTTCCTCTCTTCCTTTCATTGTTTTTAGGCTAGGATTTATTCCATTCCCACTCATCACCAAAGAGCAGTGATCAGTTCATGTGGGTTGACCCTGCCTTTCATTCAGAACCTGCTGTCCCACAGTCAGAAATGTTCTTCCTCTGGACATGTCTTCAAGCCTGTTTTTACATTTCATGAGGATCCTCCTCTTCTGGAGGCCTGTCTAGCCAAAATCAACACAATGAGTGAAAAAAACTTGGAAAGAGGCAGAGGAAATTCAGATTTCAGTGAACTGAGTGACTCTGGGCTTTTACGGTTTTGTTATATTTTTTTGTTATCCATTTGGGAAAAGTGGGGCAGTGCCCCTTCCTTATCCTCCCTAAGAGTACATATAGTAAAGAAAGATAATCTGGACCTTATTCTTCCTCTGAGATGGCAGAGTGAGACTTTTAATTGCAAATGAATCTCAAATAGCCAGCAAATTATTGTCTTTCAATTATTACTTTATCACATTTGCACCAGAGTGTAAATGAGTGTTTCCTATGACAATTGTATCTGAATTACACCATCTCTTTTTCTATCCAGCTACGGAGGCCATTTCTAGATAGGAAGTAAGGAGGAATTTCTAGACTGCAGTAGGGAGATTTTGGCAAAGGAAAAACCTGAGTAAGGCATAAAGGCAAACCAAACCAAGGAGTGAATCATAATAAAACCCCCTTTTTCTGTCTTTCTGGCCTTTGTGGTTTATTCCGTCCTTCATTGACCCCTTATTGCTGATGAATGTGATTCCTTAGGTCTGGTGTTGCTTTTTTTTTTTATTTTAAAGCATAGCTGTCCTAGTTTAAAGTTATGTTATCAGCTCTCAGCTATCGCAATACTGAGCAGTTACTCAGATACATTTCAGGGGGAATCTTTCTTACCTCTTTATGTTTATTCTTTGCATGACAGTAAAACCACATTTTTTTTACATATCCCACCTCAATGCTGCAAGAATTTGTCACTTTCCTCACCCTCATATTTTGTCTTCAGTTTCTCTTGGCTAGCTGCCAAGCATTCCTATAATCAAGAGCCCCTATAACAGTATAAACCTGAAAACATTAAATTTTAGGTCCCTGTGAGTAAAAAATAAATTGATTCTAATTGATTGCAAGTTCAGGACAAGACCGGTAAAATTCCAGAGAGAGGTCTTGAGTTCCTATATCGACTCTGACTTGCTTTTAGTAGACTTTGTGCAATCTTTGACAGATCAAACAAACTGCAATACCTCAGGTGTACTGGCTGTTTTTCTTAACTTAGGTCTATCCTCTAGGTCTGATGACAACTTTTGAACATTCTGCTTTCTTAAAGTTTAATAGCAATATCATTAAGGTCGGAGGAGTAGCTAAAAATGCTTTTGATAAGAAGAAAGTAGAGCAGAATAGAAAAAGGAAGAGAGTCTTTGATGGGATTTGGTGATCTCGAAATTTAGTTTTGTTTATTTCTTGGAAACTTAGAAATAAAGTAAGTATTTTGCAAAATGCTTAGGGAGTTTATTGTCTATCAAAACACTGAATTCTAATATTTGATGGAAAGGGACTTTTATTAAAATGAAATAAAATTCAATGCATGACCGCTTAATTGTAGTTATATACCTAATTGTGTATAATTTTTTTTTATCCTCTGAATATTTTTTTTCTCTTGCTTTCATTCAAAACAAATATCAAAGTAGGTGAGTACATACCTTGTCAGCATACTTGGCAGAGGATAGGGAAGGCACCTTCATTAACATTTCCTATTTTAACTTTGGCCTACACTCAGTATTACTGCTACTACATCTACTAGGACATCTTCTACTTCTACTGCTGCTACTACTACTATTAACTGTATGTATTTTCTGACCTTTTCTTGCATATTTAGTGAGAAGTTTTAATCTGTTTAAAAATTCTTGAAAGTTGTTGTGACTTTTGCAGATTATACTAAAAAATCTGTCTTGAAAAGCAGACAAATACAAGAGTTTGAGACATACAGACCAGTCTACTTCAGTTTAGCCCTAGAATAAAACAAAGAAAATATAAAATCCAACAGTGAGTGTCTAGACATTAATAATGTGACACTGAATTTAAAAAACCCAACAAATTATTTTAAAAAAAAAATTAATTAAGTTAAATTAATTTCCTCTTGTAAAATGACAATTAGCTTAATGGGTTGCTGAAGAGTAGACTGCAAAATCTTTAACTTAGACACACTTCTTATATTATATGCAATGACATTTCCATATACAGGCCAGAGAGGGCCCAGATACCATAACAATGGTACTAAACTGGTAGAACCACCCTCCTCAAATTTACACTATTATTTCTAATCTTTCATTTGACAAACTGGTTTGATTAAGAGAATAAAGAGAGCCTGTCATAGGTCTACGGTGTTATTTAATATTTTCATTAATGATTTAAATGATAGAACAAAAACAACAGTGAGTTCATTACATTTGTAGACACAGTAAAATTGAATAGATTGTACACATATCGGAATGTGGAAGGACCTTCAGCCCAGCACGCTGCTACAGAGAAGGTAATGGAGAGAAATATTTGCACAGGAAAGTGCACTGACTTTGGGTAAATGGGAAAAGACAAGACAGTTGTTTGGATCAGAATCTAAATCCAGTTGCATATTTTGTTTCCTCCAACATTTAATGAACCTTTCCAACTGTGAATGAAATCTGAAGTGTTTTGAAACCTAGGTTTGAGTCTGAATTTTTCAGTTTAAGTCTTTTATCTACTTTGAAGGGATGTGCTATGATATACTGAAGTGGGAGCTAGCTCTCCTTGACATAGCGAAATGAAAAACACAAATGTTTAGAAACAAGATTTAAAACACATGGTTAAAAATACACCTTTGCCACTAGAAAACTGAAGAGAGATAAAATCACAGACTATGCAGGATATTATATTCACTTAATCACTGCAGCGCTAAAGAGTTTAACATGATGATGTCTCACTGTGGGAGGAAGCATTATCTCTGTAATATTTAGAAATTGTCTGTCATTGTTGTGGATCTTCAGCACTGAAATAGTGACTGTTAAGGTAAGATTGAGAGTAGTCTGTTCAGAAACTATTCATTTTACAGGAAAGGGGACAGACTGCCATAGCCTTGACCCAGAGAAGATTTAATTTGTAGCATCTGTTCTTGAAAACACTGATAAAACAAGCTAACATTCAGGTCACCTCATGATATCTCAAAGTGTGTCACATCGTCACATCACACATCTTCTTTTAAAAATGTTGCAATGTATTAATTTTTTATGATGACCTGAGTTTATGCATACAATCTTTGGTTTTCATAAAATGCTGTGGCACATGACAGAAATCATGCATAATTCCATGGAACTGTGTGAAGCTTACAATATAGCAAAAGGTTGGAGAAATATGGTTATATCAGTCTCTGTCATTGCAATTTTCAGACTATTTCTTCAACATCTATCTGCAAGTTCAAAGGATTTAAAACCTCAGAGGGAAAATCTGTTTGAGGTAACAGACATTTCCTTGTGTTTTTTGGTTACAATCCTTAGAAGCCAGTTAATATTTCAAGCTTCCACCTAAACCCATGAAAGTTCACGCACAAAATTAATTTCAAAGGCATCATATGGTCATGTCCCTTATGTAATAGAGCATATGCTGTTTTCTTAGAAATGCAACAAATAAATGAAAAAAATGTCCAACACAGAGCAAAGTTTCATATGCCTTTGCATATAGCTCATTATTTAACTCTCCAATTAATTAATTGAAATGTAATTAAAATTTTTAAAGTTACAATAAAATTGGGTGGAGTTTTTGAATGTCCTTCATATCCTTCATAAAAAATGATGCTGTGACGATTATAAATTTAATTGGCATTAACCATTTAGGAGCTTTATTTTGGACGCATAAAACTCCAGCATGAGGCAGAGGTAGGGAAAAGAATATGAGTAAGCCAGATTTTCCTCTGTACCTTTAATACAAGAAAAGGGAACAGGCAATAATTTTGAAGGCTCTTTCCAAAAAGATCCCAAACATTCTTGCTGTAGTGCAAAGACTAAAGAAATTAGGTTAATATGAGACTTGACGTTTTGAGTTTGAAGACACAGATTATCAATTCACAATAATAATTCATGATATTCAGTGAATTCATTATCAGAATCATGAAGTACAATCCCCGGGGCGTGATAATTCCCTTAAATGGATGCATTGTGTTTTCTTCTTGTAGCATTTGATACTGGTAAGGAACAGATGATCTGCAATGTTTACTTTTAAGGACTTGTGTTACCTATGTATTCATTTCACAACTCTTCAATCAAAGGGGCACAAACACAAGCAACAAGGTTTGCAACAAGGAAGTTTAACAGGCATGCATGAGTTTCTACAAAAAAAATTCATGTAGGTTTTGTTAACATCCTAGTGATTTATCCTAAACTGTACTAGGAATATTGTAATACCAGAACAGGTTTAAGATCTGAGTATATTTAACACTTCAAAGAGGAAATATCAAGATGTGATTTTCGCACTACATCCTCCTAATTCTAGACCCCTTGTATTTAAACTTCCTTCCACATAAATCAAAGAAACCCCCAGGGGCTCCAACTTGTAACAATCAGTCTAAGGAAAAGGATGGTATTATTCCTCCCTGGAGAGGTATTTAGCATGGATGAACCCTAAAAATATCCCAGTCAATCTCTGCTATTCAAATGTGACAAAAAATATTGTTCTGCAATGCCTCCTGAGAGTTGCAAATAAAAGATTTTGGCAGAAAATAGTGTTTCCAAAAGTGTGGGCGTTCCTCAGAGTGCAAAGTTGATATAATTGATTATCACAGCAACAGAATAACTCACTTCTCACTTTGTCTATTCACCTACTCCCAGCTCCTAAGCATCATTTTTAGCTGAGATGCCAAACACTACTGTCCTGCAGGAGCCAGATTTGCCCTGAGTGCATGGGGATAATTAAGTGTAAGAGAGTCCCTGCCCTACCAAAAGTAGGCTATGTGGATGGATGGGTCACTATTAATTTGGGCAGCTTTAAGACAAACACAATATGAATGTTTGAGGTGTAAGTGTTGTACACTCCACAACAGCATATTGCAGTGTGACATGTGCATCCAGATGTGAACAGTAAAAATAGACAACCTTTTTTTTTTTCTTGAAAAACTGATGCTCTGAAAGCTGTGATTAAAGGAATACAGTTGTCGGAAGCAAGAAGCTCTAATAATAATAATGCCAAGAAGAAAGAGTAGTTTAGAAAATTTACCAGGAAAAGCCAGCTCTACAAAACAGCTTTTCTGTGTGTAGAAAAAGAGCGTGGTGTACAAATTTTGAGCCAGTAAAGTTTTATTTGCACTGTAATTGCAACAGAAAGAGTACTAAAATGCTGGCACCCCAGCATTTTAGACTGATGCACATAAACCTGTTACTCCACCATCATTTTTGTATACTAGTTTCAGCACTACTTCACTGTTTTAAGAGTCTGTTTTGTTTATTCTTATCATAGAGGCTGGGCTGCACTTAAAAAACTTTTACCATCACTTATGGTTAGTCACCTTTATTAGTTGGATGTGCTGACTGAAAGGTGTCTTGACAAGAAATATGGTCTTGGAAAACGGAAGTTTAATGAGATTAGCTGGGGTGACTATTTTTATGTGGCCAAGTGCCACTGACATTGCATGAGTTTTGTCCAGAGTAGCTGACCAGGCTGGGGTGGGAGTGGTGCAGATGCACAGGGCAGGTGTATTCATGGGAGCATGTGCAGGCATACCCAGAATTATGTTGACAGCTCTGGACATCTGCCTCTCTTTATTAATCATCCAGTTCCTGCCATTAGATGCAATAATGATTCCTCATTTTCTGTGTGGTCTCTATTTCTACTTCTCATAAAGAGATTTTTAATTTTAATAGTGACTCATGAACCATGACTATAACACAGAATGCAAAACATTTCTCTCAGTCATGGCTAGCAGAAAAAAATCTCAACAAGATGTTTAGATTGTCTGTAACAACTTAGGATATAACTGGTAAAATAAGCGCTCATTTGCATGGTGGCATTTTCCTCCCAATAAGCATTGATGTCAAGGGATTCTGATCCTATTCTGAGCCTCCAAGGTAGAGCATAAGCAAGGCCAACAATACCTTCAGTTTTAGCCCTTTAGGCTGGAGTGTATTGGAAGTGATGCTGCATTATGAATGTTAATGAAAAATTAGGTTTTCTGAGTTCCTTGCCAGGCTCATCAATTTTTCACCTTACATTTATACCATCAGTGGTCTGGCTTGGGTTTTTTTTTTCACTAAAAAGTCTGCTGTCTAACTTATGAAAACAAATTGATACACTCTGATCTGTCTATGATAAAATATTATTACATTAGGAAAATAATTTAAATATTATCTGTATGTATGGGAACTGAGAACTATCAGAAGATAAGGAGAGAAGATGATTTACTGGATGCTGCTTGAGATATTTTCTAGCTAAGGTGATGGAGAGCTGAAACCTTTGTTGATATTTGAGGTGAATAGAGAGACTATCTCAGGGAATTTACAAAAATCTAAATTGGCCCTATGATGCTTTACAAAGCTTGAAAATATTGCTTTTTGCACTGCAATAAAATAACAATATTTTCTTACAGTGAGGAAAAGATTTCTGTGTGGTTGCTTCACTAAATAATCTGCAAAATTGCATGAGTGTAAAATAATATTTCATTTTATTCAGTAATGCTCTAAAGTTAGATGCTTAATATTCTAAGTACAATGTGAATGTTGACTATTTCTGATTAATTTTATATTCTCACTGAAACTACCGAATTAGGGTTAATATAAATTGCACCACAAATCTATATGTCCTCACAGACCTGTAAAAACTCTGCTGGAGTTAGTGTAAGGCCACTTTGGGTATCAGCAGGGTCTGTTTATGTTTGGACATCTACAGACTCACATGTATGACTTTCACCACTTTTCAAGAGCTAACAGTCTAAATGTTTTCTTGTCATTTGGATCACAAAGGATATAGACGGATCTATTAACACTCTCAGATGTGGAGATGGCTGACTTCTTCAACTTAAGTTTAATAATTAGGTTTTTTTGAAGTAGTAATTAGAATTTCATATTATTGAAGCCTATATACCAGGAATGAAGTTCAAAAGATTTCTCAGCAGCATTCTTTCTTAAACAGTAGTTAAAATGGGCAGGCGAAGGTTTTTAGCCAGAAATATCCAGGAGCTCAGACAAACTCTCCTAAATCTTACCTTTCTACTGGGAAATCTAAGGACTCATAATGGGACAGAAAGTGTACTAAACTTCTGTCAACAGATCTGGGCTCTTCATAGGTAGTGGAAGACATTCCCAGCTTCCACAGACACCAAATGTAGCTTGCTTGCTTGAATATGGCTACACATGAATATGTTACTATAATCATATTTGGAATTTCCTTCATCCAAAACGCTAACGTAAATTCATAAATATACAACATTGTGGGACAAAAGTCAATAACTAGTACTGTCATTCTTCTTATATAGATCAACATTGTGTGGGGTTTTCTTCAAGGGTTCTCTTGATGTCTTTCCAAAATTTGGTAAATAGAACTCTATCCTTCTTATTAACTCTGTGTACCATGATATCCATCATGTTATAGTTAAAGCTCTCTGAGCTTGAACTTTCAGCACTTAATTTTAAAATGAAATACTTTGCAACAGCAAAATAAAATTTAATTTCCTTAGAAAAACATAATTGCAGCTAGAAAATAGCAATGTCGTGTCTTCAAGGAAGGCAAGCCAAAATTTAGAACATGACCTAATTTTAAACATAGAAAATGGCTTGTTGCATTCATCCCACAGTGAATATCAGCTGAAGTCAATTGCACACCAGACAGATAAGATAGCTCAACTAAACCTTTTTTACTGCTTTTCATACAATTATAAACCAACTCACATTATTAACCTTTCATTGATAAAGGAAATCAGTTTTAAGCTGATAACATCTTCTAATGATGGGCCTAAATGCTGGAATTTAACACAAGTAAAGATATTTTATTGTATCCTGTAAAGCATCCAGTTCAACTAAAGCTGAGGAGCAATTTTAAAAAATAGTATTAATAAATACATCTTCATTTAAAAAATTATAAACCTAAAGATGTCTCCAGAGACATAGCATAGCACATATACATCAAAAAAAACCTAAAATAAGTCAGAAAAAAACACAGAATTGGTATCTTCCGTAAAAGTGAACTTATAGTATAGTTGGACAAGGTCACCATATTTGTCAAGTATGAGTTTCCCTTCATGAAGCCAGGTTGGATGTCACAAATCCACTTCATTTTCCATGTTTCTTAGTGTAGTTTCCGGGAGGACTGAGTTTAATTGCCATATCATTAAGTGAATTGTTGATGTCAACTTATAATTTACTCATGAATTTTCTAGAAGAACAAGGCATTACCATGCTTTTAGCATTAACTATAAAAACATGGAAGTCAAATGTGATCTCTGTGATACCAGAGTTCTGTCAAAATCCCAAGGGATCATAATGTGAGGCCTCCAAGTATACTTAAGATTCAGCCTAAGAGCGCTTTCCTTTCATTAAGTAGGCCTACTTGGGTAACTAAGCAAAAACTTATTTTTTTCCTACTTCAGGAGCCAAGGCAGCGCTCAATATTCATAAAGTTCAATATTCATAAAGCTGACACAGCCTGGCTTAGTGACAAAGCATTTACTTCTAGCTAGGTCTTTTGGGAATTAACTATATTAAAATAATTTTTTCAGACATCACTTATACTCTATTGATTTGTAATGAAATGTCCATCTGTTTTCATAAACAGAACATGATCCATACCCCATGCACCTTTCTTCAGGAATCTCCAATATCTCCTATGTATGGGTATTTCAATGAGAGTTAAGTCTAATTGAATGATAATTCGCCATAGCATTACAAATTGTGGTTTAACTAGAATTATGTGGAACTTTATATAAAACCCAATCAGACAGTAAAACAGATTTTTAGCCTTACACCAGAGGTCATACTTCCACTGAATTTTAATGAGATGTTCTGAATCCCTCAGAGGATAGAAATGCCTTTAACCCTTGCATTGCAAACAGGGACTTGCAAATGGAAGCACTTCAAAATACCCTAATAAAATGATATCATGGTGACATCATGAACCAATGGGATCTGATGACAACTAACCCAATTTATCATAATGAACAAGAGAACAGCTTTCCAATGACCGTTCATATAAAGAAAATAAGAGGATCTTTCCATACCGTGTCATCAGGGCAGAAAAAGCATGTAATATTGATTAAGAAAACCCCAATTCTGGGTGTCATTGCTTCTAGAAGGTTTTGGCAGGGAAGTTGTGTGAAGGACACATAGCTGTGGTACTGAGCAGCACCCCTGGAGTTTAGGCTTAATTCTTGCTGTTTTATTTTTTCCTGTAGACCTGATGAAAGGATGAAATATACTGTGAGTCTGAGTTAACAATTATGGAATGCACCTGAGATGAAACTAAATCACCTGCATGTAAATTATGTTTATTTACAAGGATAAGCATATATGTAGTTTTATCATGAGTTCTGTAAGAC